>NC_063339.1:16933100-17013417 GCF_021869965.1 Rhincodon typus
ATGCTGCTTGGCCTGCTGTGTTCATCCAGCTCTACACCTTGTTATCTAAGTAATTAGGCATGTAGCATAGATGTTGTAACCTGTTGTGGTTCTAAATTTTATTATACACCTTTTTTACACTTCTGTTTTAAACATGGAATCCAAAACTGATTCGTTTTGGTAAGCTTTTCTCTGTGAGTTAATGGACACTTTTAAACTGTTTTTTCCAGGGTTGCACTTGGTTAAAATTTTGCACTCACCCCATTACACTTGGCTGGTGAGATTTGCTCATCTAACTGTGAAACTATGAAAATTGTGTTGTTTTGTGACCTCACATTCAGAATGAAGGCAGCATAAAGGTTACTTGGTGAATCAAATGGGCTGTAGAATGGTTCCTCATCATAGTTGATATAAGGGTCAGATCAATAATAGCATCTCTGTAAGTTTCCTCAGGCTTGATGTTTTCCCTCTCCACATTGCAGTTTTCTTTTCCCTTTCCCCTCAGTGGAAGGGCAGAGTGCAGACTAATTCTCCCCGGAGAGCTTTGAAGGAGTTAAGCTGCAGCTCGGAGCAGCTGGTCAAGAACACTTCGAACGTCCCAGTGCCTGTGTCAGAAGGAGAAATCGACCCTGTCTGTCTGATGTCCTTTACTCACTCCTATCTATGACCTACAACTGAAGGGCAATACAAGATCACAGGCTGAGGGACACTGATATGCTGTGCTTGTTTTGCATGCAGAAGTCTGCTTTAGTGCAAATGAAGAGCTTTTTTTATTGAAATGATTTTTTTTTTTCGAAACTCTTCTCACTGCTCAACATGAAATAGCCGGCCCAGGGAATCACTATTGAGGCAATTTGTGCTGTGTTTTTCCACATTTCTCCTTCCCTCCCAAATGTAGGGATTTGCAGGTTTCCACCCATGTACTACTCCCGCAAAGTGCAATACATAGCAGCAGAGAGGGTTAAAATTGGCTCTGTTTTGTAACAAGGATGGGGCTGCTATTATGGAATGTGAATGCCAGGGGCTATTTAGTATACACTACTTCTCATGGTTTTTGCTACTTATAACTAACCTCCTAGCTTTATCTGGCCTCTGCTACCTACTGCTTTCTCTCAGCTCTTCTTCTCCACTGCAGATAAGATCACAAAAAGCTTGCTATCTAATCATCATGTCACCAGCATATGTTTAATATTAATGCTTTGCTGAGGCCTTCTACGTTCCAGGAAGCAGTGTTCGTGACATTTCTTGCACACTGCAATGTGACAAAGATTTCTTACTTCTTTCCCTTCACTTTGTCTGCACAGCTCTGTAAAAGACAAGGAAGTGATAGAGATGCGTACAGAGCACTTATGAGAGAGCAAGCTAACTAAGGAGTTCATGTGACTTCAGGGAACGTGACTGTACACCTCAAATGGTAGCATTTGTCGTCGAATCTCTGTTGTGATGCTCTGGAATAGGTACTCAAGCGTGGCCCGGTTAAACTGCAGAGGCAGGGGAAACACTTAGTCAGGGCCAATATAGTTTAGTCAGGTGGTATCAATGTAGTGCTAAAGCATCACAAAGCTGCTTCAAGTACCCGCATTTTAGTCATGATTGCTGCATCAGAAATAGGACCCCTGGTTTTATTTCTACCGGCACAGGCATGTGGAGAGTTAGTACCTTGGCTGGCTGAGATTGAACTTTGAACCCATCGTGAATCAATAACACATGAGAGAAATGATCTTCACTAAACACGCCTTGCTCTAAAGCAGTTAAAAAAAAATCAAGATCAGCTCGTAAACTGAAGCACAAATGTTAATCAAAAACAGAAATTGCTGGAGCAGGTTAGCAAGTCTGGCAGCATCTAGAGAGAGAAAAGCAGAGTTACAGTTTTGTGTCCAGTTAACAAATGTTTTGTCCTGGATGTTGTTTAGCAAAGGAATTGGAACCAGATGAGGTTTTGTTGAACAGTCCATTGTCATTTAAATACGTGCTCACTGTCAGTAAATCACCAACACAGCATTTTGTTGGTTTGAGCTTCAGCTAATGCCCTGTCATAGCAGCCACCAGTCGTTTGGGAATAAATATTGCCTTGGGGTGGCATGGTGGCCAGTGGTTAGTACTGCTCCCTCACAGCACCAGGACTCCAGCCTTGGGTGAATGTCTGTGTGGAGTTTGCACATTCTCCCTGTGTCTGTAGGGGCTTCCTCCTACAGTCCATAGATGTGCAGGTTGGGTGGATTGGCAGTGATAAATTGTCCATATTGTCCAGGGATGTGCGGGCTAGGTGGATTAGCCATGGGAAATGCAGGGATAGTGTCGGGGCATGGGTCTGGATGGAATGCTCTTCAAGGGGCAGTGTGGACTTGATGGGTTGAATGGGCTGCTTCCACACTGTAAGGTTTATATGTGAATTTCAAGCAGAACCTGAAGGGATATACACCCTTTAAAATGATATTCACATTTTCTTGGCTATGACTAACGGAGTTGTAAAG
Organism: Rhincodon typus; assembly: GCF_021869965.1. Classification (NCBI taxonomy): domain Eukaryota; kingdom Metazoa; phylum Chordata; class Chondrichthyes; order Orectolobiformes; family Rhincodontidae; genus Rhincodon; species Rhincodon typus. The sequence continues at coordinate 16,935,554 of NC_063339.1, forward strand.
AAGATCTCTGATATAGCCGACAGGAGACTTCCTGCTACATTTTGTCAAGGCTTCACCATCAGTTTGTTACCAAGATTTTGTGAGTTTCGTCTGAAAGGAGTAAGTGATCAGCTCCTCTATCTTAGGGAGTGATTGGTCATGGGCATCCTATTAGGGTCTTCCTTTCCCTGATTGAGGAATAGGAAGGAAGTAGACACCAGGAAGAACAGCATCCAGTTGCTACAAAGGAGAGGAGGGTGGCAGGAAGACAAGGAGGGGATATTGGTACCTCATCCCCCTGAAGGAGCAGAGCATTCATCATTAGAGCCTGTACTTTCACTCTTTGAACAAAGTAAACTCTCCTAAGAACACACAAAATGGTGAACTGCAACTCAGAGTAAACTTGTTTCACCCATTTGGGTTATTTTCCAGGAAAACACCCGAACTGCAAACTATTCAGCAGATATCTGTCATTCAGTTTTACTGTTTGAAGCAATCGAATTCTCAATTCAAGGTTTGGTTAAGTAGACGGTCTTCAGTGAAGAGATCATTGCATTAAATTTCCATCAAGGTGTAACCTCTATATAACTTGGATGTATGCAGACCCCTTTCTTAAAACCTTTTTTTCTATCTTTACCCGCTCACGCTACTACATCACCCATGAGGGCCCAGCAGTAATGCTCATATTCTTTCCCAAATCACTCATGGCTGTGTATAATTTTTTAAAATAGTGACACAGTAAAAAGACACCACTTTATAATTTATTTTATCCACCTGCAGGAAGCCACCCATGTGGCCAATTGAACATTAACAAGCAAAGCCTGTTAAAGGCAATGCTGCCATTAAAATATGAAGGGCGGGTTAGGGAGAGAAGGAGGGGACTAAATCAAAACAGAGTTGGAGGGGGAAATAAAACACACCATCCCCCCCCCCGGGGTGCCCACCTGTCCCTAAAGGCATAGAGGGTATTGGTGGATACCACGTGCTCCCTCTCCAGTGACACCTGGGCTCGAATGTAACCCCAGAAGAGGGGCAGGCAATTGGCAGATACGACTCCCCTCCCCACAGCCCGCTGCCTGAATCTGTTTATTGCTAATCTGGTCAGGCCCAGGAGCAGATCCATTAGGATGCCTGCTCCCCTCCGCCCAAAGATCAGGAATGTGGGGCTGAAGTGCAACCAAAAGCACAGCAGAAGGTTTCTCAAATAACAAAAAAAAGGGAGTGTAAATACCCACAACCAATATATACACGGTTCATGGATGCCATGGCACCCACAAAATAAACAGTTAGGCTGGGAGTCCGTGAACTGCCGCAAAATGTGGTTATGAGGGACTGCTACATGCAATACCCTCCACATCAGGTTCCCAATGGAAAGACTCCCACGTAGAGAGCTCTCCACAGGGGATCCCCATTGCCCGGTGGTAAATAAGCACACCAAGGGGTGTCTGGGCAGCAGATGTAAAAGTCGAGATGGATGGTGTGCAGCAACAGTCTAGACAGGAACCGCCATTTTGCCTCACAACACACAATACAGATTCAAAAGATGGCTCAGGTTGTGGGCGTGGGCTCCTGACGGAAGTTCAGATCCTTGGGGCCAATGAGAGATACTATCTGAACAAGGATATGTGCAGACGGGATTCCACTGCACACCTGAAGATCCTCCAACATGGGGCAGCATGGTGGCTTAGTAATTAGCACTGCTGCCTCACAGCACCAGGGACCTGGGTTCCTCGGGCGACTGTCTGTGCGGAGTTTGCACATTCTCCCCGCGTCTGTGTGGGTTTCCTCCAGGTGCTCTAGTTTCATCCCACAGTCCAAAGATGTGCAGGTTAGGTGGATTGGCCATGCTAAATTGCCTTGTAGTGTTCAGGGATGTGTAGATTTAGGTGGGTTATAGGGGAATGGGTGTGGGTGGGATGCTTTGAGGATTAGTGTGGAATTGCTGGGCTGACGGGCCCGTTGCCACACTGTGGGGATTCTATGATCAACTGATGCACAATGTCAGGTCCGAATACTGCTGTTTTCAGGCGGCAGATAGCATTGGCTGTGAGCATAAAGACAAATGTGTCAAGGGACAATGACCTCAATGTATAACCTTAAAAGAAGCTCCTCATAAACATTTGCTCTGAAGACTGACAGGGAGCATCTCCATCTCTAACTTCTGGAGGCTATCAAGTAGTTTGTGGCTGGATTAAATACATATTCACCTGGCAATGTTGCACTTGCTGCTGCTTCCTTAGTCTAAGACTATAACTCATATTCTCCAAATTAGACTTGTAGAGTTTTGAAGAGGTGGTCTTGTAACGAGGGCTTAGAGGAAACAAAGTGACTGTGGGAAGCTGCAGATTCAACACATCCACCTCCACTAGCAGTGTCACGATTCTACCTAAAGGTAGTTGGCTCATATTAACAAAGAGCCAGGTTTCATCATATTTTAGGTGATAACAAGCAAGGAAGGAAATATTCGGCTTAGGAAAACGCTGGCCAAATAAATAAAGCCTCTTGTCAAAAACTTTATCTGAACAGGTAATTGTCCTAATGCAGAGTCAAAAGTACTGCTGGAAGGAGGCTAAGAGATTAGGGAGAACTAATCTCAATAAAACATTGAATTTTAAACAGGGATAATAAGAACTGCCGATGCTGGAGTCAGGGATAACACAGTGTGGAGCTGGAGGAGCACAGCAGGCCGGGCAGCATCAGAGGAGCAGGAAAGCTGACGAAGAAGTTGACGTCTGAAGAAGGGTCCCGACCCAAAACGTCAACCTTCCTGGTCTTCTGATGCTGCCTGGCCTGCTGTGCTCCTCCAGCTCCACACTGTTGAATTTTAAACATATTTGTGCAGCTTTTCCTGAGGCCTTTCTTTACTCCCCTGTCAAGGTGTGGATCTACAAACAGCAGAGACCTGCGTACCTCATGGATGAGGTCTCACTCGACCTGGGATGTTATTTGTGCTCTAGAGCCACCAGTCTTCCCAGTAAAAAGGTACGACAGTGACAAGTTGCTTCTAGACTTAAGTAGTGAGACTGTCACTCCTGGGTTAATGGTGATACTTTTGTTTTAAGGCAAGCCGTAATATTGTATTGTGAGCTCCCCTCTATTTCTCCCTGCATCGTTATGCGGAAGTGTTCTGCTTCAACTCTGCACCTCCGTCTGATATGATGCCAAGACTAAGAACTCATCATGCGAGAAATCTTTGGCTCGATCCCAGGTCGTACCACTCCATGTTAACGCACGTTGGCACACTGGTGGCATTATGCCATATACCTGTGGCACTGTGCCTCCTTTATCATTAACTTTAATTTGGTACTTAATCTTTCTTGTAACTTCTAAAATGATGCACGTCTTCTGCCAATTTTCAACTCAGAAACTAACTGTCATTATCTATTTTAAGTCAAATGAGATAAATTGGCTGATGTATTAGATAAATTTTACTCTGCAGTGGCTTTTATTTTGTACACAGTGCAATCTGCCATATTCTAAGGGCGGTTGATATTGGTGGCCAGGTCTAGTAATGGACTTCATGGGGACTGTAATCATTGCTTCAGATTACGAACATTCCAGATGACTGAATTGCCACTTCTTCTGAGGTTACAACAGCCTGAGATCTTGCATATTACAGTCAAGTGATGCCTCAAAGCGGCAGCTATGAGAAACTTGACTTCGATTTTCCTTTCGTAGAGTCATGAGTAGAAAAGAAAGCACTTAGATTTATATAGCACTGCCATCATCTTCGGATCCCACCTGTTCTACAGTTACTGAACTAATGTCCAATGTTAGAATTATGCCAGCCGATTTGCACATAGGAAGGACTCACAAAAGGAATTTAATAAGAATCAGACCATCTACTTTCTTTCAAGAGACAGGGGAGGCAAAGACCTTGCTGGACCATTAATCCAGAGACCTAGCTAATGTTCTAGGGACCTAGGTTCAAACCCTGCCACTGGTAGGTGGTGGGATCTGAATTTATTAAAAATCTGAAATTAAGAGTCTAATTTTGATTATGAAACTGTTATTGATTGTCAGAAAAACCCATCTGGTTCACTAATGTCCTTTATGTAAAGAAATTGCCATCCTTACCTGGTCTGGCCTACACGTGACTCCAGACCCTCAGCAAGGTGGTTGACTCTTAACTACCCTCTAGACAATTAGGGATAGGCAAAAGTGCTGGTCTAACCAGTGATGCCCATATCTTGTGAATGAATTAAAAAAAAAGAGATGTTGGTTGACGGTTTAACATTAGCCTGACCATCAAGAAGGAATGCACTCTTCATAGAAAAGTGTCATGAGAGCTTAAATGTGTATCTAAAAGGGCAGGTTGGTTCATTGTCTTCCCTTATGGCCCAATGCCATTGCCACTGGAGGATGCTCAACCAGATGGCTGTCCAGTGCAATCTGGTTAATTGGTGATCCCCATGGATAAAATGTCACCCAGGGTCAATGTCCAACCAGTCCACATGGGCTTGAGTCCACGACAGTGTGACAACCTCAGCTTTGATATGTGTCCACCCTCTGTCACTTTAGGAACTCAAGAAGTAGGAGCAGGAGTAGGCAATTCCGCCCTGAAGCTTGCTGCACTACTCAATACAACCATGGCTGATCTGATCTTGGCTTCAGCTCCACTGTAGTGCTAACCCTGTGGCTCAGTGGTTAGCGCTGCTGCCTCACAGCACCAGGGACCTGGGTTTGATTCAACCCTCGGGTGACTGTCTGTGTGGAGTTTGCACATTCTCCCCGTGTCTGCTTAAGTTTCCTCAGGGTGCTCCGGTTTCCTCCCACAGTCCAAAGAAGTGCAGGTTAGGTGGATTGGCCATGCTAAATTGCCCATAGTGTTCAGGGATGTGTAGATTAGGTGCGTTAGCTATGGGAAATGCAGGGTGACAGGGAAAGGGTAGAGGGGTGGGATGCTCTTCAGAGTGTTGGTATGGACTTGTTGGGTTGAATGGCCTGTTTCCAAAGTGTAGAGATCCTATGATGATTTTCCTTTATTCTCACATGGGATATGGGCATTGTAGGCACATTTGTGGCCCATTCCTAATTGCCCTTGGACCGATTGGGTCTTTCAGCTAGGCGGGTTAAGAATGAATTATGCTACGGTTCTGGAGACACATCTAGGCTAGGCCAGACCATGTAACCGTTCCCTACCCTAAAAGTTAACAGTAAAGCCTTATAACAGCAATCAAGGTGGTTATCATTAAACTATCTTTTTATAATCCAGATTCATTAACTGAATTTAAGTTCCACGAGCTGGTGAGCAAACCCATGTCCCCAAAAGATTAAAAAGATCAGAAATTGCTGGAGTAACTGGCAGCCTCTGGGGAGAGAGAACAGAGTTGACATTTCAAGTCCAGTGTCCCTTCAGTTCCGTTTTTGTTTCAGATTTCCAGTAGTTCTTTGTTTTACTTTATTCCCAGAAACATTAGCCTGGGCCTCTGGATTATTACTCTAACAACATTGCTAATCCATCATTGCCTCCCAATGCCATGGCCAATAGTGTTGCGGGAAGCTCGGTCATAGAATTCTTGCAGTGCGGAAAGATGCTATTCGGCCCATCAAGTTTGTACCAACCTTCCAAAGAGCATCCGATCCCCCCATAATCCCACATTTTCCACGGTGACTCCAACTAGCCTGCACATCCCTGGTTACTACAGGGTAATTTAGCATGGTCAATCCACCTAATCTGCACAGCATTGGAGTATGGGAGGAAACCAGTGCACCCAGAGGAAACCCACAGACAGAATGTGCAAACTCCATGCAGACAGTGACCTGAGGTGAGGGTGGAATTGAACCCAGGTCCCTAGTGCTGTGAGGTAGCAGTGCTAACCACTGAGCCATCATGCCATCCATGGGTTTGCAAGTTTGATTATTGCTACTTTGCTCTCCCAGCCCTGCACCATAAGATCCTCTCTGACCTGTCAAAAGGATTGTAGTTAAAACACCCTTCATGATTTCCAGGCGTTCATGTTGAATTCACAGCCTGCTTGAAGCACAGGACCTGCTCTGCATTTCGCCAAGTACCGCACAAGGTGAAGCCACGTGTCATGGTCTCTGTTACCACGAATATGCTGGTACAGAAGGAGAATGAGCAGCTCTGGGCCCACACGTTAAATCTCTAAGAGTTTTGTAACAGGCAGAGTCCAGTGAGTGTGCACACGTCTGTGATATCTGGGAGCTGGTGTCTGATTAAACTCCAGCTTGGATGGTGCACTGAGCACATTTGTTCACTCTCTTCAGATCGTAGTCTGTAGAAGCCTGATTGCAGAACTGCAGTATCAAAACAAACAGTGGGATGGATGTTTAACCTCATGTTATTTATCTGTCTGACTGGCATCTGCGCTGGCAGAGACAAATTTAACTTTGAATGAGGTGGGCCTCATATAGCTTGACTTCAACCTATTAACAGTCAATATGTTGAAAATAGATATAGCCCAAAAAAAAGTACCATTTTATGATGGCTTAATGTTTTATAATATTAAACTAATTGCTACAATTATTGCTTGATATAGTGTTCCACACAAAAAAAGCTGCACATATTGAATTACTAAATGCAATTTTTATTAAGGAGAAATGACTTTTGACAGACCACTCTCCACGTGTTGCTGTACAGCCTATTAGTTCACCCCTTCGAAGAGCGAATGCTTCAATTCTGTTTTTTCAGTTCCATGGCAGTCAGCCAGCTTCACTGGGCGCCCTGTTGGCCCTTGGACAGGAATACTTAGACAAAACATCGGAAAGCAAGAGGAGCTGAATGCTTGGCCCGATAGGAGGTCTTGACATGGAAGAAGTATTGTCAGCTTGTTAAAATAAAAATCCAGAAATGAATTTGCTGGAACTGTATTTATTTTGTTCTTTATGTACTTAGAAAACATTTTTTTTTCATCTTCCCTTGATCTTCAACTCACCAGTGAATAGCAGGCATGGCAGATCTCCAGAATGGAGTGAATGTAGGCGTTCAGGTCAGACTTGAATCCAAGTCCAATTGTTGAAATCTGGATTGCTCATGTATGGAATCTGTTAAATGACACCAATATGTGAGCAGCATAGATCACCTTCTATCAGGGAGCTGGGAAGCATTAGGTCCTTCACTTTGACAGGAAACCTGGATTAAATAGAGAAACTCCCAGACCACAAAGGAATTAGAAACCATTTAAAATAAAAACAAGCACTTGGACACCGATGGAATTGAATGTTATAATGAGGAGATGGCCAAGGCGGCATTAAATGCAATTGGTGCATAACTGCAAACCTACCAGGGATTTGGGCAAACTTGGCCATAGTGTCATAGAGGAAACAGATTCTTCAAATCAACTGGTCCGCAATGACCAGATATCCTAAATTAATCTAGTCCCATTTGCCAGCATTTGGCCCATATCCTTCTAAACCCTTCCTACACGTATACCCATCCAGATGCCTTTAAAGTGTTGTAATTGTACCCACCCCCACCATTTCCTCTGGCAGCTTGTTCCATACGCATACCACCCTCTGTGTGAAAAGTTGCCTCTCAGTTCCCTTTTAAATCTTTCTCCTGTCACCTTAAAGCTATGCCCTCTAGTTTTGGACTTCCCAACTCTGGGAAAAAAAAACCTTGGTTATTCACCCTATCCATGCCACTCATGATTTTATAAACCTTTATCATGTCACCCCACAGCCACTGATGCTCCAAGGGAAAAAAGCATCAGCCTATGTACCAGGCAAAAAAATAGTGCTATGTTCCATAGTTGAACAACCACCAGGCATTATGGAAACTACATCTATTGATGCATGTGAAAAGCAATTGGCAGGGTTTTTTCAATGCGGAATGGGAAAGTTGCAAACCAGCAACAAACCTGTTTAACAAGCTAAGAGTTGCAATGTGTTGCTAATCTCCTCATTGTTGAGAGCAGTCTGTTACAAAGTGTACTCCACTCCAAATCACTCTGGAGAGCAGGAAAATGAAACAGAATGCAGAAATTTTGAAAAACTTGAAAGCACGCTTTGAGCCCCAAGTGAAACTAACTTATGAATGACACTTTTTCAATATTAGGGCTGAAAGTGAAAAAAAAAGTTATTGGTCAATATGTGACTTACTTAAGCCAGCTCAAAAATCCTGTGAATTGTGAAACTAGAAGATGATGTAATTAAAAACAAGATTGCATTAGGCATAAGGATCCTGCAGTGAGAGTGTATCTACTGAAAGAGGAGAAACATGAAGAAATTGACATGTGCAGAAATGATGATTTTGTAAATCAGCTGCCAAAGCATATTCATGACAAAATAGACAAAATCTTGCATAATATTGATAGATACTACAAGTCTAAAGGGCAGAACAATTATTGATGATACTTCAGAGGACATCACACAAAGGAGAAGAAGACATGTTCAGTTTGGTGAAAGCAATATTCTCACTGCAAGTAGCTAAATCATTTTTCTCAGACGTGCATGACTAGAAAGAAGCACAGCAAGCAGGTAAAGAAGGCCACTGGAGAGATAACAGCTAAAGATTCTGATGAATCACTCTATGCCATACAACAAGTTGATTCAGTTGGGATGATAAGCAACTAGGGATGGGCAATAAATGCTGGCCAGCCAGCAACACCCACATCCCACAAATTATTTTTTTAAAAAAGCATGTGATGTTAGAATGATGACCACAGAAGGAGAACATTAGATCAAGATAAAGAATCTGACAGACACCAGCACTTTGTGCAACATCATGACCTTCCCAGATTTACGTGATGTGGCTCAATGTGGCAATTCGAAAATGACATCCTCCAAAGTGGAGTTGAGGCTGTATGATTGCATTATACTCATATAGAGAGGAGAGATTACTCTGAGAGCCCAATGCAATAACATGAATAGAGATCTGGAGTTTCAGATCATAGATGGTAAGCAAAAGCTGCTCATTCAACTGGGGCAAGTCAAATGCTTGGACTGGTAACACCTAACCTGCCCAAAGTGATTGGCAATGTGCCACAACACACTGAACTATTGGTCATAGGACAGATCCTAGAGGAGCACGTATAATGTGTTCATAGTAATAAAAACAGAAAATGCTGGAAAAAAAACAGTAGCTCTGGCAACATCTTCGGAGAGAAAAGGAGCGATAACGCTTCAAGTTCAATGACACAACTTCTGAACAAGTCTGAAAGAAGTCCCATTGGAATCAAAACATTATTTTTCTCTCTGAAGATGCTGCCAGACCTGATGAGTTTCTCCAATTTCGTTTCAGATTTTCAACATCCACAATATCTTTCTTTTACTTGTCTATTCTTTTACAGCACCCGTGTGGTAAAGTTGCTTTAAAAAAACAAAGAGATAGTAGGAACTGCAGATGCTGGAAAATCTGAGATAACAAGGTGTAGAGCTGGATGGACACAGCAGGCCAGGCAGCATCAGAGGAGCAGGAAAGCTGACATTTCAGGTCTGGACCCTGACCCTTTCTGAAGAAGGATCTAGGCCCGAAACGTCAGCTTTCCTGCTCCTCTGATGCTGCTTGGCCTGCTGTGTTCATCCAGCTGTACACCTTGTTATCTTAAAAAAATACATCTGTTTTTAGTCAGCCAAGAGGTGGAAAGTGATACCATTCCTTGGTTGTCTTTGACCCTACAGGCATGCATCAGCATTAGTTTGTTATCAGGCCTCAAGTCTGCTAAATAGCAATGGGTTTTGGATTTTTGGTGGACCCTTAGGTTTGATTATGAAGTGAACCCTTACTTAACCTAACATTTTGTTTTGTATTATTGTTTGTCCAAATTCCCTAATAGTCTAGAACAGTGCAACATTCCTTCCTGGTGGTTTTAAGTCCAATATCTCCTTTTACTCTCATTCACATTTTTTTCCCGATCCCTCCTACTGACTCTGGCTCTGATAATGGTCACTTTTACCACTGATTAAAATTTGCTCTCAAAACATTTGGAAACTAATTCAGAACAAGTATTGAAGTAGATGGAGAGTTTGGGTTATAAGATAGGCTGCGACTTTTTTCAATGGAGTGTAGGAGGTTGAGGGGTGACCTTATAGTAGTTTGTGAAACCATGAGGGGCATGGATAAGTTGAATAGCAAAGGTCATTTCCCTAATGTGGGTGAGTTTAAAAAACTAGGGGGCTTATTTTTAAGGTGAGAGGAGAAAAATTTGCCAGGGCAGCATGGTGGCACAGTGGTTAGCAGTGCTGCCTCATAGCGCCAGGGACTTGGGTTCAATTCCAGCCTCAGGTGACTGTCTGTGTGGAGTTTGCACCTTCTCCCCATGTCTGCATGGGTTTTCTCTGGGTGCTCCGGTTTCCTCCCAAAGTCCAAAGATGTGCAGGCTAGGTGAATTGCCCATAATGTTCAGGGATGTGTAGATGAGGTGGGCTTATAGGGGGATGGGTCTGGGTGGGATGCTCTGAGGGTCAGTGTGGACTTGTTGGGCTGAAGGGCCTGTTTCCACACTGTAGGGATTTCATGATCTTAAAAGGGACCTGGGAGGCAATATTTTTTATACAGAGGGTGTGGAATGAACTGCCAGAGGAAGTGGTAGATGCAGGTACACTTACAACATTTAAAAAACATTTTGGATATGTACACGAATAGGAAAGGTTTAGAGGGATATGGGCCAAATGCAGGCAAGTGAGACTATTTTAGTCTGAGAAACCTGGTCAGCATAGACGAGTTGGACTGAAGGGTCTGTTTCCGTGCCGTATGACTCCATGACTATGAAGAACAGATTAAATGACCTGATTTTAAACCTAGTTGATACAAGAGTATTTATGCCCATTGTCCTCACAAATGTTTTCTGATGACTAGACCATTGTCAAATAGTGGTTTCCAAGTTTCCCCCATTCACATACCATAGAAGAGGATTTTCTCAAAGCCATTGTCTGGAATTCAACGCTCAAGCCGAACATTCTGTAAGCAGTATTGGAAAAACAATTTTATTTTTAACTATTTGGAAAAGGCAGCCATTAACCACAGGAAAAGACAATTGCACAATAATCACTTCACAATGATATGTCCAGAATGTTTGTTTGCAGTTTAATGACTGGTCCCGATACAAAGATTAGCTCAAGGGCTTGTGTAATTCCATGTATATTGACACAAAAGAAAAGGTCACCTGAACTCTCAACTCCATTTTGTTTTAATGTTGTGTCCATTTCAAATTTATACCTTATCAGTTCATAAATCCGTATTGCGTGAGTGCGATGTTCGGATAATAGACATAAAGATCTTTCTGCTGGGTGTGCGTGGAGCCATTACTAGTTTTGTTAAGCAGACAGACTATCAAATCCAAATTATGCAAAATTGGCTAAAATTAGGATATTTGGAAATTAATCCAAATTGCATCAGTTTGAATTGCAATTCCATTTCAAAGCATTTCCCCACTACAAACCTAGAAAACAAAAAAAACGTTTCATTCAACTGATGAACTATGAACCTTTACAGGAACCACTCATCAGTTTAATGATGATTACTCAGTAAATTCTTTAACTATCTTCTGGCCAGATGTGTAGCTATTTATTCCTCACTTGCACTAGACACTGCTCAACTTCTTGTGTGATGTCTTTTCCAGATTGTGTGACTCCTGCAAGTACAAATTTCAGTATACATCTGTGCTTTATAAAGTAATATTCAGTTCATAGAAAACATCTTCAAGTAATAGTCTCTTGACCTCATAGATCTCCTTTGTAAGTTTTTCTGTTCAATCTGTCAAGAATTCCCTTCCACAATGCAAGGAACAGCCGAAGTAAACCAGCTATTTTATTGTTTAATCCAGAATTTAATGTATACTCTACGACATCAATTACATAGACTTGCCCACCTTCAAAACACACGCCAATAGTTGCTCTACGGTATTGCTCACTATCAGTGAGGGAATGACAGCAGTAAGGTGTAATGCCACCTAAAGCAAAATGCATTTTATAAATGCACCTATTGGCTGTGGATTTGTATGACTAACTGGGTCATTCTTTCCAAGGCCATCCCAGCAAAATGGTACCCTATTCATCCAAGGCAAATGCTGGAATACTACATGCTTCAGTTCTGGCTTTCAGTTCTGTCTACAACTTCTTTACTTTTCTGTGAGTCTACACTCAGGGCTAATTAAGCAAGTGCAGTGGGCATCAATTCTAAACAGACTCATATAATCTAATACAGCACAATTGAACTCTACACCCTCTGTGGAATTTGGCTCACCAAAACAGTCAGGTAGTTTTTCCAGTTGAAAACAAGCAAACAAAATGGTTCTCTCAATGCACCTGCTTTATTGTGCAGTGCCAGAGAACAGGTATGTGTCAACATAATCTATCATGCAGAATTCTTTGTCACTCTCCCAGTGTACCCTTACCCTGGGCCACACTTCCTCATCTCATCTCAGTCATCCTAGCACCATGTTATGTTCCAGTTCTCCTCTGCCACACTGTGTCCCATTTTGTTCACTAGATGCTCCCACCACTGTGTCCAGACCATGCTGCCCCTCAGCACAGAAAGACAGCATGTTAAACATTCTTAGCCATCCCTGAGACTCAGGAGTACACCCAAACAGCAGGAAGCTAGGTTGTTTAATGTCCTCCACATGACTCCTTTTCCCATCGTGGGCAGAACTAACGTGTGGGTAGGTCTAAGGATACAGCAGTATTCTCCGGCTTTGGGCCGCTCTGTGATTGACCAGCAGGAGTATCAATTTGCAGCTGAGTGAAATGGAATGTGTTATTTCCCGGTCCCATCTCTTACTGCTGCATTTATGCTGTATTCAGCATCCAGCAGTCAATCCCAGACAGGTGGATTGATTGGAGCTGCTTCATTCAAACTCTTTCGAAGTTCCCCACCTATCATTTGATGGGTAGCTGTATATGGCAGATGATTTATTTATTCATTCATTGGATCAGGGCATCACTGGCTAGGCAACCATTTATTGCCCATCCCCAATTGCCCAGAGGGCAGTCAAGAGTCAACCACATTGCTGTGCGTCTGGAGTCACATGTCAGCCTGACCAGAAAAGGATGGTGGTTTCCTTCCCTAAGGGACATTTGTGAACCAGATGGGTTTTTCCAATAATTGACAATGCTCTCATGGTCAGCATTAGACCCCTTAATTTCAGATTTTTACTGAATTCAAATTCTATCATCTGCTGTGTCGCAATTCAAGCCTGGATTCCAAGAACATTGGAATCTCTGGTTTAATGGTCCAGCGATAATACAACTACACTGTTGCCTCCCTTATATGAATATAGGTTATGTGTACGTGAAAACTGATTTTAGTGTATAGTTGAATGTAAATAGAATGCTGTGATTTGTAACATGGTGGTATGTTACTGGACTGATGCAGAGAATGTGAGTTTGAATCTCTCTTAGAAAAGACCATGAAGCTGTTGGAACGAAAACAAAAAGTGCTAGAAAGGTTCAGCAAGTTTGGCAGTGCCTCTGCAGAATAAAAGAGTCACCATTTCAGGTTGATGACCTTTCATGCAATGTACAAACTAATTTGTTTCCAAATGTTTATGAAAGAAGAAAATCTGTTGTCTTTCCCAGATCTAATCTACAGGAGATTATTCATTTCCACCTCTGTGATATTGCTTAACTTCACCCTTGTCTCAGCTGATCTGCTGTTAAAAACCCTCATCCGTGCTCTATTCTGTTATTGCCTCCAGACTCTTCCAACACACTCATGGCTGGCTTCCTATATTCTAGCCTCTGAAATCTGAGATTATCCAAAACTCTGCTGTCTGTGTCTTAACATGCAGCTGTCACTGCATCCTGCACCCAGGCTGAACTGGAGCAGTTCATCGACTTTGCTAACAACTTAAACCCCGCCCTCAAATTCACTTGGTCTATCTCAGACACCTCCCTCCCCTTTCTTGACCTCTCCGTTTCCATTTCTAGCGACAGTTTACAGACCGACATTTACTACAAACCCACAGACTGTCATAGCTACCTAGACTACACCTCCTCCTACTCTGTATGCTGCAAAAATTCCACCCCATTTTCCCACTTCCTCCATCTCCGAAGCTTCTACTCTGACGAGGAAATGTTCCACTCTTAAGCATCCTGGATATCTGCCTTCCAGACAGCCCTCCAACACACCTTCTCCGTTCCCTGCTCCCCACAGCTCTGAACTACAACGCTTCTCCAAACATAATAAAGATAGGGTCCCCCTTGTCCTCACTTTCCACCCCACCAGGCTCCGCATCCAATGTATCTTCCTGAAACACTTCCGCCAACTCCAATTAGACCCCACCACCCGGAACATCTTCCACTCCCCACCCATCTCTGCCTTCCGCAAGGACCATTCCCTTCACCACTCCGTAGTTTGTGCCACACTTCCCACCAACCAATCCAACTCGCCCGGTACCTTCCTCAATAACTGTAAAAGATGCAACGCCTGCCCACACACCACCTCCCTCACCTCCATCCAGGGACCTAAACAGCCCTTCCTAGTGAGACAGAGCTTCACCTGCATCTCCTCCAACCTAGTCTATTGCATCCGTTGCTCCTGATGTGGTCTTCTCTACATCGGTGAGACCAAACATAGACCCAGTGACCATTTCGATGTGCATCTTTGCCTGGCCCGTAACGGCCAACCTAACCTCCTGATCACCATCCATTTCAACACCCCACCCCGCTCCCCCTCGACATGTCTGTCCTCAGCCTCCTCCAGTGTCGCAGTGAATCAGAATGTTCAGAACACAAATTTGAAGAACAACACCTTATCTTCCACCTGGGCACACTACAGCCCGGAGATCTCAACATTGAGTTCTCCAATTTCAAATAACCTTGCCACCCATTCCCCCAGCTCCCCCTCCAGCTCCACCTCCTCCCTTCCATTCTACCTTCTAACCCTCCCTTCCAGCCACCAACGGGATTCACCCTTCCCATCGACCAACCAGGTCATACTTACTACCAGTGCCCACCTCTCACCAGCATCCTGCTACTGTCCTCCCCTCTTCTCTTTATCTGCAGCTCCCCCTACCCCCACATCCAGTCCTGAAGAAGGGTAATACCCGAAATATTGACATCTCCTTTCCTCCAGATGCTGCCATAGCTTGCTGTGTTCTTCCAGCCCCCTGTTGTCCACAACTACTCCCCTTTTGCCCCTGTGCCTGCTCACTCACATTGACTCCTAGTTGAGCAGTGCCATGTTTTTAAAATTACCAGCCTCGTTTTCAAATCCCTCCATAACTTGGCCCTTCACCATCTTAGTAATCTTCTGCAGATCCATAATCTTTCAAGGCAGCTGCCAACCTCTCATTCTGTCCTTGAGTGTATTCCCAACTTTAATCACTCCACTACTGATGGTCACATCTTCATTTGTTTTAGTAGCAAGCTTCCCCTCCCTACATCTTTCAGCCTTGTTTTTCTCCTTGAGGACACTCTTTAAGACCTATCTCTTTGACCAAGCACTTGGTCATCTGTCCTCATATCACTTTACACGCCTCAAGTTTTATAGTGTTCCTGTGATATACCTAGTAATGTCTTATCATATCACACACTGTTTGAAGTGAAAGGATGCTGACCAGCAACTTCTCAAGCCAAATGGGGCTAGGCAATAAATGCAAGCCTTGTCAACATTGTTTGCATCCTCAATATGCACAATTAAAACAAAAAATCCATGGGCATCAGCCACCTTCTGTTGATGTAACTTGAATCTTCACCACTGTTCATCATGTTGTATAAGTTATCTGGTAGATTTTCTGACACCATTCTCTTTAGGGAAGGTCGATACAGCCTGTTCAGTATGGTGTAGCAGAAAGAAACCACTTCTTAGTCTAACAAGAAGACACTTTAATATTCAACAAGATGTAGTTCAGTGCATGTTAACAATAATATAAAACTGCATTAATATGAGAGACATTGATACAGAACCTATAAATAAATCCAGATGGTAGGTCATATTCCTTTGAGATCCTAAACTGTTGTCCCTCTGAATTTATAAAACAACATCATCATAGGTGGTGCTTAAGGCACTCTTCACCTGAACCATTTTGGACCCTTACAACCTTACATAACAACTAGTACTTTCTTAAAGTGAGCAGTCTTCTAGTGATTGAGTTTTGGAAGCAATATTCATCCATGGAGGTAACACAGCTGAAACTTATATATGGGGTATATCGCCAGTTAACCGTTTGGTGGTCAAGCGTTTGCCTGGACACCAGAAGAATCCATGACTTATCTTCAAAATGTTGAGGTGAGTTGAGTGAGTGAGACCTAGCAAGGCTCTGTTTTAACTCAAGAAACAGTACCTCCAACTAGGCAGCATTCCATCAGTGATACATTGGAGTTTCAAGTTAGATTATAAGTGCAAAGCTTAGAAAAAGGCTTTGAGGGTGTGAGGAAGAAATTTATTTTCTTTAAGCACAAAGCTTTCCACTGCATTAAACCTTACATGACTGTCTTACCTGTCTTTCTAAAATTCTGTAATTAAAATGATGCCTTGTGGGGAAAAAACTATCAATAAAACTGGGATAATTATTTCCATTACGATAAATCTGCAAATGCCCTCCTTTTCGAAACATCCTGACCAGAACTGGTAAAAGAGCAGGAATAATCGTATAACCCCACCTTGTGCTACTCTGAAATTGAGGACAGTTTATTAACTGCGTACCTCAGTCAGCACTGTTTCCATCTGCCTAAAGTCCCATGAGAAATGCAGCGAACATGGATATTTCCAGTGATCAACAGCAGATTATTTCTTAACAAAATTGGTCCTTTTGTGTGAATGTCATCATGCATCAATGGCTCCGAGTTTGTGACGGTTGACACAGGAGCTGACAGCCACTGCTGGCATTGATATGAACTGATTTTGTTTTTAAAAGAAAAAAAATCCCTCACATAAAGCAAAATATACAGGGAGCAAATTTGAGATGGTTCTGGGATTTTGGAGGTTCAGAAAATGGTTATCAACTCGGTTTCCAACTGCAATTGTCTCCATGCCGTCTAAAGTTTATGATGCCTGCTTCAAGTGTTAATCATTTCCTACACAGTCTGTCTGAGTCTGTATGAATCCAGTGAGGATGTCGATGGAAGTGAGATGGTGCCGAAGTGAAACAATTTTTGTTTCGCTGGCGGCAGTGAGGTGAAGGGGTCTTGTGACTGGCAACCAGGCCCATGGCCTATCCTGGAGCTCTTCACATGAAAGACTGCAATGTTGAACACTATTTCTTATATTTCTCTGCCTTTATATTCAATGTTTTTGGTTTATTTGAAGATGTGGCCACACTATACAATACTTTTCACTACATTTTGTAACAGAATACCCGTGGCAATAAATGAATCAAATAAATCAAAGAAAGGGTGTGAAATTGAAAATAGAGCAGTGGTGGATTCTTTTATTGATCAAATTATATCACTTCAAAAAAGCATGTGAAGGCAAAGTGGTGAACTACTCTGTCATTTGTAAGTTAGGGATCTGGGCCTTTGAAGCACTCCACTTTGCCCAAACAATGGAATGGTCACCTGACATCCCCTCCACTGCTAGTTAAATACCAGCAGAGGCGGGGATGCTCGTATATGGCCCCTGTGACATTCCACTATTTTCCCCTTTACACACCACCCTCAATCCCCCAACCCTCATGCCACTTCCAGTTGAAGGGGGGAGGGGGTTAAAAATTTTCACCCGAGGGGCCCATCTAAGCCTGTGGAGTAAAGAAGCTTCAGTCACTGGTACAAAGGCCTGACATCAACGCGTTGTAAATTGTTAAGTGCTCCACGCTGCGGCACTCTCCTATCTATGTATCTTTTGCTAAAAAAAAGGTAAGGATTGTGTTTTGAAAACCGAAAAAGGCCTTTCAGCATTCAAAGTGCTTAAACAGACAATGCTCCTCTTATGTGCCTATCCAGTACACCTTCATTGACAGGGCCATTTCCGCTCTGACAGGTGTTATTATTGCATTTACTCCTGGGTACAGTGCATTTATGTGCACGTATGATGATTTGATATAATTTTCTGCTCTTCTGTCAAGGAATTTAGATCCTAGAAGTGAAGGTAAAATATTTAATGCTCAGCTTCTTTCTTTTGTTAGTTAAAACAGTGTTGCCCTTTGGTAAAATATCTTAAAGTGGTGTTATCAGCCATGTATTGTTCCACTGATCACGCAAACATCAAAACTTGTTTAAAATACTTAAGTGCCAGTTAAAGAGAAGCTGATGAGGGTGGCTAAGTCAATTGAAGATTACAAAAATGAGATTGGTAGGGTATTTGCTAGGTAAGAGTATTAAGGGATATGTAATACTCTACATAGTCACAATACCCCTACATCTACACCAGAAGGTGCGGGCTCATGAATTCACAGAACTGTTGCAGAGGAAGGTAATTCAGCCCATTGTGCCAGCACTGGTTCTATGTCATTCTCAGAGCAGCGTGTCCATGCATGTTGATTCAAATAACTACAGGATGGCAATGTTTTAAATGAATTGCGTGAATTTAGTGGGCAAGTTAATGGAGTTAAAGGTAGACAAGTCTCCTGGCCCTGACGGAATGCATCCCAGGGTACTAAAATGATGATAGGAGAAATGGCAAATGTGCTCGTGCTAATTTTCCAAAATTTGCTGGACTCTGGAGCAGTTCCAGCAGATTGGAAAACAGCAAATGTGACGCCACTGTTTAAAAAAGGAGGTAGAAAACAGATGGGGAATTATAGGCTGGTTAGCTTAACTTCTGTAGTGGGGAAAATGCTTGAATCTATCATCAAGGAAGAAATATCAAGACATCCAAACAGGCATTGTCCCATTGGGTAGACACAACATGGATTTATGAAGGACAGGTCATGTTTAGCTAATTTACTGGAATTCTATGAAGACATTATGAGTGCAGTGGACAATGGGAACCCAGCAGATGTGGTGTATCTGGATTTCCAAAAGGCATTCGACAAGGTGCCGCACAAAAGATTAATCCATAAGATAACTGCACAGTGTTACAGGCAATGTATTAGCATGGATAGAGAATTGGTTAACTAATAGGAAGCAAAGAGTGGAGATAGGGAATGCTTTTCTCATTGGCGAGCAGTGACTAGTGGTATGCCTTAGGGTTCAGTATTGGGAGCGCAATTTTATACAAATTACTGAACTGATTTGGAGTTAGGGACCAAAGTGTGTCAAAGTTTGCGTATGACTGCAAGATGAGTGGTATAGCAAAGTGGACAGAGGACTCTGATAGTTTGCAGAGGGATATAGATTGTTTAAGTGAGTGGGAAAATGGAGTGGCAGACAGAGTACAATGTTGATAAATGTGAAGCCATCCATTTTGGGAGGAATAACAGTAAAAGGGACTATTATTTGAACGTAAAAAACTTGCAGCATGCTGCTGTGCAGAGGGACCTGGGTGTCCTTGTGCATGAATCACAGAAGGTTGTTTTGCAGGTACAACAGGTAATTAGGAAGGCAAATGGAATTTTGACATTCCTTGTGAGAGGGACTAAGTTTACAAACAGAGAGCTTCTGTTGCAGCTGTAAGGGTGCTGCTGAGGCCACACCTGGAGTACTGTGTGCAGTTTTGGTCTCATTAGTTGAGAAAGGATGTACTGGTACAGGACTGGGTGCAGAGGAGTTTCACTAGGTTGATTCCAAAGTTGAGAGGATTGCCTTATGAGGTGAGGCTGAATAGACTGGGGTTATATTCATTGGAATTTAGAGGAATGAGGGGGGATCTTATAGAAACATATAAAATTATGAAGGGAATAGAAAAGATAGAAGCAAGGAGGATGCTTACACTGGCGTGTGAAATTAGAACAAGAGGGCATAGCCTCAAAATTAGGGGGACCATATTTAGGATTGGATTGAGGAGGAACTTCTTCACCCAAAGTGTTGTGAATCAGTGGCATTTCCTGCCCAGTGAATTATTTGAGGCTTCCCCATTGAGTGTTTTTAAAGCTAAGATAGATAATTTTTTGAACAGTAAAGGAATTAAGGGTTATGGTGAGAGGGTGGGTAAGTGAAACTGAGGCCACAAAAAGATCAGCCATGACCTTATCGAATGGCAGAGCAGGCTCGAAGGCCAGATGGCCTGCTCCTGGTTCTTATGTTTTTATGAATGATAGTAGGGGATGGAAGGGCTGAGTGGCCTTTTCCATTCTTCTGATTTCTGCTAACATTGATTTCTGACCCCTGTAATTTGAATGAGGAGTACTGATTTGGTTTCCAGTGATATTCAGGGAATGTAGACATTTGGCTGTGAATACGGTTCGAGCAGTTTTGGGGAATGTCGGGTGGTTGTTAGGGGTAATTATTAAATTCCTGATGATTTCCCATAAATGCTTGCAGCACTGATTCTTGCTAACCTCAATGAGAATATACAGTCACTATCACCTCTTGCATTGCGTGATGGGCTCAAGGATCTGAGTCTTTTTTGTCCAATTGTAATTTCAACTCTGATGCATTTATTGAAAACAAGTCTGGTAACAGGCAATACTCACATCCAGGCCAGTCTAATGAAAGGTACCTCTTCCTTTTGAAGCATGGTTGTTTAAAAAAAAAATTTTTACATTTATATACTGCTTTTCATGGTCACCAGATATCTCAAAGAAATTTCCAGCTCATGCTTCACTCTTAAAGAGTAGTCACTATTGTAATGTAGGAAATGTGGCAGCCAATTTCCACACAGCAAGATCCCACAAACAGCATTATGATAAGGACCAGGTATTCTGCTTCAGTGACATTGATTGAGCCAAAACTTTGGCTAGGAAATTGGGCATAATTCCCCTTTCTTCTTTGAAATATTACCATGTGATCGTATACTTCCACCTGAGTGGCCAGACAGGGCTTTAGGTAAATCTTTCATCCAAAAAGGTAACACCTTCAACATTATAATATTCCTTCAGTCCTACAATGGAGCATCAGCCTCGATTTTTGTACTCAGATCCTGGCGTGGAACTTTGACCCACAACCTTACTGATTCAGCAGCGAGAGTGCTCTAAATGAACTGCAGTTGACAATATTCCAACTTGTGATGCATTTTGGAATATTTGAATTTTGAACCATTCTGATTTCATAGAATCATAGAATCCCTACAGTGTGGAAACAGGCCCTTCGGCCCAACAAGTCCACACCAACCCTCAGAGCATCAACCCAGAACCATTCCCCGTATAACCCACCTAATCTACACATCCCTGAACACTATGGGCAATTTAGCACGGCCAATCCACCCAACCTGCACACCTTTGGACTGTGGGAGGAAACCGGAGCACCCGGAGGAAACTTACGCAGACACAGGGAGAATGTGCAAACTCCACACAGACAGTCACCCGAGGGTAGATTCAAACCCGGGTCCCTGGGCGCTGTGAGGCAGCAGTGGTAACCACTGAGCCACCGTGTCGCCCCTCCTCTAGTTAGTACATGCCTAACGTCCAGCTTACTTCTGCCACGAGAACTATGATTTGCTTCTTCAATTATTGATGCATCTTTAGTCTTTTACTATGCATTGGCACCACAATTTTATCACAGACAGCCAAATGGAATTTGAGGCTGAGTCAAGATTGGCTTTAGTGTGGGTTTCAACATAGCATGCAACCAATGGGGACCCACTAACGTGAACCTACTTAATTTAATTGTGCACCAGGGAATGAAAAGGCAGACAATTAACACAGTTTAATACTTTTTATGCACCTTTGACTTGAAGTGAGACTCAGTGTTAAACTGGATTGTTACAGTACTGCAGGATAAATGCACTTGAATCTGAGTGTGTATTATACTTTTTATTCATGTCTTAAATCATATTTTAGCCGTTACCTACAATTCTACCTACTGTACAGCAGCAGTTCTCTTGTGATGCAGAATAATAAAGTTCTAAGCTTGAGTGAAACTGTGCATCTATCACTCTGCTTACACGGGAGAGAAACATTGACATTAAGTCCCATCAATCCTGTTTTAGAGAGGATGCATTCCTGTCACCCATCTAGGTTGAATAAATGTAATATGACAATGAGTTAATTCAAGGTGCCTTATTTTATTTAGGTCTCCTTACCCTTTTGCATGTTAACAAATTAAGCACGGTTATGAACTGAACTTCAGCTTGCAATATAGGCCTTCTCAATGATTGCACACTTAGTTTTTGGAAAATAGTCTTCTGTGCAAGCATTAGCCACCAGATTTAAAGCACATTTCAAAAAAAAGCTGTACCATTTTAACTTGGCATGTTATTAGCATGTAAATGTAATAGACTAGATTTTCCTCTATTGCCTATGCAAGGGCTGAAATTACATGTAAATTTTAGATGTACTCAATTTATTCCTGAATGTTGTTCTCAGTTGATGTTCTGCTGATATACACATAAAAAAATTGGAAAACTAATAAGCTGCTTAATAATATACACCCTTCCAGATCAGTGATTTGGAGGGGAGGGCTCAATGTTCCTGAAAGGAGTGGAAATTTAAAGTTATGGTATTGATCCTTTCTTAACAATATTTGACAGCCAAGACACAACATTTTTTGATAGCTGTCTTCCAATGGCTTGCTGGCAGCCCTCACCTGAGGAAGAATTTGCAGCCCTCCAGAACAACATGTTTCTCTCCCCCATTTATTTCAAGATCAGTGTCATGGTCTGCACTTTTTAAAAATCTTTCTATCCACCCCCTCCCTCTTGTATGCCCAGTATTGCTCTTCTTTTACCCTTCTCAACTTCTCGTCTACTCCTCTGCATTCTTACTGCCCACATTTGCCTTCCTACTTGCGGTACTATCAGTCAAAAAGATATCTTGCCTACTACATGGTTGAGAAATAATGTGTATGGATTTCAGTGCCATAATATGTCAAGTATGTAGACCTTTTGTTCCAACAAATGGCTCATTCGATCAAGCGGCATGATCCTTCAAGTATTTGGAATAGGCAGAGTATAGATTGTATTCAAAGTACCGCTTGCTAAACCGAACAGTTAAATGTGATTCTGAAATTGGGCAGCACTTGCTGATCAGTCCCAAATGTGCAGGGATCTACAGCAACAGCTAATTTAAGATAATCAGTTGTTCTCATAATGCCATTCACTTATGCTAGCTAGAAGTCTCATCCATTTGTATGCAGGGACCTGTTCCTGGCCTTGACCTTTCTCTAACTCCCTCATAAGAACCCTCTTTCCCCACTATTTAGTTTAAAGCCCACTCTACAATCATAGTTAGATGATATGTTGATCCCAGCTTGGTTTAGGTCAAGGTTGTGCAAATGGTACAGCCTTTTTCCCAAAACTGGAACCAGTCTCCAATGAATCAAACCCCACATTTCCCACACATTCAACTGTCTGACCTTACTTACCCAATGCCAATTTGCTCATGGTTTAGCTATTAATCTGCCTCTCTTACAGTCACACCCACCTGCCCTTGACCATGAAGCAAATCTAAGGAACTATCCTCGAGAAAACTGTAATGTCCCCCTCCCAGATGCATTACAATGGCCACAACCTGAACTCCATCACATCAGCTTGAAGATGAAGTTCCTTGAACTGTGATAATGAAACAAAGAACTGAAGATGCCGAAAATCTGAAACAAGAACAGAAATTCAGAGAAACGCAGCAGGTCTGGCAAAATCTGTGGAGAGAAAGCAGAGTTAATGTTTTGGGTCCAGTGACTGTTCTTCTGAACTGATAGTAACCAGGAAAAGATGGTATAAATCCTCATGACAGGAGGTGGGGGGTGGAAAGGAGAGGGCAGATAGGTGGAGATAGAGCCTAGAGAGACAGAAGGAACGTTAGGCAGACCAAGGGATGGATGATAATGAGCTAGGGAATAAGAAAACCTGATAAAGACGACAATGCGTAGGTGAAAATAGATTGAAAGCACTGCAACTGTGATAGGGGCTAAATTGTAGAGATAGGTAAAGGACATGGACAGAGGTGTTTAGGCTTTAACGTTGCTGAATTTGATGTTGAGTGCTGAAGGCTGCAGGGTCCCCAAGTGGAAGATGAGATGCTGTTTCTCTAGCTTGCATTGAGCTTCGCTGGAACACTGCAGCAAGCCCAAGACAGAAATGTTGGCTGTAGAATATGGCAGTGTGTCGAAGTGGCAGGCAACTGGATGCACGGGGTCATTTTTGCATCCAGAATATAGGTGTTCAGCAAAGCACTCGCCCAGTACATTAGTGTGGCGAAATGCAGTCTGGGTTTCCAGATTTTAACACTCAATCTCACTGCACTCAGTCTCCACTGTACCTTTTTAAGAATTACTAAGAGGCTAACAAAGCTTGATTAAAAAGGATCAATAACTAGGGGCCATTGAAGAAAGGGAAGGGACAAGAGGTTTCAAAGAAATTTAAGGAAGGTTTTTTTCATCCAGAGGGTGGTTCGTGTCTGGAACTCACTGCCTGAGAGAGTGATAGAGATAGGAACTATCACAAAATTTAAGAAGTGTTTAGATAAACATTTGAGACTCTGAAGCATATAAGGCTACGAGTCAAGTGCTGGAAATGGGGATCAGAAGAGATTGGTGCTTGATGACCGACATGGACACGATGGGCTGAAGGGCCTCTTTCCATAATGACTCCAAAAGTAGGATTGCACCTGAAACATTTTAACCACAAATCTATCCGAGGGAGCTTAGAAAAGAAATAGCACCTAAAGATGACCCCAGAAAATGAATTGATAAAAATGTCAAAAATAGATATTCAAAACAATGCTGTATACATTGCAAGAAAGAATAATACAATGTCTGATTAAAAAAAAAGTCATGACCTGAAAATGTTAACGCTGGTTTTCTCTGTCTATAGATGTTGTCTAACTTTTTCTGTTTTTATGATGTAACACAAATTCAGTTCCCTTCTTTAAGGGCTCTACTGACCCCGAAACACGCCTTACTTCAATTCCAAATGGACACTAATGAAAACTAGGACAAAAGTCAGGCAAATCCAATATGCTACTGTAAGGCCTCATTCACATAGGTGTGTATTCATTCTGATAGCTCGATGAAGCTAAAGTGTACAAGTACACGAGTATTTAAAAGGGACCCAGTGTGATACGGGCATAAAGTTTCTACAAACACCAAATGCTCTCTGAGCTCCAATGTAATTGCATTTTAACTGTACAGCACCAAAAAAAACGTCCTGCCTCACTGCCTGGTGCCTCAATATTAGGGTTTGATCAAACTATGTTTAAAGGTAGTTAAAGCTATTTTAATCATATAGTATGACAGTGGATTGCAGTGATTGAGTTGGACATGGGGTAATGAAACTATTCTGTAGGCAATTACACAGAGGAAGAGACATATGCACAGTGGGATTATAATGAACTGTAAATAATTCTCATCCTCACTTTCAAATTCCTGCATGGTGTATTCCATAACTTTCTTTGCAATCTTCTCCAGCCTTACAACTCTGAAAAATCTTTGCACTTCGTCATTTCTGTCTCTTTGCACAACACAGTTTTAAGCACTCCATCCTTTAGTGACCATGCCTTGAGTTTCCAAAACTCTAAGCTCTGAAATTCCTTCCCTATCTATTGTTCTACAACAGCATTATCTTGCATTTATACAGCTTTTTTAACAAACTATAATGTCCCAAAGCATTTCATAGAAGAATTGTGAGACAATTCTCAAGATTTGACTCCAAGCTATAACAGAAGCTATTTTAATAGCTTTGTCAAAAAAGGTAATTTTTCACCAGCATCTTACCAGAGCAATGAGAAGCAGACAGATGGAAAGATTTAGAGAATTCCAAAGTTTCTGCCCTTAGAACCTAATGCTGCTGATGGAACAATTAAAATCTGGGTAAAAACCGAAAGAACTGCTGATGCTGTAAATCAGAGACAATAATAGAAATTGTTGGAAAAGATCAGTGGTCTGGCAGCATCTGTGGAGAGAAATCAGAGTTAACGTTTTGGGTCGAGTGATCGTTTCTCAGGACTTCCTCAGACCGTTCTGAGGAAGCGTCACTCGACCCGAAATGTTATCTCTGATTTCTCTCCACAAATGCCATCAGACCTACTGAGCTTTTCCAGCAATTTCTATTTTTGTCAATTAAAATCTGGGGCTTCGGAGGTCAGTTCTCATAAACAAAGACATAGAAAAATGGCCTTTTGTTGTTTGAAGAACTGTTCTTCTGACATTTGACTAGAAGTGTGTTGGAATAATTATGCCTAGAGATGAAAAGGGTATGAGTGAGGGTTTCAACTGCAGATGAGCCTTGGCAGAGTGGAGTCAGGCAACATTGTAGAAATAGAAATAAGTGGTCTTGCTGGTAGTGTGGTTATGTCATCAGCAACACATCTCAAAGACAAATATGACACTGAGTTTGTGAACACCCTGGTTCAATCTCAGGCACTTACCCAGGAGAGGATTTTAGTCAGTGATCAAGGCACCCTGCTTGCGATGGGGATTAAAGACAATATCTTTGGACTTCTTCATATTTAATTGGAGAAAATTTCTACTCATCCAGCATTGGATGTTGGATAAGCAGTCTGATAACTGGGAGACAGCAATAGTTGGGTAAAGCTGGGAGTTGCCAATGTCTATGTGAAAGCTGTGATCACATTTTAGGATAGAGTCACAAGTAGACAGCATATTAGTGAGGAAGGGGCCAACAATTGATTTTTAGAGGACACAGGTGGTAAAAAAGCAGTAACAAGAAGAAAAGCCATCGCAGTTGGAATTCTGACTGCAATTACATAAACAGGAATGGAATTAGACAACAAATATGTACGCAATTGTATCTCTGTCCTTTATAATAAAGTTTACCTCTTTGATGAAGTTTTTCATTACCTGCTCTAATGTCTCCTTATTTGGGTTGTTGTTTGAGGATGTAAGAGGCTGAAAGGGTTAATGCTGAGAAGCGACTTCAGCAACATTTGCTGTGATGAGATAGTATAGACTTGTGGGAAGAAGAGCTTAGAGTTTTGAAGGAGTTTGGTCCTCCTCATAGTCTCTATAACAAAGTTCGTCACATCAGTGTAATTTGTACTTAGTCACTGTCATAGAATAAACTACATCTTCTTTAAGACAAGAGCCTGTTCTTGTTAAACTACTAAGTTGCTAGTAGTCTACCACCAGCCTAGACCGAGATCCTTATCCTAAAAGAGGATGATCGCAGCAAATCTACCTTATAGGGAGCAATAGTACATAGAACTCATAAAACGTGATCAGCAGTGGTACGGATTGTTCGTACAACATGGCTCAGAATCAAAATTTTAATATTTGCTTCTGGGAAGCACTTTGAGATTTTTTTAAAAACTACATTAAGGGTATTTGTCATTGTCTCATGGTGAATGCCCGCACTCTTCCATTATTTTATTGACATTCTCAGCCACCCTGCATTCTGAAGATATTTCTCACCTCTTTAATGCCATGAGGTTGTCCAGGCCATCAGATCTCCTTGCCCTATATCCCTGGGATTACTGTCCAATGCTCAGCTATGACAGGAGATTGTAGGAGCTCTGTTTCTGAAACTTGTGACCTGTTTGTGCCTCGAGGCTGTCTTGGAGTTCAAGTGGGAAACAGGTTCCTGACACTGCCATCCTTTGTTCAAATAAACATGTGTGGAAGTGAGAGGAATAACTGCAATAACAAGGCAGTGCAATGTATACTGTGATAACTGACAATAGCAGACTAGAATTGCACACAATAATTGACTGAGGGACACTGCACACTTGTGAGGATTGGCCCTTTTGCACAGTATCGGAAGTTAAACTATTCTTTGGTGCAGCTAAAATTGGATATCACATTTATACCAGTCATTAGTGCAGTAAAGTAATAACATAATAGCTACATAACTATATCAATTATTTATTTTAAAGGTCAGGGGATCTTCCATGTGTTCTGGTGATCCAAGGTCATGTGAAATCACCTGCTGGCAGCTTTGCACATATCCCATTACTTTTGTGGTATAATTGATCATCCTCAAGATTGGTCATTCATATTTGTGTTGTAGACATAATGCAGGAAAACCCTAAATGGAATTTTCCATC
The DNA here is from genome assembly GCF_021869965.1 of Rhincodon typus. NCBI lineage: Eukaryota > Metazoa > Chordata > Chondrichthyes > Orectolobiformes > Rhincodontidae > Rhincodon > Rhincodon typus. The sequence goes on from NC_063339.1 coordinate 16,963,351, forward strand.
TGCCACATATCACCGGCAACAACTATAAAAAGTACCAATACTGCTGGAATAAAGAAGGGTACCCTGACTGACTTTCAGCAAATAACTCCTATCTCCGTGTTAAAGGACTGGGGATGAAAAGCTGGGGGAGATTATCCAAAGCCATCTTGGTCTCATTATTTATTATTCAACAGCTAACCATTGCTCAGATTTATAAATATTTAATTACAGAGCAACTGTAAATGGTTATATCTTCTGGAAGGACAGGCAAGTTAAAAAAGCACGAGAGCACGAGAAAGAAAAAAGACAGAAAGATGAAATGACGCATGCTGATTATGTAGCTACAAGTGAAAAGGTGTGAAGGACACTGCTGAATTGGGTTTTATAATCAGATTGTGCCAGTACCTGAAGAGTAATTCATTTGTACTATTCACTGGGCTTCAAAGCTATTTTCTCCAGCATGGCAGAGAGTGACAGAGGGTGCCCTTGGAGAACAAGCTGAAATGTTTTTAATGAAAGGAGGCTCTGAGCAGCGTGAGATGCCATCCTGTCCCCTTTTGTCTGTCTGAAAGTGAAGTTGGCAGGCTCCTTGACTATCAATAATTTATGAGGGAAACAGCATCCCAAAGCCAGTGGAGGGAAGGGAAGGGAACGGAAGGGAGGCCTCTGATGCCTTGGCCTGAAATCTACAGGAGTAGGAGATGATAATTTCAGTATGGAAATTATTCATGACAAGAGTTAAACAATCGCTGCTTATTCTGCCGAACAATGTAGCAAACGCCGAGTCCCCAGCACGTGGACTGTGTCTTCAGGTGCAGCAGCACTATCATATCTCATTAAGGTGAAAGGAGATGGTGCTGGGAAGCAGAATGCTGCTCTGCATTCAGAGACCTTGTGGGGGGGTCAACAGCATAGGCTGCCGACATTAAAAAATTAGTTTTGTTTATTACTGGTCCCACTCAGAAGGAGCGGTACCCTGGGATTGACGGAGTCGAGAGTTGAGGTCTCAGGAAATATTGCCGTCCGAATCCATTCCCCCAGTTTGGGAGCTACTTCTCAAGCGGATGTGGGACGGGGCGCAGCACATGATGACGAGATGCAGAATCCAGTGGAAAACAAATCTGAATATCAGTCTCGTTTGTCCAAATGTTCCATTATAAAGCAGGATTGAGAGAACTTGTGACCCAGGCCAGGCCTCTCTCCTGTTTCGAAATGATTGCAAAACATCCTCTAAAGTGAAAAGCACTGAATTTACTAACAGGGTGTAGTGATAGATTGTATGACATTTGGAATATTCACCTCATTTGCTGTTGTATTATCCAATTCCACATATTCAATTATTTTTCTATTCTACATTGCACCTACATAATTCTATTTGTTCTAATGGTTTGTGTGGGCCGATAAAAAGATGGGCAGAATTTGTGCTGTTAAGTTGTCGGTGTGGGTCTGTATCCTTCAAGATTGTGTTACATCATTTACATTACTTCCAGTTCATAAACTAAGAAGGCACAACTGCACCACTGGGTTACAGGTCATGTGATGCGCAATATAAAACATACATTTGTGTGCATATGTTCACAGAGGTGAAGGAGTGTCAGCCCTTTGGAATGGAAATCTTACCCATTTTATAACCAGTGGCAGCATCAAGCATTCCCAGGACCAATTAGCGTTGGATTTATGACCACTTATGTATTGTGGGCTGGCTCATTTTCAGTTGTGATTAACTGCTCAGACCCCATTGCACTTAGGAACCATTCCAGCCATTAGAAAGTGGAGACCTTTATCCTCCTTGTCAGGCCTGGATTTAAACCTATGTTTTTGAGGTGAAGAAAGCACGCCAGTGAAATTACATTTGGACATCCCAAATGGAGCTATGCATAGTCTCATCTTGTTCCTGCTAAGTTGACCTATACAAGTCAGTTAGAGATCTGTTTTCTTAACATCTTGCTATAGCCTTATCAGATAATATGACAACAGTATGAATGTTTGAATTTATTGGCCTTTGACTTCAATCTTGCTTTCAGAGGACTGTCAAGGTATTATCTTCTTGAACCCCAGGTTAGTTGATATTGTTAATGGTTTTCTCGCTTCCGTTGTTAGCACCCTCTCCTGGAAAATTTGCCACTGTCAATGCTCTCCTCAAAAATTATTCAAAATTCACTTCAGTTTATCTGCAATTGACCACTCCATTTCTGAGTCCCTTTCCTCTCCAAAGTCCTCGGATTTGTTGTCACCTCCAAATCTGTGTCCATCTTCCCTGAAACTCCATGTTTGAAACTCTCCCAATAGGATTTTGCCCCAGCATGGTATCAAAATAGTTCTTACTGAATTACACCCTGTATGACTGTGACAAAAGTGAACTATGCCTCCTTTTCCATCTTTACCTGCCTGCAGCCTTAGGCATGATTAACCGTATCATTATCCTTTAACTCGTCTCCTCCATCAGGGTACACTGGATTCCATATTTATTGATCTTAATGTAGCAGAATTTTATGATACATCACAGAATCCCCAAAACGCAGAAAGAGGCCATTTGGCCCATTGTACCAAGACTGGCTCTCGAGGATTTTAAGTGAGTGCGAATGTCCTGCCTTTTCCCTGTAATCCTGTACATTGTTTCCCTTTAAATAATTATGCAGTGCTCTCTTGAATGCTTCCGTTGACTTTGCTGTTATCACACTCTCAGGCAGTGCATTCCATACCTTAACTACTTGCTGTGTGGAAACGATTTTCCCACAAAGCATTTGTTTCTATTGCAAAACATTTCAAAACTGTGACAACTGTCTTTTGATTCATTTTTGAGCAGGAACAATTTCTCTTGATCCACTCTGTCCAGTGCACTCATAATTTTGAAGACTTCTGTCAAATCTCACCCCCAGCCTTCCTCTCTTCAAGGAAAGTTTCATCAGTTTATCTTCATAATAGATGAGTTTCATCACTGGAATCACTCCTGTAAACATCTTCAGCACTCTTTCCAATGTATTCAAACTCTTCTTACAGTGTGGTGCCCAGAACTGTACATGATGTTCCAGCTCAGGTTTATCTATACAATTTCATCATAACACCCCTGCTTTTGTACTCTACGCCCCTATTAATAAAAGTTTGAATACTGTATGCTTTATTTACAACTGTCTCCTTCAGTCATGTCACTTTAGTGACTTATGTAAGCACACCCATGTATCTCTGTTCCTGCACACCCTTTAGAATGTAACTTTTATTTTATTCAGTCAGTCCCTGTTCTTTGCGCTAAAGTGTATCACCTCAGAAACCTCTGCATTGAACTTCATCTGCTACCTCGCTGCCCACTCCACAAACTTGTCAATATCTTTTGAAGTTTTACAGTTCTCCAATGTTTTGTGCCATCCGCAAAATTTGAAATTATTCCCCGCCACCAAGATCTAAATGACTTCTCTTTTGCTCACGTGCTGTTAACTCTGGTGTCTTGCTCCATGATCTGCTCGTGGCACCTTCCTGTTTCGCATTTACATGCTTCCCCCTTGGTGATGTCTTCCAAAAAAAATCGTGTCATGTGCACAAATGGCATGTAGCTCTACCTCTAGTTCACTCAGCTTCACCACTGTCCCTAAATTGTCAGACTGATTGACCAACATCTACATGAACGTATGAAATAGGAGCAGAAGTGAATCCTTCAGCCCCTTGAGCTTGCATCTCCATTCAATAAGATCACCTTGCCTCCATTTGTGTTTTGAATTCCACATTTCTAGACACCCCTGATTCACCTGCCTAACAAAATCTATCCATCTCTCTCTTAAAACTATACAAACACCCCACCTCCTGCACTTTCTGAGCCAGGGCGTTCCAAAGTAGCATAACCCTTTGAGAGAAGAAAAATCTCCTCATATAATTTTAAATCTCTTGTGGAGCACTGGGTGCTGCAGTAACAGGAACAGTCAACAAATTCTTTCTAAGTGAATGAACCAAAAGTGGTCGTAAGTGGTGATCAGTTTGGTGCTATTGCCCAACATGCACCATGGCATGCAAGTAGAGAAAACCATTTTGTTTTAACCCATTATTCTGGATATAAGCCTGACATCCAAAGGCTAAAGGGAAGTGCGTAAATCATTGGCCAATCCAGCAGACAATATGAAACAAACATAGAGAATGCTGGAGGAACTCATCAGGTCCAGCAGCATCTGTGGAGACAGAAACTGAGTTAATACTTTGAGATCTGTTTGACTCTTGTTCAAAACCTGCGTTCTGAAAAAGAGTCATACCAGATTTGAAATGTTAGCTATATTTCTCTCTCCACAGATGCTGCCAGACCTGATAATTTCTCCAGTATTCTCCACGTTTGTTTCAGATTTCAAGCATGAGCAATATTTACTCTCATTCCAGCAGAACACATGTTTACTTTTAAAGTCATTGATTTAGTTCCTGCCATCAGGAGAAATCTTCGAGACTTAACAGACTCAATGCTAATGTGTCCAGCCAGTGAAGGACTGTAATCAACAAAACGAAAAAGGATACTGAACATTACTATTAATTTGGGATCCATGAATACAACTCCAAATGTATAATTTCATAGAGCTTCTTTGGCTCTGAGCAAAATGGAAATTGAGGCCCAATTTATATGGTCTGGTTCTATATAACTCAGGCAGTCCATGTCTGCTGTGGCAATATAGATTTTTAGGTGCATGTTGTGATCTAAATCTTCAAATAGTTATTTGCTATTCTAATGTTCTTGTTTTTGCATAGCTGACCAGCAACATCTCCTGCTTTTACCATCAGCCATGGGTGAATGTTGGGAAGATTTGCAGGCTCATTTACATTTGTAGGGTGTCTATTTCCCTGGTAAGAGGAGCTTTGTCATCAGCAACTTGCTAATAGGTTCCTTTCACAATGGAGCTAGCTGCCATGACATAGGAAGGCTGCCAGCACCATTATTGCCCCATTACTATTCGGCTCAGAGGATGAAGATCAGCCACAACGCATCATTGATGTATGAAAGACAGCGTAAACCCTGCAGTATATCAGAAATAATGAGATTCTAGAATGGGGAGATGATAAGATGTATTTTGATGGATAAATGAAGATTGTGAAATGACTTCCCTCATTATGTTGCGATCTTGTGATGAGATGGAAATGGTGGAATTATCAACCGGCCTGTCAAGTGGACATAAGTAACAGCTGTCTTTGAAGAAAAGCTGGAAAGCTCTCACATTGTCCTGAGAAATATTTATCCCTCATCTAACATCACTGATACAGATATCTGGTCATTACCCCTAGAGCTATTTGTGGACTTTGTTGCCATGTTTTCTATATCACTGCTGTAACACTGGCTGAAATGTGTTTATATATGTCCAAAGGTTTTGAAAGGTAACATATAAATGCACATTAGTCATTTATCTTCCTTTTCTTTTCATGAGCACATATGCCATTATATTTTGAAGAATCAAGGCTTTAGGCTTTAAAATATTATAGAACAGGTAAAAACATTTCATTCCTTATTCTTTTCATCCATTTTTCTTTACGTGGTTGCATTGGAACGGTGTTGGGTGAAATTTTGATTTCAGTGAATTCTAAAGTGGTTCAAGTTCAATCATTTGAGGTTCAAAATGGCACTTGATGCTAATCACTATAACAACTTAGGTTTCTGGAAAACAGTTTAATTTCTAAGAGACAAATAGGATTATTATATAACTTTCCACGTGAATCTGGCAAGTTGGGAGAGCGTTCCAGAATATGTTGAGCACTGTTTTCAGTTGGAGCAGTGAGGTTATGTAACAATATTATAATTAGGTGCATAATATTAAACTACAGAAGAAGGTTAGTATTGCACAATATGTTAATTAGCTGAATATTTCTAGGATTTCTATTTATGCAATAGGCTTGGCATATAAATAATTCATAGTAATGAAGAAAATCTATTATAAATATACGTTAATTAGACCAAAAGGCAGAAGAAGAGAGATTTGTTTGATCTGGGAAATGGATGCAATGGTTGCACACTCCCTGTGTTTGACTGAATAGATGGACCTAATATTGGACCTCAGGCCTCATTATTATCCACTACGTAAACTGTAGGCAATCAGTGGACTGCTTCAGTCAACTGACTGGAGAGAAGGGGCCTCAAAGATTCGATAGTTCCTTAAAGGAGGTGACCAGGATAAAATGGAATAACTGAGGTGGAGGGTGAACTGAAAGAACAGATTATTGTTGGGGTATAGTCCAATGTTGCCATGACAACAGACATGACAACAATGTGGTATCTTGCCTGACTGGTGCCAATGTCAAGGATGTAATGTGTAGCTGTACAGCATTCTGATGATTCAGGGTGAACCAGAGCTTTTATAATAGTCTATACCTTTTTATTTTACTTTATTTTTGTTTGTGGACTGATTTGAGAAAAGAACTGTTTTACAACTAAGGACTGAGGATGCATTTACTGTATTTTTAAAAAGCAAGTTCCTGAAACTCATTGTTGACACTGGTGTTTTGCAAGCAGTGGGGAAGGTGTAAGAGGAAATTGTTGGTATTGGGGTGTGTACAAAGTGACACTCAGCCGACAACAGTTGCTGATTGGTTTGTGGAAGGTCATCAGCGTGACCACAAGTCTCTGATTGGTTCCTGGGTAGATGAACAGCTTGTGGGTGAGAACGATGCAGGATGAAATCCTCAGACCTCTGGAAGGGGAGGTGGTGTGTGCCTCTCCCTCTCTCTCTCTCTCCAGTAATGCACCAGGAACATCCAGTTGTTATAAGATGTCACTTTTAATGAATAGAGATTTTATCATTTATGAACTAGTTGTTTAGTGCCACCTGTGGAGAAATGAAGGGCCGAAAGGAAAAGAGTTCAAAGACCTATGGGATATGGAAAGGAAGCACCCTATCAAATTCTGAGAACTGTTCTGTCAGTGATTTTTTTCCTCCACCCATAACACCAATTTTTTTTTTGTGTGTGTGTGCTTAGAAAGGGCTTAGAGTTTTAACAAGTAGAGTCATATGACAGTTCATAATATTTACCTGTGGTTCGAATCTATTTATTTGTTATAAATCATAGTTAAGTACAATAATCTGGCCCATGCTTTCTGTTAACATGAGTCCATGAGGCAGATAAGTTGGGAACTTTCCATACTTTGATAACATCTTTAGCCTTTATGACAATTCCAGGAAAAGCAGGGCTTGAATTCCAGTGCATAACTCAAATGAGGTGTAAGACTAATCATCCATGTTGATAACAACCACATAGGTTGATGAGTCCCTTACATAGATCTTAGGGAGGTTAGGAAAGAACCCAGCAAACAGGATCTCAGAAGAGAATAATATCTAGATTACTCCCAGGGCTACATGCTGATGAGAATAGATATTGAAGGTTAGCATGGATGAACATGTGGCTAAAAAGAAGGAACAGGGGTGAGGGCTTTAGATTCCTGAACAATTGGGTCTGGTTTTGGGGAAGGTGGGACTTGTTCAGGCTTGATAGTTACACTTCAACAGAAGCAGGATGTATGTTTTGCAGAACAGTTTGAGCGGACTACTGAATAGGGTTTAGACTTTTTTGGCAGGGGAAGGAACATGAACATAACATTAAAGAGGGTAAACAAAGTACATCAAGAATTGGGAAAGTCAGATAATATTAAAGTAAAAAACAGTTATGTATGTGGGGTTAACATGGATAAATATTTGCATGTGAATCTAAGAAATATGGTAAATGAGTTGGCACACTTAGTCACAAGGAAATGAAACATGACAGTGATAATGGAGATCCAGTTCCAGGAAAGGACAGGACTAGAGAGCCAGGTGTTCTGGAAAGATAGGGAAAGGAAAGATTTAGAAAGAAAGTAAGACTTATTGAGGAGAATATTTTACTGCTGGAGAGAAGGGGTATTGTAGAGGGGTCAAGGACAGAATCCACTTGGTCTCATCTATATTCATGACTTTGACATGAGTGTGCAGGGCACAATTTCTAAAGTTGCAGATGACACAAGCATTGCAAACTGCAGACAAGCAGCAGAGATGTGGATGAGTTCAAGTTTACAAGAAGTAGACTGTCAGAGATCAGCCTGAAGTGTATCTGAACAGTTGAGTGCAGAGACAATGAAAGTGTGAATGAGGGTTTGAGTGGCAGATGAGTTGGGAGAGGCAAAGCTGGATGATGTTGCCTTCATTGCTCAGCCCTTTGAGTATAGGAGTTAGGACATTATGTTGAGGTTGTCCAGAATACTGGTGAGGCCTCTTCAGGAGTAGTGTCCAGTCCTGTTTGCCCTGTAATAGGAAGGATATTATTAAGCTAGAGGAGGTTTGGAAAAGATTTATTAGGATGTTGCCGAGTGTGGAAGGTTTAAGTTATGACGAAAGGCTGGATAGGCTCGGACTTTTTCCACTGGAGAATAGGAGGTTGAGAGGTGACCTTATAGAGGTTTATAAAATCATGAGGGGCATAGACAGGAATAATGGTAGGTGTCTTTTCCCTAGGGTGGGAGATTTCAAGACTGGGAGCATATTTTTAAGGTACAAAGAGAGATATAAAAATGACACAGTGGCAATTATTTTACACAGAGGGTGGTTTGCATGTGGAATGAACTTCCTGAGGACATGGTGGGTTGTGAGCACAGTTACAACATTTAAGAGACATTTCGATAGGTACATGTTTAGGAAAGGTTTGGACAGATGTGGGCTAGGAGCAGACAGATGGAACTAGCTAATTTTGGATTATATTCGGCATGCACTGGTTAGACTGAAGAATCTGTTTCCGTGCTGTATGAGTCTATGACTCAATGTTAATGAGGTTGAAATATGTAACCCTTTTGATGGATACAAATATGCGAATGAAAGTTATCCATAGGCTGTAGTGGGGTTTCTTTTTTTCTCAGTTCGGCTGATTGACAACAAAATGCTGGGGAATCTCTCTAGCAGCATCTGTGGATAGAGAAACAGTCAACATTTCAAATCTGATATATAGAATCATACTGGACTTGAAGCATTAACTCAGTTTCTCTCTCCACAGATGCTGCCTGATCTGCTGAGTTTCTCCAGCAATTTTTGTGCTTGTTTCAGATTTCCAGCATCTGCAGTATTTTGCTTTTAATTGACTGGTTGACATTTAACTCCTTCTGAGCTGGCCTAACAGACAACACAGTTGTATCTAACCACTACAACAAAGAACAAGAATAAATTTGGATCAAGCATTTAGACGTGGCCAGTTGAATGGAATCAAGACATGATAAAGACATAGCCAACTGATCCTTCAAAATCTTCTTCGCTAAAATCTAAAGTATTAAGAAACAGTAGCATCTGTTTAAATTGCTCAATGATCTCGAGATGGTGCTAATAATCCACAGACATGGAGTGGAGTATTGCAACAACTGGAGAGCGATTTCCTGATTGGTGCCCCTGAGGGACGAGTAGTGAATCTGCCCATTGAACTTTGCAAAAGGCTTTAAATTAGGAGACCACCTTGGAGATCAGTGCCCAATTTGGAATGGCAGCCAGGAGCCATGAGTCAGGATTGTGATTAAGCAGACAGAATTTGAAGGACCACCAACAGGTTTCACGGGGGCTGCCTAAAAAAGTCTGGTGCTGTGATGATCTGGGCCTTCTAAAGAAAATTGAAGGGAGATGGGGAAGGGCTGGAGCCCCATTGAGGTGTGAAAGTTTCCTGCAGAAACAGACAGTAATATCCTTACAGAGACTGCTATTATTAATATAAACTTTCTCTTGTCATGCCTCTGCTTGTAGCTACCCATCAGCCTCACCGTCTCTCTCCTTTGTTGTGTTATATATCATAGCAGATATACATTCAGGTCATAGCATCAGGTCATATAACATCAATATCAAGGCATATGACCTGATGGTATAAAGCTCTCAATAAGGGCTTTTGAACTGTAGTGGTAATGTCCCTACATTTGAGCTAGAAGGTGTGTGTTCAAGTCTCATCAACTCCAGAGGTCTTTCCTAACTAGTTATCCACAAAGCTCAGAGTCTCAATCTTTCTAAACTCTGATTTCTTGAAGCATGACACACTGGGGGAGGTGTGCTACAATATATCCGAATGGCTTAGCTTGAACACACACATGCAAATGCCTGTGACTGTAGCATACATATATAAATGCCAAGAGCTGTAAGAAAGGTTCATTGAGTTTTTCACTATGAGGTGAACAATATCTCATATTTATGTAACTGGAATGAGCATAGGTATCACAGCATCATGGTTGCAGATCATCAGCTTTCACGCCTTCATAATCCTGAGGGCACTTCAGGTGAGGGCCTTAATTCCTGCCGTGTAATGACTGCTCCATGAAATATGAACATACAAATCATAAGAAATAGGTTAGTGGGCCCACAGAGTCCACTTCATCATTTAATAAGATTGTGGCCATCTTCCGAATACCCAATCTGGTGTCTCAGCCCGGTCTCTCAGTGGCCTGTGATGGTCTCTCGGCCTAGCGTGGCAGTGTCTTGTCCTGGCATGGTGGTATCTCGGAGTGCAAGTGGGTCCCACCTGGGCATGTTCTGGAGGCAGCAAGAGGAGACAGGGGATGCAGACCTTCAGCAGTAGTGATGGCATCATGGTCCAAAGCATAAAAAGCAAGCAGTAAGAGAGATCTCCTAGTATCTGCAGCAGCAGCTTTGAAAACAGGCAACTAAGGTCTCCTAGACAGCAAACTAAGCAGAGGACTAATCAAAGACGTGTTGAACTTTTAGCTATATTCCTTTATTTTTCTAGTGTATGAAAGACTTTAATGTGAACTACTACCTTATGTCTTTACTTTTCTACTTATTCTATGAAGGTAGTGCTTAACATTTTTAACTCTGTTTCTTTAACCATATTGTACCTATGATTTTTTTGTACTTAGGTACCTTTGTACCTAAGATGGCACCATATGTGGTGACATTATACAATTTTCACTGTACTTCTGTACTTGAGTACACACGACAGTAAAATCTAAATCTAAATCTAATCTAAAAATCTAAATCTTCCAATTATCCCTGATAACATTTAATTCCCTTGTCTGACAAGTATCTGTGTACTCTGCTTTAAAAATATTCAAGGGTTCCATCTCCCCCAACTTTCAGATTTAAAGTGCTCCAAAGTCATACAACTTTCTGAGTGAAATTTTCCCTCTCTATTGTAAAATATTAACTTCTGTTTTAAAACAGTGCCCCTAGTTCTGCATTCACTCATGTGAGGAAACATCATTTCCACATGCTCTTTATTGAGACCATTAAGATCTTATTATACACTTCAGTCAAATCACCTCTTCCTCTTCTAAACTTCAGTAGAAACTAGCCCTGTCTGTCCAATCTTTACTCATAAGACAACCTACCATCAATCCAGCCATCAATCTAGTAAACCTCTTCTAAGGCATCTCCAATGCATTTAGATCCTTCCTTAGATAAGGAGACCAAAATAATGTTGCCATGTTCCACATGCTGTGTGTGACAAGTACGCTGTTGGCAAATAAAAATTTCAAGAGTAAAAGTTCCGTCAAATGCCTCTTTAACTTGTCTTTCCAACATTGCTGTGGGGATTATTGACATAATTCCCAAACAGTCTCTGGGAAGGGTGTCTGGGCCAGCAAAACATTGAGGTGCAATCATAGTTTTTCCCAATTTCTCCAAATTGAGAATCTGCCTCGAATGACATAAAGAAAATTTGCACAAAGATTTTATCTTTCTCCATACCAGCTGTGAAATGTAAATTCAGTCAATTGAATAAATATGGATGAAAATCTGGTGTTAGTAGTGGCGACTAAGAATCTACAAGATTGTCTTAAAATCTTTCTTGTTCATCATTGTCCTGAAGGAAAGGAAATCCATCACCTTCACCCAGTGACTTTAAAACTATAGCAATAGCCCAGCAAGGTGCTCAGTTGTCAGGAAGGCAGCTCACCAGCTACTTAAGGGTAATTCGGGAAGGTCAATAAATGCTGATCTTATCAGCAATGTCCAGATCCCGTACAGGAAGGAAATAAACCAGGGACTAGTGACAAAGACTGGAGAATTGTCCCACAGGTTGCTCTAACTTAGTTGTGCTCCAGAACCATATACAGAGCAGATCTCACCAGATACCAATAGTAGGACCTTCCAAACCTGCAAGTTCCACCACCTGGAAGCACAATGTCAATTGGTATATGGAAATACCTTAACATCCATGTTCTTCTGCAGTTCACACATAGGCAGAGCTTAGACATTAATCGGTGTTCCTTCATTTGAACACAACTGCAGGATTTCTACTTGAACCAACAGCGCTATGGGAGTGTCTTCATCACAAAGAATGAAAGGCTTCAGGAGGTAGTCCAGGTTCTCAAGATCATTAGGAATAAACAATGATGGTCCCACATTCCGAGACTGAATAATATAACAATGTAGTCCTTAAGTAGGTTTGTATACTCCTAACGACATCTTGGTCAAGACTGTAAAAAGAAATTTCATGTAGGTCCTTATTATAGGGATTTTAAAGATGCTCTACAGTAGATACTATTTTGCTGGAACTAAAGAAAAATCTTTCTAAATCTGAAAAAGGCATAATTCATGAGTTCTGCAAGAGTGAATGAATATATAATGTTATCACATCATAACAGCAGTTCAGTCCTATGAGAATTTCTAATGAATTAACAGGACTCCCCACTGAAGAGTGACTATGTGCTGGAAAACAGCAAACACCAATGAGCTGAAGAGTTTTGTGGCATTGTTTCCCTGCGTGTTTTCAAAATGGCCACCCACAACTTCTAAAGTTTTGAAAAACCAAGTTGTCTAGATTATTTCCATGAGTATACAGGAAAGCTGGGGCCACCCAGTTTGCACTGCTGTTTTTCAGCTTGCTAGGGTGTCCTGGAACCCTTTGCCAATCTTCACGCTCAGGGTTGTTCTATTTCTGGTGCCCTGCCAGCACTCACCCATCACTCTACAATCTTCTCCCCTGATATTTTACAGGATAGAAACACGCCATCTGTGCTAACTGTGTTAAGAACATAGAACAGTACAGCACAGCACCGTACAGTACAGGCCCTTTGGCCCACGATGTTGTGCCAACCTATTATCCTACGAAGATCAATCTACCCTGCATACCCTACATTTTACTATCCTCCATGTGCCCATCCAAGAGCCGCTTAAAAGTCTTTAAAGTATCTGACTCCACTACCACTGCCGGCAGCGCATTCCACACGCCCACCATGTTAGATCTGTGAAAGTACGATAGTCATATCCAATCTCCCAGCACCTTCTCTAGATCTTTAACATTTTCATTTTTAAAATATTCACCATCTTCCATTTGAAGATTATCCCGGGTTCTGATTTCACAATTTTCCTCATAACCCTTGACTTAAAGAATCTCCTAACTTAACTTTCACTTTGTCATGTGACTCCAGACTCATAGCATTGTGGTTGACTCTTAACTGTCCTCTGGATTTTTTAACATGGTCAATAAATGATGGCCTAGCCAGCAAAACCCATATCCTGTGAATGACTAAAAAACAGTGCACGAAAATATTTCTTCAATAAGCAGGAGCAATGGATGAATTAATAAAATCATTACAGTGTAAAAGCAAGAACGTTATGCCGAAACTTTATAATACCTTGGTTAGACCTCATTGGGTGTATTGTGTTCAATACTGGACACAACACTTTGGAAAATATACCATTGTCTTAGAGAGGGTGCAAAAAAAATCAACAAAACTGATCTGCATGATCATTGACTGGTTTCCGCCTGGTGCTCTGGTTTCCTTGCACAGTCCAATGATGTGTAGGTTAGGTGGATTGGCCACCATAAATTGCCCGTAGTGTCCAGGATGTGCAAGCTAGGTGGATTAGCCATGGGAAATGTTAGGGTTACAGGAAAAAGGTAGGGGAAGGGTGTGTGTGGGATGCTCCTCTTCGGAGGGTCGGTGTGGACTTGATGACCGAATTGTCAGCTTCCATACTGTAAGGATTCTACCTTCTATCTATCTCTATATGGACTGACAGGAGAAGCTGGAGTTATGTTTTTAAGGTAGAAATGTTAAGAGGAGACTTGATCGAGGTGTTCAGGTCATGAATAATTTGGCTGAAATAAATAAAGATAAACTGATTGCAGTTGGAGAGGATTGGTGTCTGGAGGACCTTGATTTAAAGTGATTGGCTAAACAAAAAGCGTGGACATGAAGAATTGTTTATTATATTGAGCAAGCTGTTATGATCTGGAATACACTGCCTGAAAAGGTGACAGAAATGGATTTATATCTAACTTTCCAAAGGAAATTGGATAAACACTTGAAGGAAAAGAAGACTGCAGGTCCACGGGGACTGGGAATGAACTGGAGAGCTTTTACAAATACTGGCACAGCTATGATTGACAGACACTGTCTTTTTGTGCTGTTTTATTCTGTCAATCCGAGCTTCTATATTAAACTGTGGAGTCAGAGGAATTGCTTTTTTATTCTTATTAGCAATTATATTTCTTATGTGCTGTTTGAACTTTGCAGGCCCGGAGGTTTTGCTTCTTGCTTGCTTTTGATCTGCTTTTGCTTCATTATGATAAACCTTGAACCTTTTGTTTCATTATGATAAACCTTGAACCTTTTGTTTCATTATGATAAACCTTGAACCTTTCGTTTCATTATGATAAACCTTGAATCAAAACACTCATATCAGTTAGTATTAGCAACTCAATAAATGTATGGTAACAAGAATTTAAACTTAATCTGCTGTCCCTGAGGCAACACAGAACATTATTTGGCTCATGAAGGTAAATACTTGATACGCCAGCCATATTGGTCTCCAGAGTGGATGATTTAGGATCAGTGGAGGTGAGCTTTACAAAGCTGCATCTCACATTTTTTTGGCTAAGTGCAAGTTGTATCAAGGGTTTTTGGATGGATTATCACCCTGAGGACCAGTAAGATTTTGTAAAACTTGTCCTATTAATGTGTCCGTCGTCCCTTAAGGCATCTTTTACTCTGATTCTGGCCCCATCTGACCACATCAACATACCATTCACCAGATACCTGCCAAAAGGCCAGCATCCCTTTTCACCATCTTTAATAGGTCGTTGTGCAGAGGACAAGTGGTGTCTCTGTCTGGATCTGCCCTGCACTGTTCTTGACATTTGTCTTGAACACGGTATGTGAAGTGGAAAATAGTGCCCTGCTTTGTGGACATGGTCTTGGAGGGCCTGTTGGATGAAGTCTGCAATAGATGGGTCATTCTTTTTGTCCAGGATTAGCACTGGAGGACATGACCCCAGGCCATACCAAGCTGGCCCGAGTTTGCCACATGGTTAGTGTTATCTGGAGGAATGCCCAGCATTGTAGGAAGAACGTCAATGACCTTCTCCACTCTGCCAGTGTAAGCACCACCATCTTCTCTCTGATGGCTCAGCTTCCCTCTATCTCTGTTCATGTACCCATCTCCCACCAAGGCTCAAGCCCTACTACTCTCACTGTCGCCTGCAACATCTTCCCGCATTAATGGAACACATCCCACCCTCCCCACCTCTCTCCTTCAACACTCAACATCCCTTGATGCTGCCTACTCAATCATTTTGGATCTCTCCCCACCTGTACCAAAAACAACTGTGCCACCCATTTTCATCTCCCTTAATATCTACCACTCTTCCATTCCAGGAGGAAAACTGATATCCAACTCCTCACCCTTCATGAGGGGAGGACGCTGATTCAGATTGCCTCAAGTGGCTGACTGACTGTGCCCAAGCTCTGGACTGGCATCAGAGTTTGCCCTTGACTTACTGTGTCAGGAACCCCTGAGCAAAGGCTATCTCCCTTGATTTCTCTGAGGACTGATGATGACTCCTGATAACTTTCCTGACTTTGTGTCTGTGCTGAATTTCACAGCCAGACGGCAGTACTGTGAGCCTGGTATCTCTGGCTGAATTGGAAAAGTGCAAGAAAGCAAGGCAATGCAAAGTAGGGTGCTGTGGGTGAGTGCTGAGAGACCCAGCAAATAGCCCAGAGGTGCTGCCTTCTTCACTCAGCAGCTGGGGTGCGGGTCCTCAAGTGCAAAGTGTTATTCTTAAGGCACTACAATGATGGCTGCAGGTGCAGACTGAGGTGCTGCTTTGAATTTTAGAAGCTCCCTGTAAGTAGATTGGAGATGTAGTTAGAGGCTGATATGTGATGGATGTTATTATTTCTTTGGATATATTTCCATTTATGTACAGATGATAATTTTAATAATAAGCATTACAATATTTCTGGCGTTTATGGTGCATATCAAATAATTATTACCATTATCTTCAATCTCCAAGTCAGCAAGCTCATCAACTTCTTCCTCAATGGCTAATGTTCTAAGCCTGTCTATCATTCTCCTCCCTAACAGATTGTTTAATTCTTTTGATAGTGACCAATTGTGAGTGACGTGACATCTTGGTCCAATTTAAATTTTTTCGCTCTCGTTGCATTCCAAATGCTATGGCAACATGTATAACATAATCAATACATTACAATAAAATCCTCAAATCCACAAACTCTTGTGTAATCCTGGTTTTGAAGGCTTAGCTCATGGATTGTACATTGAGCGAAAAAAAACAAAGAGCTGCAGAAGCTGGAAATCAGAGACAAAAACAGAAAAAAATGAAAGAAGTGCGGATGCTGTAAATCAGGAACAAAAACAGAAGTTGCTGGAAAAAGGACTGGCAGCATCTGTGACCCGAAACGTTAACTCTGATTTTTTCATTAAAGTTGCTGCCAGACCTGCTGGGCTTTTACAAAAACAGAAAATGCTGGCAAAACTCAGCAGATCTGGCAGCATCAGTGGAGGGAGAGCAGAGTTAACGTTTCAGGTCCAATGACCCTTCTTCAGAACAGACCCTGCTTTGTCTCCACAGAAACTGTACATTGAGGTCTTTGCATGTTAAGCTCTCGCTATTGGCAAGTGATGATCAAAAAATGATCTTGGCTGCTCTTCAGCTCATTTCCTCAAAACCTCTCTTCATCCTTAAATTCGATGCTTCTTCATAATGCCATCCTGCAGAGCATGTGCAAAATACCTAGCAGTCTTCCAATGTTTTAAATCTTCTGGTGCCTCCAGTGTATGTAGAAAGGAGGCAGTCAATGCCCAATACGACATTAGGTTCCAGGATGAACGGCATCAATGCATTTACAAAACGACAAGTCAAATTACTGCCTTTAAAAATTATCTTCAGGAAATACAGGTAATTAACAGCAGGCCAGAAGAAGTGTGCCAAAAATTTAGAATCTAGATATTACATATCAAACTAAATTAATACTTAAGAAATTAGAGATGCCAGGAAATTAAGAAGGACAAAAGGTTTTAAGGAAGTAAGCTAGAGTAGCTATTTTGATATTTAGGTCTTAACTGACCAATTAGGGAGAATTTAGAGTACAAAACCATAGTATATGGTACATGAACTATAAGTCCAGTAGCTTTTGATAGTTTATTGATCTTATATTAACTGTGCTTCTCAACAATATTACCACTGTGAAATTGAATCTGATGTACAACTGTGTACAACTGTGTGTAAGGTGAAAGTGACCACCCAGTGAGAATAAAATACTCTGGAGATGCAAGTGCACAAAGGGTTAAAAATTGCTTTCTTTTAAAACTCCAAGCATATTAACATCTGATGGACATTAGCATGTGGATGGAAATAATTAATGATAATTGCAGGCTTTTGCTGAGACAGATTCTATAGTATTTCATGTGTGTATGTGATCATTTTTAATGTTGCAGGCAATGAAAATACCAATTGCATCAATAGAATGAATAATACTGTATTTCTGGCTACTTTATTTGTTCCCAGAACACTGCAGCTTGTTAAACGGCTTTTCAATTTACGGCCTTTTTTAACTTCACCCACAGGTTTGCTATTGTAATGGTGCAAAGAAAAATAAGACCTTTAAGATGTTATGAAATAGAAAATATCTGCATATCTTGAAAGGTTACATCTGTGCCGCTCAGAGGAATAGCCTGAGGTTATTGCATCCTACAATCCTCCTTCCATCTGATGGATCTCATCTCTTCTTGATGGCTCCAATGCAATCAAAAACCTACTGTGTTGGGAATCATAGGCATTAGCTCATGTCCCAACTCTCCAACACAGCATGTTCCGTGTCACCGTTTACTTCTTCTGGTTTTCAATGTTTATGCAGAGCAGCCAGCTTCAGAGATTTCAATTCCTTTTCATTCTCATGCATTTCTTCCAATGGAAGCCATGTTGGCATTATTTGGAAGAATTTCTTTCTCAACCTCTTGTTCTGTTCCAAAACAGCTTTAATGTCCTGCCCATCCCACCACCAAGTGTTCATATTATATCTTCAAATATCCATTCTATCTCCATACCATCAACTTCCTTCCTCCTACCAGGTTAAGTGTGAAATAAGGGTCCAGATGATGATTACAAAACCCTTTACTCTTCTGCTGAAGACATTGTTGGACACTTGGGTACATTGGATTGTCTGTGGGAAACAGAGAGAAAATCGCTGAGAAAGGGTAAGGAAGTAACAGAAGGCATCCAATTCTTCATCCATTTACAGACGATCAATTGAAATTTGAGTCAGCTCCGTCACTGATGAGAGATCTTCCTACTCAATATTCCTCCAATGTACCATACCCTGATGATGGAACCAAGCAAATAAGTTCTTCAGTCTCTCATTAGTATGGGTGAGGGAAATCAGCCTCTTTTGTGCATTAACATGAAACCCCCAGCATCTAAAGCAGAGATTACACAATTAATTTGTTTTGCAAAAAAATGATATATTATTTACTTCATGATGAGAGACTGAAAGATAGTGAAACATAGTTCATCTGCTTTGTTCAGTGTCACTGTGTGTGCAATTAGTCTGCTTGCAGGTCAGGTTTTCACTCTGTCTCCCAAACATCTTCATATGGATTGAGGATTAACCATTCTGCTTATTGCTCTCCTATCTGAGGAATTGGGCAGCATATTGGCTCAGTGGTTGGCACTGCTGCCTCACAGCACCAAGGACCTGGGTTTGATTTCACCATCGGGTGGAAGTTTGCACATTCTCCCCCTGTCTACATGGGTTTCCTCCAGATGCTCTGGTTTCCTCCCATGGTCCAAAAAATATGCAGGTTAGGTGAATTGGCTGTGGGAAATACAGGAATAGGGTAGGGAGGGTTGGTTCCGGGTGAGATGCTCTTCAGAAAATCAGTGTGGACTTGATGGGCCGAATGGCCATTTCCACACTGTAGGGATTCCAAGTAGAATCAATAACTGCAGCAATCTCTAGCAAAATACAGTGGGTGGTGGAGATCTGGAAGGAAAACAAGGCTCATAAAATCATTGATTCATGTAGGACAGAAGAAACCCTTTGACCCATCCAGTCTGTACTGACAAAAACTACTCTTAAAGCTACACTAGTCCTACTTTCTAGCACTCGGATCATAGTCTTGAATGTTATGACCTTTTAACATGCTCATCCAAGTACTTTTTAAAGGTTGTGAAAATTCCCAACTCAACTAGTCTCTTAAGCAGCACATTCCAGATCCCCACTACCCAAATAATCTATTCCTCAAATCCCCTCCAAACCTCCTCCTTTCTGTTGGGTGCTGGAGAAACTCAGCAGGCCTGTCTGCGTCTGTGGAGACAGAAACACAATTAACATTTTGAGTCCAATGACTCATCTTTGGAACTTTCGGAAAAGTACAGAAACAGACAAATATGCCAGTGCAATCACTGCATTATTGTAAAAACTGAACTAGTTCACTGTCATCCCTACCCAGTCTGGCCTGTGTTGTTTCTGTCCCACGTTATCTGGCTTGATCAACACTTCCAGTGGAAACTAATGATGGGCAGTAAAGGTTCCTAGCTTGGGGTTACCACAGTCTGAAATCAAATTTTATAAAAGCAAAAAAAACCTTCCACCTAGGTCTTTGAACTGAAATCATGGAGCTCAATGCTATTGCTGGCCTGGGCCTGCCAATAAATCAAACACAGCAGGCCCTTTGGTGTCCGGGGCCCTAGCTATTGGGCCATGTTGCACATCCCTGTCCTGTGCCCTGTGTCTCAGTGATATTGATGGATGCAGCAGTAATCTCCTTAGTTGGAGTGAGAGTGCAATGCATGTGTTCATGGACTGTAACTGTTGTCACTTGAGCAAAGTAACATGAATGGCTCATTCCTGTCATTGACTTGGATGTCGACAACCTTTTCTTTATGTCTTATTCTTTCATGGGATGTCTTGAGTAAGTGCGGCACTTATTGTCCACCCGCTATTGCCAGTGAATGGTATGGCTTTCTTGGCCATTGCAGAGGACAGTTAAGAGCCAACCAGGCTGCACTGGGTTGAGAGTTAACCTGTAGGCCACAGCAGCAAGGATTCCAGAGTTCCTTCCAGAGAAGATGTTATTGAACCAGATAGGTTTTCACAACAATGACTGGTCATGCAAGATCACTTTTTCTGAGACTACAGTCATAGACTCATACAGCATGGAAACAGACCCTTTGGTCCAACCAGTCCATACTGAACATAATATCAAACTAAACTAGTCCCACCTGCTTGCTCCTGGCCCATATCCCTCCAAACCTTTCCTATTCACGTACCCGGTTTTGTTTTAATTCCAGATTTGTTCATCCAGCTCTTACCATCATGACGTTGGGACTTGGTTCCCATTATTTCATTAGTCTAGGCCTCTGGAATACTCGTCCAGTTACACTGTCTTTTTTTTTATGCTTGCTATATGTCATTGATGTTAGACACCTCTTTAAAATCCTCACAGATAACTATGAACATTCGTGCAATTTTGGAATCCCTCCTCCATGGTTGGCATGACACTCGGATTCCTCATGGAGCGCATTAATTATAATCAGATACAGTATTATGATTGATGTTGTGTTACTGACAACAAACCTCATTGTCAAGAAGTGTTTGATTGAAAGCTACATGTGCCTGGGACACATTATTGGTCTCTGAGTTTAAGGTAGCTTTTCCACAGGGAAATGGCTCAGACTTTGCAGGAGGAATAAAGAGAAAACCCTTGGAAATCGCATCTCCCCATTACCTGTGGCGTTTTGAACACAGCTTGGTGGATTCACCATGACAGTGGAAATCTGAGATAAAGGCATCCCAGGAAAGAAAAAGAAGAGTTAAGGGACTGGATTTTTGGACAGCACCTACAGGAGGTGGGCAAAATGGAGGGCATAACCTGAAACTACAACACCTCTTGTCATACCCATTTCCCAGATCTGGCAATATTTGCAAAGATGTGGAGATGCCAGTGTTGGACTGGGGCGGACATAGATTTGTGAAGGCAAGCACCCTCTTCCATGGTGGATAGCTGATTAGGTTTGTGGGGGACTGTTTAAAATCAATCAAAAGAGGCTGACAGAGATGTTCTAGCTGGTCTCCAGGGGCAGTTTAGATGCCAGGAGGTAGACACCTACTGGCAGTCCTGCAAACCGAACGTCCGGCTAGAGATTGAAGCTTTTCCTGCCCGCCTGAGTGCAAGAGTAAGAATAAATCACTCTGAAAAGGGATCCAACATTTTACTCTATGTTGGTGGCCTGGCTATTATCTGTCCTTTTAACTTAATAAGTTAAAACGTTTAGTGAGAGGGCAGCTCTATGTCGAAGTACCCCATCTACCTTCCATCGCAGCCTACTGCTCCTCACAAGCTAGGAGGCCTCAGGTATGCTGTTATTCTTTGAGATCCCATCCGCCATCCTTCACATCTCCATCCTAACTAAAGGGAACACCCGGTAAAAATCGCATTTAATCCCCCTGTGGGTGGCACAGTGGCTCACTGCTGCCCCATGGCGCCAAGGACCCAGGTTTGATTCCAGCCCCAAGTAACTTTTTATGTGGAGCTTGTCCGTCCTCTCAATGGGTTTCTGCAGCATGCTCTGGTTTCTTGCCACAGTCCAAAAATGTGTAGGTTAGGTGGAGTGGCCATGGGAAATTGTCCATAGAGTCCAGGGATGTGCAGGCTAGGTGGATTAACCATGGTTAAATACCAGGTTTTGGGGATAGCGTGGGGGGGATTGTGGGATGCTCTTTGGAGAATTGGTGCAGACTTGATGGGCTGAATGGTCTCTTTATGCACTGTAGGGATTCTATGATTCTAATGTCTGTCTTTTCCAGGGGCAGGCTCAGGACTTGGAAACAGCTGGAATATTTACCCAATTGTTTAGTTTGTTAATTGTTCGTTAGCACTGCTTTCAGAGAGAGGGTATATGGACAGAACTGTGATTACATTGATCTCCCTGTGAACCAATCCTGATGGATGCTTATTAACCCAAAATGTTAATTCTGCTTCTCTCTCCACACATGGTGGATTGTTTTTCTGTTGCACTAATGTACGCCCTTCCCATAGACAACCTGGTTTTAATCATATTTACATACTCCTTAATTTTTGGGATTCTGAGCTAACTCAAAGTTTGTTGTCAAATCATATAAGGTTCATCCTTTTTTTTTTCCTCTCTGTGAGGGGCGTAGGTCTTTAGAATTCCCTTCATCAAAAGGCTGTGGGTGCAGAATCATTAAATATTTTCAAGGCAGAGGTAGATAGTTTCTTGACGACCAAGGGGATGAAAGATAATTCGGGGGTATGCAGGAATGTAGGGTTAAGGTTAAAATCAGATCAGTCATGATCTTATTTAATGGTGGAACAGACTCAAAAGGCCAAATTGCCTTCTCTTGTTCCTTGTTTGTACATTTGGATGCATGTTTAATATGTGCATTCCTATCATATGCAAACCAGCACAATTTATGTTATTGTACACCATGGTGACCATTGGCTATTATCAGACAACAGTCCTTTTGGCCTGGACTCAAAATTCTTTTTTACACCAGGCCAAAAGCCTGACTAAAGTGGCAATCATTCCTGATATATGGCTGTCTCGTTAATCAAGAAAGCTTGAAAAAAAACATGAACATACCAATCATTTCAATATTCTCTGAGATACCATGAACATGGATATAGTTTTCATTGTTAGAAGCTGCCAATCTAATAAAGAAACCCTGTAAGGCACCATCATTATAACAGGGACTACATTATAAATTACAGCTCCCAAATGCATAGTCAATGGTCTTAAGAGGAGATAACACAGGGAGCCGCATATGCTGACTGAACTGAACAGAACAGGGATACAGATATTAATAAGTTGTGTGGAGCCAACTAATCTACTGAGAAATCATATAGCCTTTAAACCTGACATGGCAAGCACACAATATTCATAATGAGCAAACAATTCTATAACATTCAGATATCGCACCTCTGCGTTTCTAATTCTTGATGGCAACAGTTTGATTATGTTACTGCCGCAGTTCACTCTGTGGTCTAGAACAGTAAACAGCCACTTCATAATCTTCCCCCTTCAGTCGTTTAACTTTCCTTTGGATTCAGACAGATCTAGCTCGGTCAGGTCACCAGGCAACTGACTGTTCTCGTCTCAGCTTCTCCTTGTTAAAAAAAAAAATCAAAATACAAATAAAGTAAATAAATTCAATTGCTTTTACAGTGCTCAGTCAAACGAGTTAATTAGGAAGGCTACTGGGTTTCTTAGCATGGGAGAGGCTGTTAAGGAATGAGGCCGTGCAATAATTTACTGTCTGTTTTGGGTAAATCATTGTTTTTATGAGGAGGAGATGCCGAGACATAAGGGTGTGTTATAAATCTTTTTTCTGTACTGACAATAAAGGGCTAGTTTAGGTTTCAATTAGGAGAGTTCCCATGGCAGTATGGCTTGTGGTCGCCACTTGGATGCTCTCTTTCTGTTTTGTTTTTATTTCCCTTTCTGTGTTTTTTTTTTCCATCAGCATTTGCATGTATCAACTTGAAGCAGGATTAATAGCATCAAGCCAGCCGCATTAGAACCTCCAAACAGCCTGCAGACAAGTGGGAAGATGAGAATTCGCTTGGCATGGGCTCAGAAGATGAAGCTGCACTCCAGAGGATTTGCGGTGAAATTAAGTCCCTGATAAGGCGTCAGGCAGCAGTGACCACCGTCCAATCTGAAGCATTGAAGTATGCTCAGTGTCACCACCGCTGCATGCTTCAACAATATGCTGCTGAATACCGTCTTTCTCTAAACTCAAATTAAAACAAGGCTCAGGCACTCTTTGATTCCAGGCTGTGACTTAAACGCTTTGAAGGGATGGTGGGGGTTGCAGGGAGGGTGAGTGTTGGTGACAGGGGTGTACATGGGAGGGGAGGGCTGGAGGGGTTGGCAGGGACGCAGTCAGATTCTCCTGGCAGCAGTGCTCCCGAGGCTGGATCTCACAGGATGACAAAAAACTCGGCTTAACTCTTTATGGACCTTGGCTTTGCTCCAGCAGACTCTACCAAGTTGGAATTGTTCTTACTGTTTTGGCAGGACAAGTTGCAATCTGACTTCGGCCATAGGATTGTGGCAGAACTTTCTCTCACAGCGTGGCTTTATGAGGTGATTTAGATGTTGCTTGCCCCCATCCCCCTGCCTTTCTGATCTCTCTTCTACAACACCACCCAACAACAGACGATGGAATTTGAATTCAATAGAGCTCTGGAACACCCATCACCACAGCTACTCCCTACACACTCTTTCCCCACGACACCCCCCAACCTCCCCACCCCACCTAGCTTTATATTTTCTTTGGATAAGACAATGTAAGCAAACTAGGAGTCAAGGTCACGTCAGTGGCAAGACAACCACAGATTTTATCGATAGACAGGCATTAGTGTAGAGTGGGAAAAACGGACAGAATGGTGGGCCAAGACTTAAGGCTGACCATTCACATCTGAAGGGTGAAAACTTACTGAGTTCTGAGCGACACAGGCTATGGCAAGATGTCTGGCACAATTGGGACAGAGACCCACTTCAATCTTGAGGTCACTTCACTGTGTCTTGTAAACTTTTCTCAAGCAGTGTGGAAGATTTTCACTGGGCAGTGGTGAGTCACTAACTGATAGTGATTAACATTTGTCAAGGTCCTTCAGATGACACAACTCGCCACATTGATACTCCAGTTGTGATCTTACCAAGTCCTCCCAACAAGCCAGCAATCAGGAAAACCCAACATGAAAAACATTGGCAGTTCCTACTATCTATGAAGACCTGAGTGGATGTTTGGCAGTTTCAACTAGGCCCCTTCCTTTGAGCAAACTCCATCTTGCCCACAGGCAAACTGCAGATCAGGCATGATCCAACAGCACCAACCACAACATACCCTTCCACCTCAGATACTGGCACTAAATTTTCAGGGAGTCATCACCACCATTCTGGCCTTTCTCCATGTTATCAGAGACCACACACAGAGACTGGTACCCTGTCTGCAGCTTGGAATAGGCTGCCTATCAAGGTTGCTCTCTTGTGCCATCTGAGTGCATTCACCTGGTGCTTACTACCATGCCCTTAGCATGCATGCTCTTCCTTGCCTTGCAATAGGGGATGTTGATAGTCTAGTGGTGTTATCACTAGACTATTAACCCAGGGACCAAGGTATTGTTCCTGGGACCCAGGTTCAAATCCTACCATGATCTGAATTCAATAAAACTCTGGAATTAAGAGTCTAATGATGACTGTTGTTGATTGTTGGGGAAAACCCATCTGGTTCTCTAATGTCCCTTAGGGAAGGAAACTGTCATCCTTATCTGGTCCAGACTTGTAGCAATCTGGTTGACTGCTAACTGCTCTTTGGGCAATAAGGGATGGCAATAAATGCTGGTCTAAAGAGAGACGTCCTTGTCCCGTGAACGAATAATTAAAAAGAGGTGGCAGTCCCTGTAGTAAACCTCAGTCAAAGGGGTGTCCCTCTTGTCGTGTGTCAGAATGCCAAGTCTGTACCATGTTGCAGGAATGCTCATCTGCATGCTGCATCTGCACTAACAGTTGGACCTTTCTGAAAGTCTAAGGGGAGTAGTCTGCAATGAGGTCCATAAGGGGTATCTGTCAGAGGGGATTCAACACTAAGTCAAGGGCAGCATCACATATCAGTCCTGGCCTTTAGCCGTGGCTAAGAGTCCAGTTGGGGTGGAATTACACAGTGACGCTGTGCGTCTGTGCTCCAGGGAGTGGGTCACGGTCAGTCATTTGCCTCCATAAGGGCCAGTCCAAGGGGTAGGTTTTGTGCTGTGGGGTGGGTGGGAGGAGCATAGGGTGATGCTGTCATACTGAATCTATGCCATGTGCACCCATTGCTAACCCCACTGCCTCATGATGTTTTATCGGTCATTGTAGACCCTTAGCCACTGTGCCTCATGAATGCCAACAGAGTGATGCTGTAGGGCACAGTGAAGCATCTAGGTGCTCCACAGAAATACAGACAACCACATGAGTGATGAACAACAAGTATCTAGGAAGAAAACAAACTATTTACCTAACATTGTCAATGCAGTGTGGAGCTGGAGGAGAACAGCAAGTCAGGCAGAATGAGAGGAGCAGGAAAGTCAATGTTGTTTCGGGTCGGGACTCTTCTTCAGAATTAACATTACCAGCCATGACCTGAACATGCCCTCAGGACAATTTTCTTTTTTTCTCCCTCCTGCTGCATTCCACTGCACTCCTCTGTTGATGATAGGTCATTGCTCTGTAGTGGATCCCATTAGTCCAGGACCATGGCCTGACATGCTGAGGGCCTTCTTTCCAGAGACAACATACCTTTGCTCAGCCTTAAAATCCAGGGGTCAGAGGGAAGCAGGCTTAGTGGAGTGTAAGGTGCAACCACCTCTGCATAGTCCTGATCAAAAACTGCTGAAAAGCCTTTTCTCTCATTCATTCACAAGATGAGTGCATCGCCTGGCTAGGCCAATATTTATCGCCCATCTATAATTGCCCCGAGGGCCGTTAGGAGTCAACCACATTGTTGAAGGTCTGCAGTCACATGTAGGGTGACAGTTTCCCTCCCTGCAGGACATTAGTGAACCAGATGAGGTTTCCCTGACAATTGACAATGGTCATCATTAAACTTTTAATTCCAGATCATTTTTATTGAATTTAAATCATCTTGGGGAGACAATGGCCTCACGGTATTATCACTGGACTGTTAATCCAGAGATCCAGGTGATGTTCTGGGGATCTGGGTTCGAATCCCACCATGGCAGAGTCTACTAATGACCATGAATCAATTGTCAGAAAAACTCATCTAATGCCCTTTAGGGTAGGAAACTGCCATCCTTACCTTGTCTGGCCTACATGTGACTCCAGACCCACAGCAATGTGGTTGACTCTTAAATGCCCTCTGGGCCTAGCCAGTAATGCCGTCATCTGTGAATGGATAATTAAAAAAAACACCATCAGTTGCAGTGGGAGTTGAACCCAGGTCCCCAGAACATTAGGTGGGTCTCTGGATTAACAATCCAATGATAATACCACTAGGCCATCACCTGTGAGTGGTTCCTCCTGTGGCTGGGTGTCTCCTGGCATCACCCTGTCTCCTTGTGAGAAGGTACCACTTGGGCCAAGGTAGAGCCTCCCCATCCCCACTTTTGCCCTGTTTTTGGTCCTGAGGATCAATGCACGGGGCATCAGAATGTAGGTGTGCCAACTCTGGCAGCCCGTTAGGATGCTGGGCCTGTCCCTCCATGGGAGTCACTAACTCATCCACGGAGACGGATAGTTGACCACAGGACTGGCTGCATTGCTCCAGCTTTTGAGCAACGGTAGTGCATTGCAGAACTGGCTGCATGGTATGCATTGTTAGGGTTGTGGGAGGGTGCGGGGTCAGGGGAGTGATTGCGGAGAGGGGTCACATGCAACAGAGGAATGTCAGGACATGAACCTTGATGGGAGGTAGGTGCGGTGCCTGGGATAAAATGAGTGTAAGATGGCAAAGAGCAGAATATGGCACTCACCCTGGCAGATTGCAGAAGATCTTTGACCTCCAGTCCTGTCCTCCACACCCTGGAGATGACACCGACCTGGGTGGTGATCTGCAACCAGCCTGGCATCATCTGGGCAGCATGGCCTCCAGGGAGGAGAAGATCTGTTCACTGCACCATCCCATACCTCTGATCTGTCTCTGAGAAACATGGTGCCAACTTCCCCCTTCTCCACCATCCTTCTTCACTGCTGGCACAGCGACATAGACAGCTACCGAATGCCAATGCTTCTCCAGGTAAACAGCAACAGTTCAGAGAGGGCAGAGACTCAAGGGATACTGGTCTTGGGGTGATATCTGCCTGAGTGGTGAGTTCCTCAGGGAAGGTAGATGGGATGGAAAATCAGGCTTTGTATACACCATATGAGTGGCAATGGTAATTAATGTGGCAAATTTGTTAAGATTTGGCAAGAAAACTCACCAGATCTTGTGGCAAAAATCTCAAAGCTCAACATAACTTTCACTCAGGCAAAAACTCTTAAGATTTAGCCCTGGATATGTTGTCTACTCAGAGTCCAGCTTTGCGTATTCTAACTGTAGCAGCATCAGGGTCAGTATAAATGCACTCCCCCGACATTCTGGTTACAGATGCACAGGTTACATGAGTGCCTAGTTCAAGGGCCAATTACTTCACATTATGAATACACTTACTATTGGGTAATACTTTTGAAAAGACCCAGCAATGGATGTATAGGATGGACCTTTGGGTGACCAAATTGAATTTTCCCTTTCACTGGCCCATTCATCAGTGGAGAGACAAGTCCACTAAAAGCTGAACTTATCAGTCAAAAACCTGTCCAATTGTTTGAGGCTTTTTCTTCTTTCAAGCATTGAGAAAAGCCGCTGCAATAAATGGTTGCTCAGCCTTGAATAAAAATAAAGTATCGGTGCTTCTATAACCTCTTTTTGCAGTCTGAATGTCACAAAGCACTTTACAGCAAACAAAGTACCTTTTCTAGCAGCTGGTCTTCTACATTAGGTGAAACTAGGGAGGTTTCTTCACTTCAGTACAATAAATCTAGATGGAGCACATCTCCATTTTACACAAAAATATCAGTGTGGATACTGCAAGATTGAATATAGCAGGAGGGTCGTTGCACAGAAACTTTATTCTAGCACAAAAATGGTTAACTATGTCCTAAGATTAATATCACCTGTAGCATCTGTGGAATTTTCTTCAGCCTGTATCAGAGAGAGTATAGTGTTCTTGCAATTTATGGACAGTTTTTGTGCTGGGGACTGAGTTACACTGTAAACTTGATTATCCCAGAATCCTGATTAGCTAGATAAGAGATCATCATTTCAAGCTCAACTGTGTTTGAACCATGATGCTGGAGACAAAAAGCATGTCTCCCACTGGATTTCCACTTACAGACAAAAGGATCTCCATACATCTCAGAGTAGCATGGTTTGTTTTTTTGAAAATAAAGCCTTGAAAGCCACCTAAATGGCCATTCTCTACTGTGAATTATTCCCGAAGCATGGGCCAGAATCAATAAAAGAGGTGAGAGGCATTTTGACTAATTTGGGGAAATAAAAAGCACAAGCACAATACTGCAAACGCTGACAATCTTAAATAAAAATAGAAAATACTGGAAATGATCAGCATCTGTGGGGGGAGAGAAAGAGAATTAACACTTCAGGCATTGACCAATGGCGAGAAATTAATTCTTACACAAACAGAGAAGAAGCTGGATTCAAAAACTTAACTGTGTTTCTGTCTCCAGACACACTCAGATCTCCAGCATTCTGTGTTCGTTTTAGATTTCCAGCATCCACATTATTTTGCCTTTGTTTGAGAAATACATTTTTCCTGTTCTGGATTTATCGCTCAGACTTCACACTAACAGTCAGAACATGATGCATATATTTAAAACAAGGACACCCAAGATGGATCTGTGGGTTAATGTACCACATGGGGTGACACTGAACTATTCAGATTCATAAACAACTGGAAAGTCCACATATTCTGCGCAGTTTCCACTCTTGTTTCATCTTTTGATTGAAACCACACTGTAAAGAAACCTAACAAACTTCAGAGATAATCAAAAACAAAACTCCCAGAATAGTTATCCAACCAATCCACCATTCAACCATTGACTACTCATCTCCAAACAATGTTTGCCACACTCTGCTCCGAACAGGACAAATACAATAATGTCCTATGGATCACATTAAGTTGCTTTTGGAATCTAACCATTTTATTGAGGAATATGTTTAATCTCTAAATGAACTCATTGTAGCTGGGATCATCACTAGAATGAGTATCACTATCCCTAGGTTGGGCTGAAGAAACTTATCTTGGATTCTGTCTGTTAATCACCATTGAATAGTGATTCTAGAATTGATTACCTGGTGATACTTATGGATATTGCTATGTGTTTTATATATTTGATTTATTTCAAAGCAATAGAGATGATACTAGCTTCTAAGCATGAAGAAACTTTAATTACAATGTTTTAGAATGTCTACACCTTCGTTCCAGATCTAACTTCTACTGCTTCTGTGGTGTCTGTTTACTTTGCTCTGAATCAACACCAAATTAATTAAGTTCAATTAGTTAAAGACACACATCATCCAACACAGAACAATTGAACACTATTGATCACTGTTTGAAATAGACAATTTTCAAAAGGTATCAGGAAAGGACAAGTCCTGAGAAGACCATAGGAACAGGTGTAGGCCATTCAGCCCCTTGAGCCTGTTCCACCGATTAATGAGATCATGGCCAAACAATAGAATCTGATGGTGAGCCCAATAGGGCTCAATTCTGTGGTATTACTTTTTAATGTCACACATGTAAAGTGGCTGTCAGTTGACTAAACAGAGAAAAGTCACTGCCCACTGAGCATGAGCTGTCATATTTTGGAGATGGAGATCAAAGAGGAAGAATACTACAGTGGACTGGGAAATACACATCTTCTCTGTTTAAAAAAGTTCCCGTTATGTAAACATTTAGCTGTTATTCCTACTTATCAGATCATACTTACTGTGACACTCTTACTATTAGAGAGAAATCTTGAATATTATTGAAACCATGTCACGAATATTCAGTTTTTAACCCAATGTGATCTAGTGATTGGTCACTACTCAGGCTACATAAAAACATGTGCTGTCACAGCATCTCAGACTTCTTGAGAAGCTGGTTACCTCAGTTGGTTAGATGGTTACTGTAGATTAAATGCTTGCCAGCACTGGGGGTTCAATCCCTGTTGCAGTTGCATTGGTTTGGGACCTGTCTCCTTGTTCTATCCATGTACAGTGCCTTGGGCCAAACCTGCCTTCAGCCAGAGAAGGTGTAATCTAAGTTGATAAAATTTGAGCTACAAGGAGCGACTGGGGCTATTTTCCCTGGAGCATTGGAGGCTGAGGAGTGACCTTAAAGAATTTTATAAAAACATGAGGGGCATGGATAGGGTGAATAATCAAGGTCTTTCCCCCAGGGTAGGGGAGACCAAAACTAGAGGGCATAGGTTTAAGGTGAGAGGGGAAAGATTTAAAAGGGACCTAAGGAGCAACGTTTTCACGCAGAGGGTGGTGTGTTTATGGAATGAGCTGCCAGAGGAAGTGGAGGCTGGTACAATTACGACATTTAAAAGGCATCTGGATGGGTAAATGAATAAGAAAGGGTTTAGAGGGATATGGGCCAAATGATGGCAAATGGGGCTAGATCAATTTAGGATATCTGGTCAGCATTATCGAATTGGAACGAGAGGGTCTTCTTCGGTGTTGTATAGTGTATGACTCTATGACCAATGAAAACTGTGGGAATTAAAATTATTAACCATGGGGCAGGAATTTACACATGGATATGTTTTCTGTGCAATCCCTCTCCATTACCAGTAAAAACGTGGCTGTAAAACCTGCTTCATTGCAGCAGTCTGTCCTGCCGTGATTTAACGCCCCATTTGGGGAACAAGATCCACTTTCAGCTAATCTAGTCATTCCAGTGCCAACACAGAGGCTGGTCTCTGCTGGGATTTCACCCGTGCCCAAAGATGAAGAGTCAGGAGGAGGATGACAGGTAGGTTGGGAAGTGAGCTCAGCAAAGCTGAGGTAGGATACCCCCTGGGGTGGGGCTGGGAGAGGGCGTTGGGCTTTGAGGTCTGTGTTGCAAGAGCTTGGCTAGAGCTAACCCCAGAAGGGGCTGGACCTGGGGAGTTTGAAAAGAGGTCCTGTGAAGGAAGCCATCCCTATTTCCTGGTTGAAATCCAAGCAGGCCTCTATGCCAGGGTGACTGACCATCTCCAACCTCCTCCTGCCAGGCAAAATATTTCAGCTCAATGGGCAGTGGCCCCAAAGTAGCCATTAATTGCTCACTTAAAGGCAGTGAAGGCAGATTACCTCAAGCTTCCCCAACCATTGCCTATTAAATCACAGTGGGGGTAGGTGCAGGAACAGCATCTGTGAAATTTTATGGGGCTACTGCTTACAACCCTGTCCATAGGGGACTGTATGATTCTGTCCAAGATAAATCTCAGATGTTCAATCTGGAACGGGGAGAACAAGGAACACAATATTATGGAGAATGTTGCAACAATAATAGTGTTTGTGTTCCCTATTTGCCAGTGATATTTCAGCAAAAGAATATTGACTGAGCCAACAATAAGTGAAAAATTACTGCATTTTGAAAATACTAATTTTGTTTGACAGCATTTACCTCCCAGCTTTTGAATAATTTAATGACGGAACAATTCCAATCTATAGTTTGCTGTGTGGCCCATCTTGCAATATCTAGGTATTCTTGTTGAGAGAGAGGTTTCATTTGAATTTGTTCAAAATTTCATGGAAATATATGTCTATGTCCAAGCAGATGGAGTCAAAGATATTAGCTTTGAATAATTCTCAAAATTATTCCTCTTTCTAAATAAACTGTGCAATATGCTGTTATGTTTTCTCCACACCAATATTTCTGCTGTGTGCCCTATATCTCATTTTGAATTACATTTTCAAATTGTTATAATGACTCCCTTAGTAAAAATAGCTCACCTTTTTGGGTGTGGGTTTGTGTTCCAATGTGAACCTCCATTATATTTGTATGTCATGTATCCAGATCTCTTGAATGTTGACCTCTGCTCCCTCATTTACAAACTTAAGGGTCTTGATATCCTTCCAGCCCCAGGGGTTCCCAAGAAGTCTATGACTCCAATTTCAGATTGGACACTTTTCAAGCTCATCTGGCACAACAGGACAACACTCTCAAACTGGGGCTCGTTCATAAAGCAGGTGCTGAAACTATAGAGTTTCAGCTCTATTGTGCCTAATTTATATTAATTGGAACACCTTTAGGTAGCAGCAAGCCCATTCTTGAGGTCAACTTCATTCCCGTTTCTTATTTTCCAAAACTACCAACAATGAAGGGTCCAGACCCGAAACATCAGCATTCCTGCTCCTCTGATGCTGCTTGGCCTGCTGTGTTCATCCAGCTCTACACCTTGTTATCTCAACAATGTACTACTTCTGTTTTACATGGGATTTAATTCAAGACTGTCCCAGAAAGTGAATTTTTACAGATTTGATACATTGAAGGGAGATGTCAGACTACAATCAGAATATTGCTTTAAGAGCCTTTGAACTCAGTTCTCAAATTCCTTGTACTTGTTGTCTTTTCTACTGTGAATCCAGTGGGTATTAGATTTCGGAAGC
The DNA here is from genome assembly GCF_021869965.1 of Rhincodon typus. Classification (NCBI taxonomy): domain Eukaryota; kingdom Metazoa; phylum Chordata; class Chondrichthyes; order Orectolobiformes; family Rhincodontidae; genus Rhincodon; species Rhincodon typus. Next base: position 16,996,709 of record NC_063339.1, read on the forward strand.
TGAACAGGAACATTAATTTTCAAACCAGATCATATGACTTTACTCCTACCTATCACATAGCTAACATAGCTAAGTAACATGCAGATGACATGCATGATATGAAGGAGCTGTAGGCCAATAGGTTTGATCTATGAAGTGGGAACTAATGAGTCCTTAATTTAAAACAGTTAAAGATCAGAGTTTTTCAGTTAACTCAAATTTCAAATGTATGAAGTATTTTGAGTGAACATTTGGATCAGAACTATGGATGATAAGTATAATAGGGAATATTGCAGAAATTGATTTGCCTGAAAAGTGATTTAAATATGGAACTTGCTACATTATGGAATAGCTAAAACAAATAGCATTTAAGGGAAGTTAGATTAGAACAAGAACAATAAAAGAACAGAGGGTTATGTTTACAAGGTTAGATGAAATAATGTGGGACAAAGCTTAAATGAAGCATTAATATGAGCCTGGACCAGTTGAGCCAAAGCTTATTTCGGAGTTGGAAATAAATTGTAACTCAGGAAGAGAGACATAGTGGCCTAGTGGTGTTATTGTTAGATTCTTTATCTAGACAGCCAGATAATGTTCTAGGGTATTTAGTTCAAATTGAACCAGGACAAATGGTAGAATGTAACTTCAATTAAAATTTGGAATTAGGGATCAGGTAGTGACCATGAAACTACTGCCGATTGTCAGGAAAATCCTATCTGGTTCATCAATGTCCTTTTGGGAGGAAACTGCTCTTCCGGCTTATGTGTGACTCCAGACCCACAGTAATGTGGTTAACGCTTAACTGCTCACTGGGCAATAAATGCTGACCTAGCCGGTGATGTCCACATCCAGTGAAGAATTAAAAAAAAGGGCACTGGAAGAACTTTAAACAAAAAAAATGAAAAAACTGTGGATGCTGGAAGTTAGAAACAAACAGAAATTGCTGCAAAAATCTCAACAGGTCTGGCAGCATCTGTAGACAGAAAGCAGAGTTAATGTTTCAAGTCCAGTGACCCTTCTTCAGAATAGTTCTGAAGAGATGCTGCCAGACCTGCTAAGTTTTTCCAGCAATTTCTGCTTTTGTTACTGGAAGAGCTTTGCTTTGCTCTCTTGGGTATGCAAAGATAATTTCAAAGAAATCCAGATTTACTGCAATTTTCTGTCAACAGAAGTCATGCAAATATAAGGGTAGAGTAGAAAGATTTCAGCACAGCGTTGTTATTTGTGATACCAGCCAGTCTCTTAAAGCTCACTGAAAACAATGCCTGACACATTTCTGAAGGTACAAGCTTTTTTCACATCAGCTGGCGAACAGCACACTAACCGGTGGCCAAATTGGAAGCCAAAAGGGCCATAAATCTTCTGAAAATTGTGATATAGTTAGGAGTTTCTGGATTACTGACCAGGCAGCAACAAGAAAACAAATTAGGCATGTCACATCTTTTACAAATCAGGACTGACTTTGCCAAATTTTCTTACCATTTCCCAGAACTGGTCACTTATTTTTCCTAACCAGGAATTTTAGATTACCAACTTGCCAAATATTTTATTGTCTAAACACCATTCAACCTCCCCCTGGAAACACCTGCACTCCATTTTCTAGGCATATTTTTGGCCACTTCAGCTGCCATAAGAGTTGCTAATGCCTTTTCCTGTATAAGAATTGACAGTTCTTTTAATCTAACATTTCACACTATGTTTTATATTAATTTACATTGGTCGCTGATAAAAATGATGAGATCTAGGTAATGTATTGTCTACACTGAGTCAGTATTGTTGTCAGTCTGGATCCACTGGCGTTAACATTGTCGTCAGTGTTTCACTGACCTCTGGGTTAGTAGACTCTAGTTTTGAGTCCCACACCAGAAACCAGAGGACAAATTCCAGGTTATCATTTCAGTGCAGTCCTGAGGGTGTGTTGGACTGTTAGAGGTGATACCTTTCCAAATAAATAAATGTTAACTAAGGTCCCAACTGTCTTTTCAGTTAGAAATAAAAAAAATGACTCTACATCTTTAAGAAAGGCAGGGAAGCATGTTGTGCTGTTCTGGTGAATATTCACTACTCAGCATCACTAAAACAGATTACTTTGTCATTTATCTCATTCTGATTTGTGTGAGCTCATGGCATGCAAACAGTTTGCTGCATTTCCTGCACTGCAGCAGTGATGACACTTCCAAAGTACTTCATTGGTGGGATAGTGTTTTAGAATTCCTGATGTCATGAAAGGCACCATGCAAATGGAAGTCTTTATTCTTCCTATTAATACTTCCAAGAATGTATTATTTTACTCCTGAGTCTCAAACAAGTACAGCTTATAATACAGTCCAGGAGTCAGAAGTCATTATCACACAAAAGGAGACCATTTGGCCCATCAAGTCCATGCCAGCTCATATACAGTATTCCAGTAAGTCCTATTCTCCTGTTCCATCCCTCAGGCATCTATTTAATTTCCTTTTGAAGTCATTCATTATCTACGATTTCACCATTTTTATGGTCAGTGAGTTCTAGTTCACTTTACTTGCTGCATAAAAAATTCCCCCTTATGCCACCCCTGTTATCTCTTGCCAAAAACCTTAGATCTGTCTTCTCAGTCATTGTACTGATGGGAACAGCTTCTCTGTTTACCCTGTCTAACTACTTGTAATTCTGTACAACTCTGAACAAATCTCCCCTCAATAGAGCAGACAAAGGACCAGGTAACTTAGCCAATCTGTGCATTGCAGCCTTTTCAATTACCCTGACCATTTATTTTTACTCTATCCATTATCAGGACCATATTCACTTCTAGTGACATTTTATCAGCATTCTTTTCTTTACGAACGACCAATACAAAGTACCTATCAAGTATTCCAGCCTTGCCTTGGACCTCTAATATATATCAAACAGAATGCAGTATAAATAGGATGCACTTTGTAGCACAGGTAAGATTTACATGCAGTAGTTATAATCTAGCATGGATGTGACTCAAGCAGCTCATTAGTGAAGAGTAACCTATTTGTGATAAACTAAAAGCAATGATCTCATGGAATCAGGTCAAGCACAGGCAAGGAAATCTCCTGCTGATTACCACCTACAACCCTCCTTCAATTGATGAATTGGTATTCCTCTACATTTAACACCACTTGGAAGAAGCATTGGTGATAGCAAGGGTAGCAAAGATACAGAATTTATTCAGTTGTCCCAGATTGCTCTGTTCAGGATACTAATGGTTGAAGTAACCATTACAGTCATAGAGTCATTGAGATGTACAGCAAGGAAACAGACATTTAGGTCCAACTCGTCCATGCTGACTAGATATCCTAAATTAATCCAGTCCCATTTGCCAGAATTTGGCCCATATCCCTCTAAACCCTTCCTATTTATATACCCATCCAATGCCTTTTAAATGTTGCAATTGTACCAGCCTCCACCACTTCCTCTGGCAGCTCATTCCATACACGCACCACCCTCTGCATGCAAAAGTTGCCCCTTAGGTCCCTTTTAAATCCTTCCCCTCTCACCTTAAACCTATGACCTCTAGTTTTGGACTTTCCTACCGTGGGGTAAGGAACTTGATTATTCACCCTATCCATGCCCCACATGATCTTATAAACTTCTATCAGGTCACCCCTCAGCCTCCAATGCTCCAGGGAAAATAGCCCCAGCTTATTCAGCCTCTCCCTGGAGCTCAAACCCTCCAATCCCAACAACATCCTTGTAAATCTTTTCTGAACCCTTTCAAGATTAACAACATCTTTCCTATAACAGGGACACAGTCCTTCTGGTGATGACATCCTACACATTGTATTGTGTGAAATTACAGGCACCACTGTGCCACAAGGCATTAATTCAAACAAGTTTACTAGCACAAAGCCCATGGAACTGAAGGTTTCAGCAACACCAGCAGAAGTGTCCTCAACCTTGACACGTAATCTCATTGCACTGATCCTCTACCCAACTATTACCACCAAGCCAGGGATCAACTCTGGTTTAACAAGGAGTCCAAAAGGCATGCCTGGAACAGCACCAGATATACCTAAAAATGAGGTGCCAACCCGGTGAAGCTAAAACACAGGATTGCATCCATTTCAAACAGTGGAAGTCACATGTATTCTAAGGGCTAAGCAATCCCACAATGAATGGATCACATCAAAAGTCAGTAGTCTTCCACCTGTGGTCATGAATGATTGTCAGCAACTAAACAGGTAGGAAAAGGCTCCATAACCATCATTACTCTTAATGGAAGGGGAGATCAGCTTGTCAATGCGTGAGACATGATTGAAGCATTTGCAGACATTTTCATCCAGAAATGCTCAGTGCATACTCCATCTTGACCTCCTCCTGAGGTCTCCAGCTTCACATTTGTCATGCTTCAGCTCATTAATTCATCTACAGGCAATAGCATAAATGGTTATTGGCACAAGATACAGGTATTGCACATAAATTATTTAACAAGAAACAGATGATTTTACTGGGGGGCAGTTAATGGAAAAAAAATGGGCAATTTGATGATAAGAAAGAAAGGTTCAGTTGTGTGTAGGAGCACTATTGGATATAAAAAAAGAAACAAGATACAGATAAAGCTATAGACTCTGACAACAGCAATACTCCAGAACATATGTCCCAGAACCAACTGTGCCTCTAGTTCTGAGGAAGGGTCATTGAATTAGAAATATTCATTCTGATTTCTCTCCACAAATGCTGCCAGACCTGCTGAGCTTTTCCAGCAATTTCTGTTGTGTTTCTGACTTCCAGCATCTGCAGTTCTCCCCTTTTTTTTTTTTTATTTATTTGTATCTCTAGCAAACTGTTCCAATGCAGCTACAACACTAACATCTCTCTGACAAAGTGGAAAGGCAAATTGTCCAACAAAAAGAAGACAGATCCAATCAAGCCAATCATTGCCCTATCAGTCCACTCTTAAACAGAGATGGAAAATGTGTTGAAAGTGCTACCAAGGGGTACTTACTGGTAACCTGCTGACACTCTGTTTGGATGTCACCAAGGTGAAATCTTCTAGGGGCTGTGTGATGCTGGCTATGGTATGATTCTTGTGGCAGATGTGTGCAGGAAGCCCAGTGAAGCCTACTCAGCACTGGGAGCAACTCTGCATCTTTTTTATGCAATTACTGATGAGGTGGGGCTTTCACTAAGCAGCAGTGAGTTGCCAATTGAAGGGGATGATAGCTTGTTAAATATCTATTAACACATCATCTTTCCTCATTAATATTCAGCTTCCTACCTGACCAAACGTGCTGAATAAACTAGATTAGACTCGTCTAAGCTAAGAGCCTCCATTTTGTTCAGCCCCCAAACAGCATCTCAGGGCACAATCCACAGGCACCAGCTGATGCATCCCACACACATGGCCATTGGCATCCAGCATTTGGCAACGCCTCATGTCCATCAGGCCACACCTCTGATCCACTGTCAAGCTGCTCAGGAAACACTGCAGAGCGTACTGGCAACTAGCATTGATAGGCCACTACGAGGACATTGTGTGAAATGCCAGGGCCACCACCTCAAAGAATTGACTCAGCTGCAGAGCAGGGCTGCTTGCTTTTGTTTTAGCACTCGCTCATCTAGAGCCTACATTTCATGTTCGCAGCATCCATAGCCTGCCTTGGCGTGCTGTGCTAGTGTTGGCACTGCAGCCACACAGACTATGTGCCATGCTTGTCGGTAACAGGGGTTGGTGCTATGTTGCTGTATAGCACACCGAGAAGTCAAGATAAAGCCTACAGCATGTGCCAGCTTCCTGCACAGCAAACACACCGAACATTTATTCATCTCAGAGGCCATGTTAGAAAGTGGCACAGCGCTAGTCTATGGTCCAGTCAAGGGGTCGGGGCCAGGGTGCTGTCTTTTGGGGGATCTCAGTGCAGTCAGTCACAGACACAGTCTGCACACAGTCAAAGGTCTTGGTCAGGGTCATTCCTCTGTTCAAGGTAACAGTTAATAAATGGAAGAAAAAGCCATGGGTGATTTGCTGATGAGAATGAAGCTTTCAATTGTGTGTAGGAGTACTTTTGGATATTAAAAAAAAGAGAAACTAGATACAGGTAAAGCTATGGACTCTGATAACATTTCAACTGCTATGCCCCAGACCAACTGCACCTCTAATTCTGAAGAAGGGTCACTGGATCCGAAGTGTTCACGTTGATTTGTCTCCACAGATGCTGTCAGACCTGCTGAGATTTTCCAGCAGTGTTTCTGACTACAGTCCAAGGAATGGGAAATGGTCAGTCCTGGAGGGCCAACAAGGGAATGAATGGTGTATTGTCAGTTGTTGAGGTGTTGCAAAGTCAGCGGTCAGGGGTATGGTCAGTCATGTTTAGGGACTGCTCATTGAAGTTGGTCAAATGTTAGGGGCAAATGAAGACCTGGGTGCCTGCCCATTGATCATGAGGTGCAAGGGGGCACTGTAAGGTGTTCACTTCCAAATGGGTCACGGGGGGAGCAGAGAGTCAAGGCTGGTGGGGGAAAGTAGAGGCAATGCTTGTGTTGGAACAAGGATGGTGATGGGTAATCAAGGTGAATGGGGGTTATGCAGCATTGGAGGGCATGGTAGTTCATGATAGGGGGTTATCGGCAGCAACTACCACCATCACCTACACAGCAGGAACATAGAAGAGCAGGGTGGGTATCAGCAAGGAGTAACATTAAGGTTCAGGAGGCAGGGAGGAGAGCACAAGGTACGGATCAAAGTGTTGGGCCCCCAAATGGCTGAAGTGGGGGTTTGTTAAAATGGATTGTTGGGTTGTGTGGAGGCTGAGGGTGGGTGTCAGAGCCAGGCAGAGCTTGCTGCTGATGGTGTCCAGTGTGAGCTACATTCCCTGGCATCACTTATCATTCTCCAGATGTGAAATGCAAACGGAAAATGGCTGGGAGAATGCCCAGGGTGAGGGGAGTCAGTTTCACTGCAAGATCCGCATCTACAGGGTGCAGCGACATTGAAAGGACAAAAACACGAAGCAGGCATTTACAAACATTTAGTTTGAATCATTTCATTGCACATTTGCAATAGTGAACATCTTTAGGGGTCAAATGTTGGTCAAAGATGATTTGCAGCTTCCAATTTGGTGTTTGCAAATAGAATGTTGGCATCTCAATGATGTTGAAGTTAGCAAAAATAATTGAAAAGCAGGCCAAACTGGCCAAAGGTGAACCATCATCCGTACAACATCTAAGCATTCTGTGAGAGGCCTTGATGTTTGCTTCATCATCTGTCCTGTAAGCATAATGATGGTTTGTACTGAATGCTGTGAAAAGTTGAACAGTTGATGTGGGTCTGCTATGGGAAGGGTTTCAGAGTGCAGCGATATAGTGTGGTGGTCACTCACCTGGCGTGGCATCTTTCAGAAGTTGATGCATGTCCTGATGTTAAAGCTGAATGAATGATGGAGACATGACTTTTGTTATCATGGTGTGGTGTACCTCACTATCTGGAGGAGTGTGTGCAGGCCTCGTTTGCAGGGTATTCCAACAGTGCCTCCTCTGAGATCTACAAACTTCTTTTGCTCCTTAGGTTTCCAACGTGGGTCATGTTCACTGACAGTCCTGTGCCCGGCTGCTGGTGGGATGTAATGCTGGTCACTGCGGCTGCCTTTCGGAGAAGGTGAACGCAGACACAGGAAGAACTAAGGCCTAGAGCAAATCTAGGAGCAGCAGCAGGCACCCACAGAGGATGAAGAGCACCCAACTTGAGGAGAGTCACATCCGCAGGGTCCTCTCACAGCGCACAGAATCTGAACAAGGACCAGATTCTTTGAGCCCTAACTCCATTTCCTGGAAGTGAGTGAGGTGCAGTGTTGCCACAGGCTCTGTATACTCCGGGATGTAATGCTGTAATGATGCGGACTACTAAAGCCGGTCAAGAGGGCTGCAGGACTGGGAGGTGGGTATTTGAGGAAATAAAGTGAGTGTGAGGTAGCAAAAAAAAATGGCTTTTTTACACAGCATAGAAGGTGATTGACATTAAAATCAAGCTGTCAGGATCTTGGATTCATGTCCTCTTCTGGTGGTGCTGAGGGGAAGAGGAAGGCTCTCCTCTGCAGCATTTCATGTGCAGGGCCTTCATGCACCTTCCAGGCCATGTCAAGCTAAATGTCAGGAGCCATGCAGGGTGGCTCAAGACTGATTGTGCTTCACAGATGGCGCTGTTAACAGGGTACATTCAGACATTCTGGGCAGTGCTGACATCTTCTTCTTCAGCAGTGGTAGAATCAGGCTAGCTTTAGACAACAGGGATGCCATGGGGCCTGTTCAGGATGTGAGTTTGTGACAATGGCTCAAAAAAAACTCGCTAGACCTCATGGAGAAAACAGTCATGAATCTCAGAGAAATTGGCAATTATCAAAAAGAAAAGCCCAATATAAAACAATATTATTTATTTACTAATGTCTAACTTCTCATGACATTTTCTTCATCCATGTTTGCTCCAGCAGAATCACAGAATTGTTATGGCCACAGAAGGTGGCTATTTGGCCCATTGTGCCTGCACTGGTTCTAATCCCTGTAACCAATCTCCTGCTTTTACTCCAAATCCCTACACACAATTTCTTTCCAAATTGTCATCCAATGATCTCTGAAATGCCTGAATTGAAGCTGTCTCCACCACATTTCGAGGCAGACCCTAACTACTTTCTGTGTGAAGAAGTTTTTCCTGATTTGATTTGACATATTGTTGTCACGTGTACCTAGGTACAGTGAAATGTTTTGCTTTGCCAGCAGTACAGGCAGATCATACCATACAACAAGGTGCAGAGCTGGATGAACACAGCAGGCCAAGCAGCGTCATAGGAGCAGAAAGGCTGACGTTTCGGGCCTAGGCTTGATGCTGCTTGGCCTGCTGTGTTCATCCAGCTCTGCACCGTGTTGTCTCAGATTCTCCAGCATCTGCAGTTCCTACCATCTCTCATACCGTACAAACTGCATTTAGGGTAATAGAACAGAGCAAGGAATACAATGTTATGCTGCAGAGATGGTGCAGAGAGAGCAAGGTCAACATTAAATTTGAAATTTGAAAGCTCCATTCAGAAGTCTAACAACAATTTTCTTCTTACACCACTGTTGCTTCATTTGGACTGTCACTTTAAACACAGCAAAATAACCTTCAGATCAACTTACTATTCCAGGTGACTGTAGGACTATTCTGGAGCATTGACAATTGTAATGGGATAGGCAGCCGATAATGATGGGTGCTGCAGAAATGAGGTGTCCATTGTTCCTGTGTGAGTGAACATCAGTACATGGGTGATTCAGGAATAACTGCTCGAATGGGGACTTACGGATTTTCAGAGTCTCGGTGTATTTTCTGAACAATATGTTTGTCACATTATAAACAAAATCAGTTGATTATGTAAGGGAAAAGGTGAGAGGCACAGAGAGTGAGTCCTACATATGGAAGCTGTGCCACAATGATTGATTTGACACATTCTTACTTAAAAGGATGCAATTTTAAGAGTTAGTGGTTAGCAATCTAAAATATCTATAGAAAAAAAAATACATGCAGGAAATAAATATGACCTTCAGTGGCATCTGAAAGGCACTTGCTATTATAGCAATTCCTATCTGTTTAATTAAAAAAAAATAAACCCTCCAGCTCCTTTTACGAACAGCCAGAGGCACAAGGCACACACATTGACAGAGCCCCAAGCAATAGAAAGGCTCTGGTGCAACTGGAGGAAGTTTCCTGAACAAATTCATCTAATCAATAGACTTGTCTCTGCTCCTAGCTCCAGAATGTTACAATCTTTAGCATAAACCCTTGCTTTTCTGCCAATTTTAAATATCCTCTGAGGAAAGGTGGTGCTATGGGAGTGGGTGTGTGGGGGAAAGAAGGGCCTCTCTGTTGTGATGAGGAGCAGAAATCCTTCTTGAACAGTCTCATTTCAGGCTCTGTAATAAATCCTCTGCAGGAATCTCTGCAAAAAGTGGAGTGTGAAGATTATCAGAGAGCTGTATCATTCTGCGGTACGCATAGCGAGTGTTCACTCGTAACAGATAGAAAGGATAGGATACTGGATCACACGATCCAGTCAGCAGTGATTGGAATTCAGTCACCTAGTCGACAAAGGGATTAACTTCCTTAACTGACATGGCACAGCACATGGTAATATCATAGCTTTCAATGGTAATTTGATGAAAATAATTTTGTTTTCTTTTTTCAGAAGTAAAACAATTTCACTGCTCTGACTTAACAGGATACTTAAAAGATTCCAAGAAAGAAAATTGCTTCTCACAACCATGGAGTTCGGTGGCATTCATCAAGTCCTTTGCTGCTGGTCCTGTCAGTAAACCATAGAGAGGATTTTTTTGCACCAGTGCTAACACTTTCGTCCAGTGTTCTTAATACAGGACAATGCTATTGAGTTTACACTAGGATAACAACTCGGTATGCAATTTGGTTGCTTTCATTGCTGCATGTTAACATTCTGGGTGCTTATATTATCAGAATAATATTCATTTTGCATGAGTTGACCTTAAAAATATCCACCCACAATTGAGTCAGTACAGCGCATTTCTTTATACAGACTAAGAAACTGAGAGGTGCTTAAAGCCTTTTCAGTACAGAATTTCCTTTGAAGCTCAGATCCATTTTAGTGGGCCCCACTAGAATGACCCACGTTAGTTGTCTAGAATTACTGTATTATTATTGGCTGAAACAAACAACTTCAGGGTTGTTCCAGCTGCAGGGAGAGGGGAAGAAGCAAAAAAAAACGCTAGTTTAAAACAAAAACATACCAATTGAAATTTTGCTGGTAAATGCATTGGAAGATCTAGATTTGTTTAAAAATCGAAAGTATAATGTTAAAATTTGATGTTTTAAAAGTGTACCTCAGAGGTCTGCTATTACCTTTTTAATGCCATTAGTGTGTTGGCAGCTGTTCTCCGTCTCTGCTTCAGAGGAGCTCTTTGCAGCTTATGGGAGGCTTGGTGATAATTTGCACATATGGAAATGCTTTCTCTCGCTATTTCTTCTTCTGTGTTGTGGACAGATGGAATTAGCGAGTGCTCAGAAGCCGTGAAGCTAAATACATCAAAAGAAAACCCCTTCGTTTCGTGAGAAACTCGAGGCAAAATAAAAACAGAACAGTTGATCTGATGCAGGCAAAGTAATAACACATTCTGTTTTTTTTCATTAAGCAGTGTCTACATTACAATTAATTTTTTAAAGCTGCAGATCTCATTTATGTCAGTAAATGGTCGCCTCATAAAAGTCCCCCTTTTTTTAATTCCTCGTAAGTAACTGTGTAGGCAGGCAGTCAGATTAACCCATCCAATGCTGAATTTTCCAGTGTTTTCAGAAAGTGATCCATGCACCGCTCCGCCCTGCTTTCCTGATTATTACAGTTACACGGCTTGCCAGCAGGAGGCACGCTCCTAGGGAGAACTAATTGGATGTATTCCCACTCCTCATAGATTCAGTACAGTACTCTATCAAGAGGGCAAATGGGTTGTTGTCCTTAGAGAGTGAGGAAGTGTCAGTGGGGCCGAAACAAAAAATGCTGGAAATATTCAGCAGACCAGGTAACATCAGTGGAGACAGAGCAATGTTCTAATGCAAGATTACCAACCTGAAATATTGAGAACAACCTTTACTCTGCTTATACATTTTGAGTAATTTTAAAACAAAAGCTCTCTTCATGGATTGGCTCAGACCACTGAGTACTTGCAGCATTTGACCTTTTTGACATCAAATTTCCAGCAGTGTTTTGCTTTTGAGTTAAGGTGTTGTGAAGATTTTGTAGAGATGTTTCAAATCGTAAAGAGTTTAGGCACGGGAGGTGTTGAGAAACTGCTCCCAATATAGCTGAGAGGTTGATAGAGGGGCTTTAGAGGGGAAAACTTAAAGGTAACTGGTTAAAAACGACAGCCATGACATGAAGGAAATACCTTTTTATACAAGTGATTCGACTGTGAAGTTTGCTGCTTGATAATGTGACAGATGATAATGTATTAGAAACAGATGCACTTGTAGTCTTCAAAAAAGAATTTGGTAAATATCTGAAGGAGAAAAAATATAATTTAGGGATAAGTACAAAGAGTGATAAGTATTGCGACGGGAATGTTCGCTCGCATTGACTTGATGGGATGAATGGCTTCCTATGCTGTACGAGGCATTGATTGTAAGGTTCAATAATTTCCTTCATCACATGACAAAGAAAGGCATGGTTCCAAACAAAAGTATTTCATGTCACTCTAATGCACAAAACCCCTAAACTCTTTGTTTTATGACAATGCATCTAGCACCCACTGTAAGTCATTACAACATCAATGTAATCCACTGGCCTTGATGAGACTTTGGTTCTCTCTAAAGAGCTATCATTTCCACTTTGACCATGGTGGTATGCATTACAATGTATTTTCACAGTTTGCTGTTCTGTGGGGTTGGTTACTAATGTCAATTGTCAGCTGCATGTCCAATTTTCAGACTGCAATGCTGATGATTCTGCTTCACTGTTTGATGTGAAATTTGAAACAAGTCTGTGCTGAGGTAATCTAGTTTCCATAGAGGAGAATCCACAACACAAAGATGCTAGGACTTTTGGCATGTAGACATCATCGTCAGCATTCACATTTTCAGTCAAATTTATGGCTCTTGCATGCGTCGGAAGGACAAATTCTATGGATTATGTATGGACTTATTAAATAGATTTTCAACAGCAATTAACAAAATGTTGAACCAAGATGATTTGAAGAAGGACATGGCCTATTAAGTGCCTTGGAAATTTTCATTACACAGTTTCAACAAATCAAAACTAAATATCAAATGCAATAACTTTGTTTGACAATATCTGTAATAATGATTTACAAAGGGAACCAGATAACTGTCTAAATAGGGAAAATAATTGCACGATGATGGGAGGAATAGGGCAGGGGAATTGGACTAATTGTGCAGATCTAGCACAGGAATGATGGGCCAAATGGCCTGCTTCTTCTTTGTTGCCTTATTCTATGATCCTTCTGTCTTAACGCTCCCTTGTTGCAACAAGGCATAATGGAAAGCTGTGCACAGAGCCTAATAGGACCCGATGAGTATATTTGGAAAACAAATATTCAGAGGCCAAAAAATAAATATGCAAATAATAAATGTGAAGCAACAGTTATCTGTCAGTAACAGCACAAGCAGCATTCTGTGCTTGAGAATTAATTTAAAGGTGTGTTGGCTGAAAATATCACAAGCTGACAACTGCAATAAGCTAAATTTACCCTCATCACCCAATAATTAGCATCCATGTGCTTAGAAATTCCTCTTTCTGACTGACCTGGGTATACAAACCAGTAGCAGGTCTCGCACTAACTCTAATGCATCTTTAAATAAAAATTGATATGTAGATTATATTTGGTTTCCCAATTCGCGACAGCAGTGCAAGTTGTGAAAAATGTACAACCCTACTTATGCACTGACTCATACTGGATAAATCTGGAAGGCGTCAAGAAGCAATTCTTGTTATAAAGAAAGCTTTTGATCGTAAGAGGTCACTCAGGTTTGATTACTTAATTACAGGCTTGCATCACTGAAGAATGTTTCCTTAAATAGCTATTAGCCTTCACTACAGGTCAATAGCAACAGACGGCAATCCACAAGCTAACTTCAAACATAACCTACACTGATGCTTGAGCTTTCCAGTTTACAGGTTTTGATCTTGTTCTCTTCTAAATTTACATTGATGACCTGAGAGATCAGGATGCACTTCTGAATCAAGCCATTACAACCTGTCAAAGCTCACAAAATGCCTGTGACACAGGTAAATAAAGGTCTTGAAGCTGTGGGTCTTAGCCAGAGAAGCACTTGGTCCTGTTCAACAAGGGCAACGTAAGCCCTGGCTGTCAACTTTGCCCGGGACTTAGCCTCACAACTACCAGGTGATGCCACTGGACAAGCAGCTCAGAGACATTGCCACTATTACACCTGTGGCTGTGATGTGGGATGAAACATAGAAACAAAGAAATAAAGGGTAGGAGTAGACCATTCGATCCTTTGAGCCTGCTCAGAGAGATATAAAGCATGGAAAAAGACTCTTCAGTCCTACGCATCCATGCTGACCAGATGTCCTATGTAAAGCTAGTCTCATTTGTCAGTATTTGGCCCATATTCCTCTAAAACCTTCCGATTCATATATCCATTCCAGATGCCTTTTAAATGTTGTAATCATATAAGCCTCCATCACTTTCTCTGGTAGTTCAATCCAAACATGCATCACCATCCGCTTGAAAAAGATTTAGATCCCTTTTATATTTTTCTTCTCTCACCTTAAACCTGTGCCCTCTAGTTCTGGACTCTTCCTGTGAAAAAGACTTGCCTATTTACCCTATCCATGTCCCTCATGACTTTATAACCCTCTATAAGGCCACCCCTCAGCCTCCGACACTCCAGGGAAAATAGCCCTAGCCTATTAAGCCTCTCCCTATAACTCAAACCCTCCATCCCTGGCAACGTCCTCCTAAATCTTTTCTGAACTCTTTCTAGTTTCACAACATCCTTCCTATAGGAGGGAGGCCAGATTTGCATGCAGTACTTTAAAAGTGGCCGAACCAATGTCCTGTGCACCCACAACATGACCTCCCAAGTCCTATACTCAATGCACTGACTAATAAAGGCAAGCGTACTGAATGCCTTCTTCACTATCCTATCAACGTGCAACTCAACTTTCAAAGAATTATGAAGTTTCACTCCAAGGTCTCTTTGCTCAGCAACACTCTCCAGGACCTTACCGTTAAGTGTATAAGTCCTGCCCTGATTTGCCTTTCCAAAATGTAGCACCTCACATTTGTCTAAATTAAACTCCATATGCATTGTATCAAGGTAACTTTCTTTGCTATGATCATAGATCTTCCTCTATCTCAATATCATATTCTCCTCACACCCTTTATACCTTTAAACTTTAAACATTTGTCAATCTCTTTCTTTATTATATAAACTTGGCCTTCACAGCCTTTTGTGGAAGATAATTCCACAGCTTCAATATGCTTTAAGGGAAGACACTTCTCATCTCAAGACCTAAATGATCTTCTCCGTACCCTGAGATTCTAGATTGTCCATCCAGGGAAAACATCCACCCTGCATGTAGTCTGTCCAGCCATATTAGATACTATATTCTGCATTCTGATTTATTATCCTGATGTACTTATCTAAGGTATGATTTTCACGGATAGCACATAAAATAATACTGTTCACTATTTAAAGTTTTGGAGTAGATTTGTAGCTCAGGTTGTTGGTGTTGAGGTTGGTTGACTCGACGGGCCGGTTTGTTGTTCCGTAGATGTTTCGTTACCGTGCTGGGTAACATCCTCACTGCAGCCTCTGATGAAGCGTAGGTGTGTTCTCCCGCCTGGTTTTTAAACTCTGGAGTCCATTGAGATGGATTACCTCACTTCCGGTTTTCCTTCGTAGTGGAATATATATGGGGTCGTTTTCAATATTATTTTATTAATAGCATACTTCGTAGAGTGCCAGGCTTCTAGGAATTCTTGTGCCTGTCTCTGCCTAGCTTGTCCCAGGATTTTGGTGTTGTCCCAGTCGAAATACTCATCATCTCAATTCGCATGGACAAGGAGAACCACCTGGCACTCCACGAAGCATGCTATTAATAAACACATTGAACTCGACCCCATATACATTCCACTACGAAGGAAAACCGAAAGTGAGGCAATCCATCTCAACTGACCCCAGAGTTTAAAAACCAGGCGGGAAAACACACCGACGCTTCATCGGAGGCTGCACTGAGGATGTTACCCAGCATGGTAACGAAACGTCTGCAAAACAACAAACCAGCTCAGCGAGCCAACCAGCCTGAACACTTTTCACTGTATCTCAGTACATGTGACAATAATAAATCAATTAATCAAATCAAATCAAATCTCTTCTCTTCCCACCCTTAAACTACTTTTCAAAATGCACATTTCCAACCAAATCTCCCTTTTCTGTTATGTTCCCCAAAGACTTGCCATCTTTTTCCCTGCCTGTTTCCATTTGTGTACTTGTGACATTTTCAAATGAAAGGAATCATGTAAATATGACTTGTAGTAAAAAGGAAAGGTGATGGGAAATACTTTCCATGCTGCTTCGCTGAACTGTGAACTCTGTGTGTGGTTCATGATTAAAATAGACTTTTCTGTTCTGTGACTGGGCACAACAGATTAATAAATCTGCTCTGGCTTGGATTGAATACTGGAGCCCAATAAAGGTTTGTTATCTTGTCAAAGGTCTCCCTACTCCAACAGGTTGGTATGGTAATTGCTGTGCCCAAGACTGCAAGAAATACAAGAGAATTGTGAACGTAGTCCAGTCCAACACGAAAACCAGCCTTCTTTCCATTGATTTCTGTCTACACTTCTCATTGTCTTGGGAAAACAGCTGATATAATTAAAGACCCTTCCTACCCCAGTTACACTATCTTCCATTGGGCAGAAGATACAAGTTTGAAAATGTACCAACAGATTCAAGAACAACTTCTTTCCCGCTGTTATCAGACTTAGGAACAGACCTCCCGTATGTTAGAGTTGGTTTTTCTCTGCATCCTCTCTGTAGTTGTACCACTATATTCTGCATTCTATTCTGTTACCCTGACGTACTTATGTTAGAGACAACAAGGTGCAGGGCTGGATGAACACAGCAGGCCAAGCAGCATCATAGGAGCAGAGAGGCTGACGTTTCGGGCCTAGACCCTTCATCAGAAAAGGGGGAGGGGAAGGCCATGCAGATGGCCTTAAGGCCCTCCGCTTCTTCCTGTCCCGCAGGC
>NC_063339.1:17018417-17018720 GCF_021869965.1 Rhincodon typus
CCAATCCCAACCTCACCATAAAACCCGCGGACAAGGGAGGTGCAGTTGTAGTATGGCGCACTGACCTCTACATCGCCGAGGCCGGACGCCAACTCTCCGACACCTCCTCCTACCGCCCCCTTGATCATGACCCCACCCCTGAGCACCAAACCATCATCTCGCAAACCATCCACAACCTCATCACCTCAGGTGACCTCCCACCCACGGCCTCCAACCTCATCGTTCCCCAACCTCGCACTGCCCGCTTCTATCTCCTTCCCAAAATCCACAAACCTGAATGCCCTGGTCGACCCATTGTCTCCG
>NC_063339.1:17018820-17044482 GCF_021869965.1 Rhincodon typus
GACTCCATTTTCTCCCCCTTGGTCCAGGAACTCCCTACCTATGTCCGTGACACCACCCACGCCCTCCACCTCCTCCAGAACTTCCAATTCCCCGGTCCCCAACACCTCATCTTTACCATGGACGTCCAGTCCCTCTACACCTGCATTCCCCATGCAGATGGCCTTAAGGCCCTCCGCTTCTTCCTGTCCCGCAGGCCCGACCAGTCCCCCTCCACTGACACCCTCATCCGCTTAGCCGAACTCGTCCTCACACTCAACAACTTCTCTTTCAATTCCTCCCACTTCCTACAGACAAAGGGGGTAGCCATGGGTACCCGCATGGGCCCAAGCTACGCCTGCCTCTTTGTAGGTTACGTGGAACAATCCCTCTTCCGTACCTACACCGGCCCTAAACCCCACCTCTTCCTCCGTTACATTGATGACTGTATCGGTGCCGCCTCGTGCTCCCACGAGGAGCTCGAACAGTTCATACACTTCACTAACACCTTCCACCCCAACCTTAAGTTTACCTGGACCATCTCTAACACCTCTCTCCCCTTCCTGGACCTCTCTGTCTCCATATCGGGCAACCACCTAGAAACCGATATTCATTTCAAGCCCACCGACTCCCACAGCTACCTAGAATACTCCTCCTCCCACCCACCTTCCTGCAAAAATGCTATCCCCTATTCCCAATTCCTTCGCCTCCGCCGCATCTGCTCCCAGGATGAGGCATTCCACTCCCGTACATCTCAGTTGTCCTCGTTTTTCAAGGACCGTAACTTCCCCTCCTCGGTGGTCGAGAACGCCCTCAACCGTGTCTCCCACATCTCCCGCACCTCATCCCTCACACCCCGTCCACGCAATAAAAACCAAAAAAGAATCCCCCTCGTCCTCACGTACCACCCCACCAACCTCCGGATCCAACGCATCATCCTCCGACACTTCCGCCATCTGCAATCCGACCCCACCACCAAAGACATCTTTCCCTCCCCACCTTTATCTGCTTTCCGGAGGGACAACTCTCTCCGTGACTCCCTTGTCCGCTCCACACTCCCCTCCAGCTCCACCACACCCGGCACTTTTCCCTGCAACCGCAGGAAGTGCTACACCTGCCCCCATACCTCCTCCCTCACCCCCATCCCAGGCCCCAAGAAGACTTTCCACATCAAGCAGATGTTCACCTGCACATCTGCCAATGTGGTATACTGCATCCGCTGTACCCGGTGTGGCTTCCTCTACATCGGGGAAACCAAGCGGAGACTCGGGGACCGCTTTGCAGAACACCTACGCTCGGTTCGCAATAAACAACTGCACCTCCCAGTCGCGAACCATTTCAACTCCCCCTCCCATTCCTCAGACGACATGTCCATCCTGGGCCTCCTGCAGTGCCACAACGATGCCACCCGAAGGTTGCAGGAACAGCAACTCATATTCCGCTTGGGAACCCTGCAGCCCAATGGTATCAATGTGGATTTCACAAGTTTCAAAATCTCCCCTCCCCCTACCGCATCCCAAAACCAGTCCAGCTCGTCCCTGCCTCCCTAACCTGTTCTTCCTCCCACCTATCCCCTCCTCCCACCTCAAGCTGCACCTCCATCTCCTACCGACCAACCTCATCCCGCCCCCTTGACCTGTCCGTCCTCCCTGGACTGACCTATCCCCTTCCTAACTCCCTACCTACACTCACCTTTACTGGCTCCATCCCCGCCTCTTCGACCTGTTTGTTTCCTCTCCACCTATCCTCTCCTCTATCCCTCTTCTATCCGCCTCCCACTCTCTCCCTATTTATTTCAAAACCCCCTTCCCCTCCCCCTTAACCTGTTCTTCCTCCCACCTATCCCCTCCTCCCACCTCAAGCCGCACCTCCATCTCCTACCGACCAACCTCATCCCGCCCCCTTGACCTGTCCGTCCTCCCTGGACTGACCTATCCCCTTCCTAACTCCCTACCTACACTCACCTTTCCTGGCCCCATCCCCACCTCTTCGACCTGTTTGTTTCCTCTCCACCTATCCTCTCCTCTATCCCTCTTCTATCCGCCTCCCACTCTCTCCCTATTTATTTCAAAACCCCCTTCCCCTCCCCCTTTTCTGATGAAGGGTCTAGGCCCGAAACGTCAGCCTCTCTGCTCCTATGATGCTGCTTGGCCTGCTGTGTTCATCCAGCCCTGCACCTTGTTGTCTCGGATTCTCCAGCATCTGCAGTTCCTACTATCTCTGATTCGTACTTATGTTAGATATGATTTGTCTAGTTAGCATGCAAAACAACACTTGTCACTGTATCTTGGCACATGTGACAAAAATAAATCAAATCAAAAAATCAAATCAAACTGGGTGCAGCTCAGTAAGATGAGACAGAGAATTGGATATGTCCAAAGTCCTGGTATCCCACAGCAATAGGAGATTAAAGTCCTGTTCAACCTTAAGTGGAGTTTGGCAGCCCTTTGCAGTTAGCAATCTATGGAAAGAGCTTTGTTTTGTAGTTGTTTCGATATCCGACTAGAGTTTTCCATTTCCAGTTGTGTAGCCTTTCATGCCACTGAACAAACTTTAGGAGACTTGTCTTGCAGCTTTACTGTATTAGTTCATATTCCTGACAAATTAGAATTTGTTCTGAATCTTGGCAACACATTTATTATCAAAATTTGATCCGTTCATTAGAGGATCCCTCATTGTTGAAGACTATCCCACCTATTGGCATAGAGAAAATTTCTGATGCACATACAAAAATAATTGGGTTTTGGTGCCAAAGTTTCCTGTGTATTTTTAGTCAAGACATTGAGATACTGGCAATGTACGACACGAGTGTGGGATACACAAATCCTTAGAGTTTTGTTCCTCAGTAGTTCAATGACCTCTCAAACTTTATTGCAGTAACCAACTTAACTCCTGGGGCAGTGGCTCTGGGGAGGGAATGACCCATCATTTCAAAATAGAAAAGCAAGGATTTCCCTTCCAATATTCTGGTCAAAACTAAATTACGAATGTTAAAACCTTGAAGGCTTTCAAACCACAGATTCTTCTGTCCTAATATTTAATAAGAATTCTATATGGGCTCAAACAATTCAGAAAAACCTAGAGATAGCAGGAACTGCAGATGCTGGAGAATCTGAGATAACAAGGTGTAGAGCTTCTGAAGAAGGGTCTAGGCCTGAAACGTCAGCCTTCCTGCTCCTCTGACGCTGCTTGGCCTGCTGTGTTCATCCAGCTCTACACCTTGTTATCTCAGAAAAACCTGGACTCCTGTTTCAGCTAGCTGAATATACATACATTTTAAATGCAACTTTAACAAAAATCAGTTGGAGAAAGCCACTTTTGATTACCGTGGTTTAAATTTTTCATTTACCTGCAAAGGACCAGTTCATCTGCCGAGTTTGGACCTACCCCGAAAGGTTACTTAAGGCCAAGGCTAGCATGTAGCTGGCAGTTGTCTTCCAGAAACAAGGACTACTTTTGTTTTATCGGCTTGAGGTGAAAATGGCTACCATTGAATATAAATTCAGATTCTCCAAAGCTATAAAAGAGCTGAGGCTTTTTTTTTGCATAATGAAAGCACATTTTATGCAATAGGATTCAATGATTTGTGAATTGAATCTATATGTTTGAAATTTTGAAGCAATTTCTTAAATCATTCCTTGGAAGGCAATGATGTATCAGTAAGGTAACGAATGATCTTTATGCTCTGTGGTTCTTGTAGCCTTCATGGACAACAATAATAAATATGACAAGATTTGAATTTTAAGTTTATTCTGAGTATTAATAATGAAGAATCCCCTATGGATCAGAAATATATTGCAAAATAATCTAAAAATATATTGCAGTGTATTTCATTACCATGAGGGAATAATGCAGTATGTGCTTTGAAATGTCATAATATTCAGCAATGTAATTTTATTTTTTGGAGATATTATACGATAGGAATTAGGAATTAATGAGTCAACCTTGCTGCATGGACAACTACCTGCCTCTGTGGTTATCAGCACTTCAGATAGATGTAACTGATCTTCTTGCATTATCTCTAGAAGAGTAGGGCCTTTTCTCAATGACCTGGCTGATGTTCCTCCTTTAGCTGCCACCATCAAAAACAGATTGACTGCCCATTCATTGTGTTGATGTTGGAGCTTATGAGAAATGAAGTCTGTCTTTGCCTGTGCTTCACTAATGGTAATGAAGCACTTTTGAGATGTGACACAGTCAAGTGAACACAAGGCTTTCTTTTATTGACTGTTCGAAGACCACCGTAAAATTGTGTTGAAGACAAAGGGTGGGACCCTCCGAATAATACATGAATGCTGATGTTTCATGCTTGTTATGACAGTAGGTTTGAAACTTTCTAATCAAAAGTTCTATTCATTGATACCTAGGTGTTTAAGTTGTGTAGTGATGTGCAAATACAATACATACTGGAAAGGTTCCCAGCTGCAATCCCCAGGATGTTCAGTCTGTTGATCTCATCCAGTAGGAGGGTGCAATTTGTTAGCTTTACTGCCCTTGAGCTAAGGAGGAGAGGAATCAGCCAATGATTCCTCTCCTGAGAATTATGCAATTGGTAAAAGTGTGCCTGAGTGAGTATGAATTGAGAAGAGGATGGGGTTCATGTCAGTGCCATCTAATATTGAATTTTCTGTCACCACTACTGGCTAAACGTGCACATAGTAAATGGTCAGTGAGTTTTGCAGCAGAAGACTTCAACATTCATGGAAATGTGACCTATGAAAACTCAGCGTTTTGGTGGATAGAGCAAAGGAAAAAGCTTCAGTTCAAAAACGCATCACTGTACAGTGAGAATATTCATGAAATAAATATCTGCTTTGTTTCTAAACTTTGTATTTAAAAGAGCACTACTGTAGACCATAGGCTAAAAGGAATGATGTCTGGAATCTGGGTACCTGAGAAACCAAAGAACGCACATGAGAGGGAATGAGTGAAACTCACAGCTTGAGAAAACACGGGATGGTTAGAGGAGCCAGAGATGGGAAACAGCGTAAGAGGAATCTTATGGTCAGGAGCCAAGCCACACCATTGGAAGCATTCCAGCATCAAAGAGGGATAGGCTGTAGGCCAAGTGAGGTAGGATGAAGTCCAAAAACATAGGTTGGAAAATAAACAAGTCAGCTAAAGAATGAGACAAAAGGGACAAAAGTATGATGGAGTTAAGAATGTTATAGTTGGCTTTCAAGAAGGGTCTATATCAAGAAATTGCTTTTCAATTTTTGGCAATTACATAGAGCGGGATTAAACAAAACGGAAAAGTATATTTTCTGCAACATGTCTCTGCAAAGTGAAGTGTGGATAAAATGCTCAGTGTGCTGAGACTCCTAGAGACGTGTAATGGAGAAGTAAACTGTCACTCTTGGAGAATTTTATGATGGTCAACCAGAAGATAAACTGAAGTGGTATTTGTAAAGGGAAGAGAGACAAGAAAATGAACAATTATTCATGGAGGATGATCCAGTTTTTTAGGACGACTGGGAGCATTACTTCTGTTGGTCAAATTAAAGACAATGGAAAGTCAAATTTTAAGATAAAGAGTTATGATAGATGGACAGTCCCATTTCACACTTGGAAATTTGCACAGAGTTTGACACGATCATGATTACTTAATTGCCTTCCTTGAAGGTAAAGAGGTGATTTTTGTCAGGAGGTGGACAGATGGAAAGTTCCTTGAGATGAAGTATATACCAGCTTGTGAGCCTTGAAGTTAATTCATTAGCTGGATAGGTTTAGGTATTGGTTTAGGTTTAAGTGGAGGATTGTTTTCTGTTAGACCCAGAGAGTTAGTGGTTGCTTAGCAAGGATTTCCATTCTCTAAAAAGAATAAATATCTTGCCCCTTTAGATTCTACCCTTTACGACTTCAGGATGTCCAAAGTGCTTTGTAGCCCATGTTGTACCCTTGAAGTGAATCATTATGTTAATGTAGAAAACACAGCAACTAACTTATGTATAGCAAGATCTCACAAACAGCAAGAAAACAAGTAACCAGATCTATGTTTCATTGAAGTGGATTTATTATCACATGTGCTTAAATGAATACCGTGAAGAGTTTACAAGTTGCCACTTATGACGCCATCTCAGCTGCAAAGGTACCTACGTACGGAATCTTAGTTACAAAGCAGAAAAATAAGGAAAACAAAGTTAAGAAGTTAAACATGACAGTCCTTCTTACTAAAAAGTGGAAAAAGAAAGAAACACAGGCAACAGTTCAACACTACAGTCCATAAGGGCCTGGCCATGCTGGATTCCTCACAACGCCTCGACCTCCCCCACTTCGGACTCGTCCTTGCCCCTGCCACCACCAAGGGCTGCCTGCTCCCACTCTTGCCGCTACCCCCGCCCCGGCCTGCCTGATCTTGTTCTTGCCAGCGGCTGCCTGCTCCCGCTGATGCCGCCTTCTTTCACAGTTGCTGCTGAAAAGAAGAAAAAGATGAAAATGAAAATGAAAGAGAAAAATAGAAAGAAAAGGAGAAAGTAGGATGCGGCTGGCCTGGAGCGGACGTGCTTAGGTGCCAGAACACTACCTATCCCGCCACTGCTGGCTTGAGCAGAATGCCCCTATTCTTCCAATAGTGTCATGTGATCTTTTATCATCCAAGTGGGCCAGTAGGGCCTGAGCCTAATGTCTCATCGGAAAGACAGCTTATTTGGCAGGACTGCATTCCCTCAGTCCTGCACTGAATTGGTCAACTAGATAATGTCTTCATGGCTCTGGAGTGAGCCCTGAAGCCACGATCACTGAACTGATTAACTTTTGGGTAGTGTTAAACATGTCTGATAGCCTCATTCTCCAATAGTCCAGCAAACGCCTGAACGTGACTCATAAAGAGGAGGTGGCAGTGTGAAGTGAGGCCAGTGTTGGTCAAGTCAGGATGCTTGGAGAAAGGATGGAGTAGGAGGCTAAGAACATTGACAGAAAAGACAGGTTTAAGATAGAAACAAAATGAGACAGGTTCACTTCATATCTGACTTTCACCACTTCTGACCTGTGCTGTGTACATAGAACGTAGAACAGTACAGCACAGTACAGGCCCTTCGGCCTACGATGTTGTGCCGAACTTTTACCCGAAACCTAAGGTGTATCTAACCTCCACCGCTACCTTATACTATCATCCATATGCCTATCTAACAGCCACTTAAATGCCCCTAATGAGGCCGACTCCACTACACTCTCCGGCAATGCATTCCACGCCCCTACCACTCTCTGATTAAAGAACCTACCTCTGACGTCTCCCCGATATCTACCTCCTTTCACTTTAAAACTATGTACCCACGTAAAAGCTACCTCCACCCTAGGAAAAAGTCTCTGGCTGTCTACTCTATCTATAGCTCTGATCATTTTGTACACCTCCATCAAGTCACCTCTCATCCTTCGTGGTTCTAAAGAGAAAAGCCCTAGCTCTCTCAACCTTTCCTTGTAAGACCTTCCCTCCATTCCAGGCAACATCCTGGTAAATCTCCTCTGCACCTTTTCTAACGCTTCCACATCTTTCCTGTAATGAGGTGACCAGAACTGGACCCAATACTCCAGATGTGGCCGAACCAGGCTTTTGTATAGCTGGAGCATAACTTCACGGCTCTTGAACTCAATCCCTCTATTAATGAAAGCTAACACACCATACGTCTTCTTAACAACTCTATCCACCTGGGTGGCAGCTCTCAGGGAACTGTGAACATGAACCCCAAGATCCCTCTGCTCCTCCACACTGCCAAGAATCTTTCCATTAAC
Organism: Rhincodon typus; assembly: GCF_021869965.1. Classification (NCBI taxonomy): domain Eukaryota; kingdom Metazoa; phylum Chordata; class Chondrichthyes; order Orectolobiformes; family Rhincodontidae; genus Rhincodon; species Rhincodon typus. Next base: position 17,026,526 of record NC_063339.1, read on the forward strand.
CCTGTATTCCGCTTTCAAGTTTGTCCTTCCAAAATGAATCACCTCACAATTCATGTACACTTCATGCAAATACAACAAAACTTAAACATTGTTTTATTTATTGGGTTCAGATTCTATTCCTAGTGTTCTTTCATAAAGACTACTTAGGTGCTCTTATGATTCAATCTATTATTGAATTTTATATGCATCTCACATGCCAGGTATAATAATACGTTATGAATTGAATAAAGAAAGAAAGCCCACTGTACTGCTTTAGGTGATCAAACTTTCACATAATGAGCACATGAAGGAGTTAAATAGCACCATAATAAATTAGCTGTAATTATGGCTGGCAGAGCTGGTGCTTTACCAAACAGCTGTCCAGAGCGGGTCACAACTGGCTTTTGTGTCTCCTTGGAGGACAGTTGTGTTGATGCAGATGAGCATGGTTCCCCAAGGGATGTTATTTTACCTGACGCCTGAGCTGGATGGCACGCTTCACTTCCAAAACACCTGCTTTCTCTTTCCCAGCTGCCACTCACGCCCACCCATTGGGGTGAGAGAGAGAGGGAAAGCGAACACTGTTAAAAAAAAACAACTTCACAGAGTCTCACACTAAAACACATAACCCTTACAGCCATCAACACAGAGGAGAGTGAGAGAGAGGGAATACATGAGAGAAAGGGGGAAAATAATCCAAAAGCATGACAAAGAGAGAAGGTAGTTTGAAAACTATACCTTCAATAATACAGCATTACTCTTGGGAAAAATGATTGATTGACAAGGATATTGGTTGTAAGATATTCTGGTTAAACATCATTCAGTTAACATACTTCTAATATGTTATCATTTCTCAGGATTAATCATTAAAGAGTCAATCTCTGTCCTAAAAGTGAACCATTCCAAAAAAATTATGAATAACCTCATTATTCTTTTTATTTTGCTATTTCTATTGTCTATTTTTAAAATAATGGACACTGAAGACATAAAAAAAGGAGATAGAGTTGGAGAATGAGTGAATCGAGTGAATACTGAGTGAATATTAGTCGATAATCATTTCTTTAGGTTCTTTACTGAGTTTACTGTTTCAGTTGTCTGTGTTTTGAAAGTCTCCTTCACATTTGTACATGGATTCATTAAACCTAAAACAATCCACAGATATATTTTGCTGATATTTGAACAATTTTAGAAAGAAACAAAAAGACATTTTGACACTATGTACTTTCTAACATGTTTTCATTTTTTATATCAAAATATGTTGGAAATATTACCCACAAATGACACAGAAAAATCTATATGAGTATTAAAAATAATTATAATTCTTTCTCACTGTATAATTTTTGACAGAGTATTGATGGTGAGTCTCCCTTCTTCAATCAACTGAATAAATTGCTTAACTGCACAGCTAGCTCAGTAAATACAATATTTTAAGCTTTAAATCTGGAGTACTTCCTATGATGTTCACAAGGTGATGAGGTGAAAGAGTGTGTAAAAACAAGCTTTACAGATAGAACTAATGCCATGACATATAGTTAATCTCACCACTGCTGTTAGCTTCTTACTTTCTGTATGTGAATAATACCTCCGAGTCTGCAATATCAAAACAAGTAACTTTTATTTTACTGTGAGTGCCGCTTTGTGAAAGGTTGGGAGTTACAAATGAGAGTCATTACAATTGGGCTCTGCAATACCATTGCTGCTGAAAGTTCTGCAGAAGGAGAACATACAAACATATAAAATATGAGCAGAAGTAAATAATTTGGCCCCTCAAGTCTGCTCCCTTATTTAATAAAATCATGGCTGATCTTTGTATTTTGAATTCCATATTCCCGTCTGCTCCTGATAACCTTTGATGCAGTTGCCTAACAAGAATGTATCTGCATTTATCTTCAAAGTATTCAGTGACGCCCACTTCTACCGCCTTCTGAGGCAGACAAGTTGAACAATCCTCTGAGAAAGTAAAATCCCCTCTTTTCTGTCCTAAAAACTGTGCCCTCTGGACCTGGCCTCACCCTAGGACGAAACATTGTTTCCGTGTCCATCTTGTCAAGATCATTCAGGATGTTATGTACTTCAATCAAGTCACCCTTCATTCTTTTAAACACCAGTGGAACCAAGCACAGTATGTCCAATCCATTCTTAGAAGACAGTCCAGGTCTCAATCTAATAAACTTCCTCTGAATGGCCTCCAATGCATATCCTTCCCTAAATGGGATGACCAAAGTTGCACACATTATTCAAGGTGTGGTCTTATCAATGCCCCCTGTTGGGAAGCATTACATCCTTATTTTTATGTTTGATTCCTCTCATAATAAGAGGTAACATCTCATTAGCTTTTTTGATTATGTGCTGTACTCTGAAGTTAAGTAATACACTGTTTCTTAACTCTTACTGGCAAAGTGATCAACTTCACATTTTTCCACATTATATTGCTTCAGACAGAATTTTACCTACTCACCCAACCTATATTAATATATTTGCAGATAACAAGGTGTAGAGCTGGATGAACACAGCAGGCCAAGCAGCCTTCTTTTCTGAAGAAGGGTCTAGGCCCGAAACGTCAGCTTTCCTGCTCCTCTGATGCTGCTTGGCCTGCTGTGTTCATCCAGCTCTACACCTTGTTATCTCAGATTCTCCAGCATCTGCAGTTCCTACTATCTCTTAATATATTTGCATCCTCTTTCGGTCTTCTTTGCAACAATTTTTTTTTAACCTATTTTTGTTTTATCTGCAAATCTAGTTGCTATGCCTTCACTCTCCTCATCTAAGTCTTTGGTGTAAGTTGTAAAGAGTTAAGGTCTGAATCTGGATCTCTGCCAGATACCACTTGTCACATACTGCCAATCAAGGATCAAATTGTGCATAATCTTTGTCTTTTGCCTGCCAGCCACTCTTCAATTCATGCTAATAAATTATGCCTTACACCATGAGCTTCTATTTTCCACAGTAACCTTTGATGTAGCACATTGTCAAATACCTTCTGGAAATCCAAGTACTATACATTTACCAGCTACCCTTTATCCACAATTGAGAAGATGAATTAATTAAAGAAGTCTAATAAATTAAACATGACTTCCCCTCCTTCTAATTATCTTGATTTTTTTTTGTTAGGACAATTGCTCCCTGAATACTTAGGTAAAAATTATGTCCCTTAGAAAGAGGTCAGGTTTTTCTGTTTAGCAGAAAAGGATATTGGAGGTCTAGAATGCATGGTACAAGCTGACTAAAAATGTGTAAAACCTGAAAGGCTGAGTGAATAGCTCAGAGAGAATAGCTAAAGAAATAGTATTTTATTAGACGCGGCCAAACTATGAACAGCATTGTTACTGCTTGATTAGGTACAAAGGAATTGCAGAGACTTGAGGAAAAAAGGAGATTTATAGAAGTGTGCTTTGCAGATGATGACCATAACAGGAAATTTGCGCATGAACACTTTTGTTGAATAGGAATCCTGACTTACCCTGCAGTAATAAAAAAAAGTACATTGTGGACCGTGCAGCTATGGAGTTCCACATTTATATGGAGAGTAATGCTTATGATTATTTTTGGCATATTCTTATCGTATGAACTATTTAAAAAGAAAGACATTTTTATAACTGGAATATTATTCACATGCTAATTCGTGTTTTATTTCCATTGGCTTCCATTTTAGGGTAAGAGTGCAAGAAGTGAAATATTTTTGGCAATTTCCTCATGTGGGGTGAAGAGTGATGCTGGTGTCCTGAACTCGTAGGGAAGATGGTGTGATAGAGGGAAGAACAGGTCAGAGATAAAGCCAACAACTCCAGAGCTCACCCTGCTCCCTACACAAAGATAGAACATCCTTAGAGCCGGAACTTTACTTTGAACGTGAATGTAACAAGGCTGATAATGACGTGGCAACCTACAATACACAACTGCATCTCTTATTTCTACTTCTGTCCGTGAAAAATAAGTCAGGAGAGATGCAAAATTGACTGCTGATATGTTGTCTCCTATTGTGCTCTCTCAGCCCTAGTGGCCCACAAAGTGCTTCCCCATGTTACTGGGCATGCATGCAACAAATGATTAATTTGTTTTGGAGCACAGCAGAAGTGCTGTTCTGATGATAGCAGGCCCTTCAGCTATTTGTACATAATGTAGGTAAGTTTGTTGTGAATTTGCTTGGTTTCTGTAAGTGAAAAGTATCCATTCTGAGTTGTAGCATGGTGACTGAGCAGTAATTAATGCAAAGCCCAAACAGTCCATACAAGAATAATAGATTACACCAGCATTTTGTTTTTCTGTAGATGATGGACATAATGTTTTTCTTCTCTCCATCTGGCTGCCGAGCACGAAATTGGGTAATGACATGAACCGCCTGCAATAAGCCACTTCTGGGCACTTAACCTGCAGTTGGCCCTCGCACAGAGAACACATTGGATATGGGATTTCTGAGCCGCAGGTACCTACATTATTCATTACCCTAACCCTGGTCTCTCTTCCTGTGTAACCATAGTCCATTTATCCATAGTAAACATCCTGTAAGCATTTGATCACTGGGGGAGTCTGCCGATTATAGGACCTTAGCAATCAATAAATCATGAGTGCTTATCGATTTTGTTTTGATTAATGGATTAAATAATTTGAGTTCATCCATGGGAAAAGCTTCCCATCAGGACAGTTCTGGGTCTTTTTATGTCACCATTGATCCTTATCCTATACATTCTGAGTCCTGTTAAAAAAAGATAGTGTATTATTTATTTCTCAAGCTGCAGTGAAAAGAAAAGACTTTCCCTTCAGAGTCAAGCTGCAGTGTCGGTATGCCAAACTGCATGCCATGTTCTTGATAAGAAATGCATACATGAACACATCACGTTCAGCCTGCAATCCAATTTTACCATACGGGAGATTTACACTGTTTTTGTACTTGTACTCTTGTCTATACGAGGAAAGTTATAAGGTACATGCACGACGTTTGGCTGTTACATGTTTTTAAAAGTGCATGAACACACTGTTTTAGTCACCAATACAATTGTGCACCCAAGTGCTCATCTCACAGCAATAAGTGCAAATACCACTAACCCATTTTACAGTGTGTGCATTCACTGGGGTCAGCAGACAATCCCTACAGCTGCTGATTCACAGTAACTGTCAGCTTTTCCCTGCTGTTCTGGCAGTGGATGATGTTTGATTTCCCTCCTCAGAAATAAGCAGAGGAAAACTTCTGTGCTTCTTTTTGTCCTGATACAATTCTTGGTTTCCATTTCTTTGCAGCATGGTGTTACTTACTGTTTCAGCACAAGATTTTTATCTGCCCATCAAGTGACATAATGAGCCTAAAACCATACGTAGATTTGTCTTCAGATAAAAAAAACTGCAATGAAAAACACACATTGCTGGAAATCTGTAATAGAAACAGCAAATGATAAAAAGGTCAGTCAACATCTGCAAAGAAAAGTGACAGATTAAGTATGTTTCTAAGTTTCTGTGTCTGTGTTTCCATGTTTCTATGTTGCTATGTTTCTATGTTTCAGGACATGCTATTTCTCAGAACTGATACATGATGCACTTTCTAAGGAACAAACCTGTCATTGCTCCATGCTGGCACATCAGGTATGAACCTCCAGTATTTTCAGATTCCAGGTTAGGAGCAAAGTCCTCCAAACCCAAAGGGTTGTTTACTGTAACACTTGTTGAAAAGAGATCTTCTTTATGATATTGGCACTGAGTCAGAGGCAGACTGTCACCAGACCACCAGGAATTTGGAGTCGTACCCATAACTAGACCTCCTTGGAGACTTGGATGCATACCTATTACTACACTCCAGGGGTTTGGATGCATATCCATCAATGGACCACCAGGGCTTGGTGCAGATGTATACCCCCCAGTGGACCACCAAGGAAAATAGTTTCAACCACTAATGCCACCACAAAAATGGACTGAAATAAAGATGAAAAACAACATTTAAACAATTAAGAAGACTTGCATCTCTGTCACGTCCTGCCTTTCAAAGCAGCCACACCTGAAATTGCAGCCTCAAAAATGTTACACTTCAGGGCGTCACACCACAAGAGCACCACAAAGTTATAGGACAACAAGCAGCGATTGGCTGAAATAAGCTCCCAGCTTTGAAAAATACCAATCAATTTGTTGATTGACTAATTGTGAGCGAATCAAAATTTCTCATCTGCCTTAGATCGCAGAAAAGACAGATCGGAGAACTTTTTTTAAGTGGTGAGAAGCTAGAAATTGTGGAGGGATTTGAGATTTTGGAATCTGTGTGCAGAAGTCACTGAAAATAAGTTGACAAGTTTAAAGGATAATTGAAAAAGTTAGTGGAACATGAACAAAAGAGAATGGAAGTTTTGTAATAATGGTATAAATTCAGCTTACACGCATCAGTCAAAAACAGTCAGAGCTCAATTTCTTCATGATGTCAGTGTGACATGTAGGAATGGAGTGGTGTGAAAAATATGCATACCAGACTCAAAAGCACTGAAGGGCTGAACTATAAGTGCTGGATTATGGACTCAGAGAGATATACAACTGGAGTCAGGATGTTCATTATTTATCTTCAGTACATATGTTTTTCATGCGGTTGTGATCCTTCTCCAGGGTTGTTCACACCAGTATTCTGGGTTTTAGTACCAGGACACCCACAGGCCAATCCTCGAGCATTGGTAATACTTGGGGGAAAACTGGATAGCAGCATCAAGATGAGAGATCAGAATTGGGAAAAGAGCTAGGGTGGAGGGTATCAATTCTTGACCACATTGAGTGATGAATCAGAGCACAGAAAGGTATTGTCAGCCATTTCTTTTACAGGGTATGTTTTGAAAATTTGTGGTGGGAAAGGTGCAGAAAATATTTCAGTAAGGGTCATGAAAATGCTACGAATGGGGTGGATGAAATACCACTTGTGGGCAGATGGAATTGGTGACAGAGATTTTCTATCTTCACCTCAGAGTCAGACAGAACCTAATTCTAATAGCTCATGAGATTGTGGATACAGAACTGGCTGAGGGTTAGGAAGCAGAAGGTAATGGTCATTGGATAGAAAGTTTGTAGTGGAGTACCCCAGGGCTACTATCGGGAGGCTTGTTTTTTTCTAATAATCCAGATCTCTGTGTGCAGGGGACAATTTCAAAGTTTGTGAGTGACACACAAAATTTAGGTAATGTTGTAGAACAGAGGGACTTAGGGGTTCAGGTACATAATTCTTTGATGTTTGGGTCACATATAGACAGGATGGTTAAAAGGGTGTTTAGCAAGCTTGCCTTCATTGTTCAGCCCTTTGAGAATAGGATTTGGGATTGTACAGGACATTGGTGAGGCCTCTTCTGGAATACTGTGTCCAGTTCTGGTTGCCCAGTTATAGGAAGGATATTTTTAAGCTGCAGAGGGTCCAGAAGAGATTTACCAGGATGTGGCCGGCTATGGAAAGTTTGAGTTATAAGGGAAGGCAGGACAGGCTGGGACATTTTTCACTGGAGTGTAGGAGGTTGAGAGGCGACCTGATAGAAGTTCATAAAATAATGAGACGTATAGGTAGAGTTAATGGTAGTTGTCTTTTCCCTAGAATGGGGGATTTCAAGACGAGGGGACACATTTTTAAGGTGGGAGGAGAGATTTAAAAGAGATATGAGGGGCTAACTTTTTACATAGAGGGTGGTTCGCATGTGGAATGAACTTCCAGGCAAAGTGGTGGATGTGGGTACAATTACAATGTTTAAAAGACATGAATAGGAAAGGTTTAGAGAGGATATGGGTCAGGAGCAGGCAGATGGGACTAGTTTAGTTTGGGAATATGTTCGGCATGGACCGGTTGGACCGAAGGGTCTGTTTCCATGCTGAATGACTCTATGTCTGTATGGCAGCATAGAACTTCAAAAGGAGATCAACATGTTTGTGCAGTGGGCTAATAGGCAGCTGATGGAGTTCAATGTGAAGAAGTGAAAGGTGACTTGCTTTGACACAAAGAATACGGAGAAACAGTATAAAGTCACAAGTGCCATCCTAGGAGGTGTTTGGAAGCAAAACCTGGGAACAAATGTACTTGAATCGTGAAAGGCGGCAGTACAAGTAGGGAAAGCCGATAATAGAGCATGCACTTTGCGAAGAAGGTGAATTCCTGGGGAGAGCGCAGAACAGATTTACAAAAATGTTTCCGGAATTAGGAAACTTTCAGATATAAGGGGAAGTTGGGCCTGCTTTCCTTGGAGAGGAGAAGGCTGAGGGAAATTTGCCACTTGGAAAAGGATTGAGAACTGAAGAGCATGGTTTTAAATTATTTTGCAAAACTAAAGAGAGAGAAGAAATAATTTTTCACACAACGAGTAATTAGGATCTGGAATGCACTGTCTGGAAATATGGTGAAGGCAGGTTCAGTTGAAGTGTTCACGGTGGCATACAAGGAATATTTAAATAGAAGAAATGTGCTAGGTATTGGAGAAAAATGAAGAAAGTTTTTGATTTGATTTGATTTATTACTGTCACATGTACCTACGTAAAGTGAAATATTTTTTGCGAGCAGTACAGGCAGATCATACCATACAAAGTGCATTAGGGTAATAGAGCAGGGCGAGGAATACAATGTTACAGATGCAGAGAAGGTGCACAGAGCGCGAGATCAACATTAAATTTAAAATTTGAGAGATCCATTAACAAGTCTAATAACAGCAGGGAAGAAGCTGTTCTTGAATCTGCTGGTATGTGGGGGCCAGGGCAGACTTTGTGGGCCAAATGGCTTCCTTCTGCATTGTAACATTTAGCGATGGTGGTCACAGCATTCCCTCAGCATTCCTCCCACATGCATTGGAAGGCCAGCCTCGATGAAGAGCTGAAGTATCTGAAGTGTGGTTTGTACAAATCCACGAGCAAATAGTAAAGCAGAAGTAAAGTCACCGCAGACCCAGAGCTACCCTGTCATTAGAGGGAGAGATCTACTGGTGGTGGATTTAACCTGAGGGCTGCCACACCTCAGGCGAGGATTGAGTTGAGAAGCTGGGATGTTCGTGGTAACTTCAGCCAGTACGGGATTTGAACCAGCACCATGGGGAGCAATTGACGTCACAAAGCAGACAACCAGCCAACAGAGCAAACTGACCATCTGGCTGAGGTTATATTGGCTGAGGTTCCACGAAGGACCCTCCTCAGTTTCTCTCTCCTGCTCTAAAGCTTGGTGACCCTCAGTTAAACCACCACCAGTCATCTCTCTGTAATGAGAGAGCAGCTTGATGGTCGTGTAGACTAATGTTCACAATTTACTGTAGGGAATACAACTTTAAAACCTTTGAGCTGCTCACGAAGTACCACGAACAGTACACGACCGTAGCAGGTTAGGAACTAAATTTCAGAAAATCTGATGTGCTCAAGACCTGTATGGGGCATTTGGACCCAGTCTTATGAAATGATAAGATCATGAGTAAGAGGAACAGCAGTAAGCCATTCAGCTCCTTGAGCCCGCTATGCCATTCAATAGGATCATGGGTGCTTCATCATTCCTAGAGTCATATATCTGTACAACACGGAAACAAACCCTTCGGTCCAACTGGTCGATGCTGACCAGATATCCTAAATTAATCTAGTCCCATCTGCCAGCATTTGGCCCATATCCCTCTATACCCTTCCTATTCATATACCCGTCCAGATATCTTTTAAATGTTGTAATTGTACCAGCCTGCACCGCCTCCTCGGGCAGCTTGTTCCATACACACACCACCCTCTCACCGTGAAAATTTTGCCCTTTAGGTCCTTTTTAAATCTTTCCCCTCTCACGTTAAACCTGTTAGCTCTAGTTTTGGACTTCCCCAAACTGAAGAGCATGGTTTTAAATTATTTTGCAAAACTAAAGTGAGAGAAGAAAATACCTTGGCTATTCACTCTATCCATGCTCCTCATGATTCTCTTTCCTACATTTTGTCTGTAGCCCTGGATTCCCCTACTGACCAAGAATCTACCTGTCAACAGTTTTAAACAGACACGAGGGTCCTGCTCGCTGCAGCCTGAACCCCGTTACCATTGCCAGAACCCCAGGAGTTACAAAGACTCACAAAACTCTGTGAGAAGAAATTTCTCCTCATTGCAGTCTTAAATTGGCACCCCTTAATTCTGAGACCGTGTCATCTTGAGAAGCTTGAAGCCTCTGTTCTGATTGTTAAGTTCAATATTAAGAGAATTAATGCATACTTTTAGTGTACAAAGGGATGTAATGTGGTATTTTATATTCCTGCACACTGCAGTTTATTTTTATGAAAGATGCGATAAATGAATTGAAGAGCATTTTAAGCTGCACCTGTAAGTGTCCACTCAAGTTGAGTGTGGCTTGTTACAAAGCAGTCTGTGGTCAGGCCAATACAGAGGACAGATGCTTGCTGCAGAATTGAGATTCATTGGCACTCACAATACTGTTGTATTGGTTGAAAACAAAAGTTACGTTTATGTTGCGTCTTCCATGAACTCATACACCCAAAATACTTTACAGCTGGTTAAATACTTTTTGAATGCTGTCACTGCTGAATCTCAGCAACGTAGCAGCCTATTTGTGTGAAGGGAGCTCCCAACAGAAGAAACAGAATGACGATGAGAAAATCTTTTAGTTAGTTTATTGATGTTGATTGAGGGATAAATATTGGACAGAACACAAGGGATAATTCCTCTGCTCTTTGATAAAAAAATAGTCCTTGGCAAGTTTTCCATCCATCGAAGTAAGTAGTAAGACCATTCATTAATGTCTCATCTAAAAAAATGGCTCTGCCAACAGTACAGTACCTGTTCAGTACTGCAGTCGATTGTCATCTGAGTGAAATGTGAAACCTTCCAACTCTGAATCAAGAGGGCTTCCAACTGAACCGAATTGGCAATTAATCGTGGCATAAATAACAGTTGCTGAGCATTGACATCATCCCATCAGTTCCTGGACTGCACAGATTGTCAATGTTCACAAGATTGCATCCAAACCTCAGCAGAACCAAAAGGAGCACCTGTAAGTAAGTTAGGAGTGAAATCTCTCATGAATAACAGATACTGATCCGAAAAACCTGCTGTGTGTGATTTTGAGACGTAGCGAGATAAGCTTATCATCTTGGTATGGTATCAAGCAGGGGTTACATATTGCTTCACATAGAGGCAAGATAAATAGTCAATTATTGTGTGATGCTGAGTCATCCTTGCCAATCAGTACCACCATTGTGGGTCTTACAGTAAGTTAGCTCCATTGTAATCTTCAAAGACTGGAATGCTACCACTAGACATCTACTTCAATTAAAACAAAATGAAAGGTATTTCAAACCAAAGACATTTATCTCCACCACTGTTAGGCCTCTTGAGACTGTCTGTCAAGTAAATCATGTGGGCTGTAGATAAGACTTAAAGTGAGAGATGAAAAATCAATTTTATAAATAAGGTAAGGTGAAATCTCTGCTATATTAAGATAAAGATGATATTCAGAGAAAGAGAGATGAGTTAATTCAGAATTTCCTGTCCCCTGAACACTGACCGAACAAGCCTGCTTTAACAGTCCTCCCATTTGTCTTTTCTACTGGTCAATGGTAGGCTGCATTGTCCAGCATTTGGACACTCTGGGAGCAGGGGATTGTTGAAGGCTGTGGTCAAATGGGGAACGAGCTAGGGGCTCGGGGTAGGATTGTTGAGTGAAGGATTTCACAGCCGAAGCTTCTTAAAAGAGGGCAGTGTGAGCAATCATTTCCTTCAAACACTTGTTTCTCTGAAGCAAGCAGTTTCAAATGGATGACAATTGTTTTTGTTGGAACAAACAGTTTCCTTTAAACAAACACACCCACTAACAAAGTGTCTATTAATTGGCTTGTACGGCACTGGCAAAACAAATTCATAGTGAAGAATGGTGTTTTAATAGGACAGTTCAACAAAGCATAAAGAATTTAGGAGTACAGGATGACATTTACTCTGGCAATTCTTTGACAATGAATGAATAATGAGATACCGCCACAAGTTAAATGAACAGTGCAACCATAAGCAATTTCATAGGTGAGAATGGGAACATTAATGTGCTGTATATGAGTGTGCTGTGTACATAGAACAAGAAAAAAAAACTATACACTTAAGTGAAAATGATCCTATTATCTTCCAATTCAAGTTATAAAGTGGAGCACATTTTCTGTGTTTGATTGACAGTCTAAAAACATTGGCGTAGGAAGACAAAACATTTTGCCCATTTTGTGTATATTTCTGAAAAATCTTTTTGGGATATTTACAGAAAGGTTGCTTCAGCTCTGAGGAAGAATAAAGCAATGAGAAAAGAAAGAAAGATAGACCCCAAGTTAACGACTGCTGAGGAAGCCCTGTTTTGGCCTGAGCATTCCATTCCCCTCACCTTCAGGCCATCAAGACCCTAACAAACTCTTCCCTGTTACCTCAACACAGGGTATTTTCCTTCTCATCTTCATGATGGTTTGCTGGCACTTGACATTATATCCCATAGGTAATGGGCAGGAGACGTGCTGATGCTACACAGATGGGGCTAGGGTTTTAAAATTTCCTGGGTTTCACACTGGCAATTTTTGCATCCGTCTCGGCACCTCCCTCTTTCCAACTGGGGCTTTGTGTTCTACTCTTTAGGCTCCACAATTTAGGGTTTTATTGACCATGATAGCTCGTCTACAAGTATTGGCAGACAGCCATTGTTCTGCATTGTTATGCTGTTAAACTGTTGTTTTGCATGTGCTCCAGGCAGATTGTACTGTACAAAGTACATCAGGGTAACAGAACAGAGCACAGAATACAGTGTTACAGCTGCAGAGAAGGTGCAGAGAGAGAGAGAGATCAATATTTACATTTGAGAGGCCCATTTAAAAATCAGTTAAAGGCAGTGGAGAAGCTGTTTTTGAATCTGTTCGTATGTGTATTCAAACTTTTATATCTTCTGCCCATCGGAAGAGAATATAACCGGGGTGGGAAGGCTCTTTGATTATGTTGGTTGTTTTTCCGAGGCAGTGGGAAGTACAGATGGAGTCAATGGATGGAAGGCTGGTTTGCGTGAAGGACTGGGCTCTGTTCATGAGTCTCTGTAATTTCTTGTGGTCTTGGGAAGAGCAGTTGCCATACCATGCTGTGATGCATCCAGACAGGATGCTTTCTTTGGGGCATCTATAAAAATTGGTAAGAGTCATGACAGATTGTTGGTGATCATCACTCCTAGGAATTTGACGCTGTCAACCATCTCTACCTCAGCACCATTGATACAGACAGGGGCGTGCCCTCCACTCTGCTTCCTGAAGTCAATGACCAGCTCCGTCATTTTGCTGACATTGATGGAGAGATTGTTGTCTTTACACTATGCCGCTAAACACTTAATCTCCTTCCTGCACTCTGTCTTGTCATTATTTGAGATTCGACCTACAATGGCGATATCGTCAGCAAACTTGTAAGTGGAGTTTGGGTGGAATTTGGCCACACAGTTGTGAGTGTATAAGGAGTATAGGGGGCTGAGTATGCAGCCTTGCGGGGCACTGGTGTTGAGGCTTATGGTGGAGAAGGTGTTGTTGCCTATTCCTCCTCATTGTGGTCTATGAATCAGGAAGTTGAGGATCCGGTTACAGAGGAAGAAGCTGAGATCCAGGTCTCGGAGTTTGGGGATGAGTTTGTTTGGAATTATAGTGTTGAAGGCAGAGCTTTAGTCAAGTTTATTTTGTCCAGTTTATTGAGCACTTTCTAGCCAACTTCATTGTTGCCTCTAATTTGATACAATCTGAAAATGCAATCATCTTGCTTTGGATTTCTGAGTCCAATTTATGATAAATAGCACCACTGATCCCTAAGACTTAAAAGAATAGAAGATTGGTCAAGCATGATTGTTTCAACAGAAGTAAATAACGTAGATAATCAATTTTAATGATTTGTATTATTTTACATGAGATTGGAGGAAGGGTAAATGGGCTCCAAGTTTGATTTGTTACGCATTTGCAGAATAAGCATGATACTGAACCGTTCCTAATATATCATAGTTCCTAATGTCCAGTGACTCTCACACAATGCTTGTCAATGCTTCACAAATCTTCTTTAGCACTCTGAGATAAATTTGCCAAGACATTTTAGGAAGATCTATTCTCTATGTCTACCATTGCAGTGAAGTGGAGGAAATAATCAAACAGAATGTTTACTTTTATGTGCTGAAAATTTTGAAAAAAGGAGAAAAAAGAAGACACCAGCATAATATTGGTACTAAACCCACATGTTATTAAGGTGAAGATAATTTTCAGAAAGAGAGAGCTCCATAAGTTAATCTCAACTTTCTTGATCTCTGAAAACCCACCGAACAAGTGAGTTAGCTTACAAGGACCCAACTTTAACAATCCTTACGGTTTGGCCTTTTGGCTGGTAGGCTGCAGTGTCAAGCATATGGTCACTCCAGGAACAGAGAGCTCACTGAAAGCTATGGCAGGAGAATAGCTGAAGGCTGTCGTAAAACGAGAAACCAGCTGGGGCAGGATAGATGTGTGAAGGACTCTACATTCCCGGTACAACCCCAACACTAGCATCTTCTCAACAATGTGGAATACTGCTCAAGCATCTTTCCTCATTTCTTTCTCATCTGTTTATCCATAACTAAGCATTTTGTTTCTCCTTTTTTGGTGCTTGTCATACTTTGGTTTTTAAGTTCTAGAGTCATAGAGCACAGATTCTTTGGTTCAACTTGTCCATGCTGACCAGGTTTCCTAAACTGAACTTGTCCCTTTTGCCTGCATTTGGCCCATCTATCTCTATACCTTTCCTATCCATGTATCTGTCCAAATGTTTTACAAATGTTGTATTGGACCTGTCTCTACCACTTTCTCTGGCAGTTCATTCCATACACGCACCACCCTCTGTGTGAAAAGGTTGCCCCTCAGGTCCCTTTTAAATATTTCTCCTCTCACCTTAAATCTATGCCCTCTAGTTTTGGATTCCCCTACCCTTGGAAAAAGATCTTGGCTATTCACCCTATCCATGTGCCTCATGATTTTATAAACCTCTGTAAGTTCACCCTTCAGCTTCTGACACTCCAGGGAAAATAGCCTCACCCTATAGCTCAAACTGTTCAGTCCTTGTAAATTTTTTCTGGACCATTTTTTGTTTAATAACATTCTTCCTATATCAGAAAAAAATGTGGTGGATGGAGAGAATGGTGACCCCTTTAAATTGTTATCATATCCCCTTTCACCACGTTTCTAGGCATTGCATTCCAGATTACAAACCCACTGTATGTGTTTTCCTAATTCTGCTTCTGTTTCCTTTGTTTACAGATCCTTCTGAAAGCAGAAATAATTCCTCTTTCATTTACTCTACCAAAATCCTTCAAAGTATTGAATGTCTCTATCAAATCTTACCTTTAGGAGAACAAACCCAGCTTCTTTAATTTTTCATGTAACTGAAATCAATCAATTTCCTTTGTACCCTCTCTTTGGTCTTGGCATCTTTCTTAAAGTCTAAGAATTTAAGATGGTACTAT
Source organism: Rhincodon typus (assembly GCF_021869965.1). Lineage (NCBI taxonomy): Eukaryota > Metazoa > Chordata > Chondrichthyes > Orectolobiformes > Rhincodontidae > Rhincodon > Rhincodon typus. The sequence continues at coordinate 17,041,932 of NC_063339.1, forward strand.
TGCTAGGGTTCAAGCAGGGTTTAGTATAACATTGCTACTTTTGTACCTGCGACCTCTATTTTTAAAGCCAATGATCCCAAATTTTTTTTTAAAATAGCCTTCTCAACTTGTCCTGGACGAGGGAACACATACAATCCTTTTAAAATCTTATTCATATGGCGTCACCTCATTCTTCCTACTAATATGAGGACTTTTGGATTTTCTGTCATCTGTCATATATCTGTTCATTTTACTGGTCTGTGTATAACCTCCTTAAGTCTGTTTCCCTTTTGCACGCAGTGGAAGTGAGGAGTAGTGGCTTAATTGTACCTTAACAGCTACTAAGCATGTGCAAAAGAGGTTCTGAAATAGATCAGATGGAACCGGAGCCCAAGTTTGTTGGGTTACAAGAAGTGACCTCTCTTTCCATACCTTGTACAAAGTTGTGTACTGATAACGTTCCCTAATGTTCACTCGCGTGTGTGTAGACCTCATCTTATAACACGTTGGCAACAATGACTGATCCCATTGGAACTGGCAGCAAGTGGCACAGTGCACATGATGTGAAGCATGGAGGCAGCGATGTTGGTGAAGAAGGAGGCCATGCAGTGAGCCCAAACCTAGAGGTGGGCTATCTTCAATGTTTTTATGCGATTTCCTTTCAAATATTGCATTTGCTTCCTCCTCAATGTAAGGCACTGCACTCCTGATAGTGTCAACCATGTATATTTTTAAAAGTGATTTCCTGATGGGTCTTTTGCCAATCATCTTAAATCTATGTCGCCTGGTTACCAACTCTTTTGCAACTGAAAATAAAAATTTACCTTATTTCCTCTCTTGAAACCAATTGCAGTTTTGAAAACCCCCATCAAATTGACTCTTAATCTTCTCTCCCCCAGAGAAGGACAACTCCAGCTTTTTCAAAATCTTCATGTAACTGAATTCTATCGGCCCTGATACCATTCTAATAACACTCCTATATATCCTGATATACTTTGTATATGTGGTGGCCTGAATGGAACATAAAACTCCAGCTGAAGATTAATCAGTGTCTTGTAAAGGTTTAAAGCAGCTTTCATTCTTTTATAATCATAGAATAGAATCACTACAGTGTGAAAGCAGACCATTCAGCCCATCAAGTCCACACCAACCCTTCATAGAGCATCAGACCCCCTACTCTATCCCTGTGATCCTGCATTTCCCATGGTTAATCTACCCAGCCTGCATATCGCCTGGGCACAATGGGCAGTTTAGCAAGGCCAATCCACCTAACCTGCACATCTTTGGACTGTGGGGGGGAAACCACGTAGACACAGGGAGAATGTGCAAACTCCATGCAGACAGTCACCTGAGGTTGGAATCGAACCCGGGTCCCCAGCACTTTGAGGCAGCCATGCTAACCACTGAGTTACTGCCCTATAATCCATGCTTATATTAATAAAGCCAAGGTTACAAGTGCTTTTCTTTTACCAGATTTCTCAATGTGTCCTGTTACCTTCAAGGACAAGTGTATGTACATCCTCTGGTCTCTCTGGTCATCTCATGTAAAGTTTCATTGTTTCGTTTATATTGCCTCTTGGCATGGACCTTACTAAAATTAATCACATTGTATTTCTCGAAGTTAAATTTAGTTTTCCATGTGTCTGTCCATTTCAGCAGCATATTTATGTTCTCCTGATTTATTTCTTATTTATATAATAAAGCAGGCAATTCGGCCAATTGGCCTTGAGCCCAGTCTTTGAAAAAGGTGTTTAATTCAACACATATCCTCAGAGTTCTTTCTATCCACCTCTCCACCTTGCAACATTTCTCCAACTGCCTTTAGAATACTACTACTGAAAATCACTTCAGGCACTGTATCTGGATCAATAATTGGCCGTGTAAAACAATTTATCGCAGAATGGACTGGATAGACTGAATGGCCTACTTCAGTTCCTACATCCTATGGTCTTACAGTCTTATGTCACCCCTGATTCTTTCATCACTCACTTTAAATCTGTCTCCTCGAGTTATCAATGTTTCTGGTAATAGAATGCTTCTGCCACTGTTTCCCCTTGGACACTACAGGACTGGAGGGCATGGTCTCACAGTAAGGGGTTGCCCATTTAAGACAGGCTCACAGTCACACCATCAACTGCCAGTTGGCGCAATAAGTTTGAATTGGAAGTTGAGAATAAGTCAAGCACATACAGTCAACCACAATGTTCCCAGGAATATTAGGTTCCATGAGCCCCATTACCACCCATCCTTGATGCTGAGATTCAAATCTTCTTTAGGGCTCTGATGAAGAAGTACTTATTCTCCACTGACTTGACTCTGGTCCATTCTGTTCTGTACTGCCTTTTCCAAGAGAGAGTGCAGAACTTCACTCAGTGTATAACAGTGTTTGGGCAATGACCTACCATAGGTGAATAAGTGGAAATGAGTAATGGTAGAAAGATGCATGTGTAGTTGGCAAAAACTGACTATTGTGTAAAGGTCGAATCAGAGATAGTAGGAACTGCAGATGCTGGAGAATCCGAGACAACAAGGTGCAGGGCTGGATGAACACAGCAGGCCAAGCAGCATCATC
>NC_063339.1:17044882-17076119 GCF_021869965.1 Rhincodon typus
TGAACACAGCAGGCCAAGCAGCATCATCATAGGAGCAGAGAGGCTGCTTGGCCTGCTGTGTTCATCCAGCCCTGCACCTTATTGTGTAAAGGTGAAGTGTTGGTCATGAATGGCATGAGTGCTGGATGAGTGATTGAGATGTTGTGGATTGTGCAACATCAGCGTTCAGTGATGTAGGAGATGACATGCGAACATGTATTCACCTGTGACCTGGCTGAGGTCAATAGTACAACCTGCTGTGCTGGGGCTGGTGGAAAGCAATCAGCAATCCTCTTTTCAACCTTCTCAGATGGGCACAACAAAGATCTTGTTAGCACACAATTATACTTCACTCCAATTAAAATGTGGTTATTAGTTCACCAGAAATATTAATGAGCCAATGACAACACTTTTTTGAGTTAAAGCAAGGAGTTTTGTAAATTCCTAACCTTGATAAAAATTATAAAATACAATGTCAAAAACTAAGTATAAAGTTTAAAAGGGGTCATTGTTTAATACAAAAGTGAAGATAAAAGAATATGTCATTTTATCATCCTTAGGGTGTCCTGGTGTTGTAGGGTATTAACCTGAAGATAGGGTTGGCTAGCAGTCTCGTGGATCAGTAGCAGCAATGAATATTGCAAATGTCTTTGAGTTCAAATACTTCTTCGATTTATGATGTCAGCATTTGTGTGGTCCTTCTTGAGCAAGAGCAGATAGAGAGAAATTCTTCCAGGTCTGCTGTTACAAATCCAGCTCCTCTGCTCTGCCAAGACAATGGCCTGAAATACAGCTTCTTCATTTTTTTTTGAATTTGTTGTTTCCAAGCTGGATCGTCATAAGTAAGTCTTTCATTTCCAGTATGTGAAAACAATCGCATTGATATAACTTAAAACCAGGCGATGCAAGTTTCTTCACACAGGGACAGTTTCATTCTCTTGTGTTGAAAATGTTAATTTCAGTTCAGACAATGTCACTTATTCCACACTGGTTTCCAGGATTTGGCACAACCTGTGACCAAGTAATCACTGCAACCATTTCTAAGCCACTGTTTTTCCTTCTTAAAATCATTTCAGTCCTTGAAAGCCTGAGGTATTAAGATCGGATGATGGAATTTTAAAATTGATACTCAAGTCTTCATCGCTGTTGTGATAAAATATCTATGACACAACTACCAGATCTTTGGATCTAGACTGTGTGAGTCGACTTTACTGGCTAACCACTCCACTCTCTTCTGAGGATGGTCCTTGTGGGTATCTTGCTCCTTCTCGAAGTACCATGGTGGCTGTCTTTTTGCCAATCTGCAGTTCCAATGTCTCCAGCCTCTCATCTATTTGTTTGGTTATTTGCACCTCTCTTGGTGTTTGCTATGCAAGAATTGTCATTGAGGCAACTTTTTCTTTAGCTTGACTTTAAGAGGGAGTCTTATTATAAAGAAGACCCAATAGCCTGTGCCAAGTGGCCAGCATCAATGTAGCCTTTGGCATCTAGCTGTGTGCAGAGCTCTCCAGCAATGTTGAGAAGGAGAGATCAGTGCTACAGACACAGGAGCCAGTGCTGAAATCATTCAGATTTGATGGATAGATGAGTTTAGCATCTTAAAAACCGAAAGAACCCAGTTCTGAGGAAGGGTCACCGGACCCGAAACATTAACTCTGATATTTTTCTTCACAGGTGCTGCCAGATCTGCTGAGCTTTTCCAGCAACTTCTGTTTTTGTTCCAAATTTATCATCTTCCCCACTTTGATCTGAATGAGTAATAAACATACAGTAAATTATGGCCCGGCACCCAAAAATCAGGGTACAAAAATTTTGAAAAAAAAACAACATTGCTGATGAAGGTCAGCAGGTCTTGAAGCATCTGTATGAAGAAAGTAGAGTTAATGTCTTGAGTCCATTGATTCTTCATCAGATAACAGCTATCTTCAGCATCCACAGTTCTTTGTTTAATTTGCATAAATTTTGATCTGCCCAAGTCCTCAGTGAAATGAACCTGGCCAACCTCAATATAGGTTCCAGTGAACAGGCACTATTCAAGTAAAGAGATAGTAAGAACTGCCGATGCGAGAATCAGAGATAACACAGAATGGAGCTGGAGGAACACAGCAGGCTAGGCGCATCAGAGGAGCAGGAAAGCTGACGTTTCGGGTCGGGACCCTTCTTTAAAATACTACTCAAGCAAATCAGCCTTAACATTCAGTGCAGTTAGGATTCATTCAGCAATTAGACTCACTGACATTCCATGTGATGCAGAAAATATGGGAAGTCTCAAAGTGGGATATTCCACCTAAGTGAATTTTTTAGAGTTAGAATTAAAATTACAGGAGTACAGTGAAAAGTGTACACATGGCACCATCTTAGGTACAAAGTATCTAGTTACAAATCTAAGGTCCTAAAATCGATTAGGTACAAAAATAGAGAAATAAAGAAAAAAGCTAAAAGTTCTACATTACAGTTCTTGGAAAGCAGATTAGGAGATAGTTTTAATGACAAATCTTGGTCATGGAGAAGGAGAACCATTGGGGAAGTAGGGGAGGCATAGAGTAAAACAAATTCGGTGGGAGCTGCTATATGATAACATTGAAGATTTTGGTGCGTGGGGTGCAAATTGGTTTGCATAAAGATTGGTTGGCTAATGGTAATCGAAAAGTTGAGACAATTAGGCCTGTTTTTCTCTGATAGGCTGTAACTAATGGAGTGCCATGTGCATAGACGCTGTGGCCTGAACTATTTACAATCCATAACAAATGCTTGAACGTAGGGACTGAATGTATGGTAGGCAAGTCTGCTGATGACACCAAGATAGGTAGGAAAGTATGCTGTCAAGAGATAGTAGAGACCCAGGAAAGAAATGTAGACAGTTTAAGTGAGTGGGCGAAAATTAGGCAGAGTTTTTGACTTTGGCAGGAAGAATAGAAAAACAGTATACTTTCTAAATAAAGATTGCAGAGCACAGTGGTAAAGAGACATCTGGGTATCCTTGTACATGACTCACAGGAAGTTAGTATTCAGCTGCAACAAGTATAGGAAAATAAATGAATGTTGACAGTTATTGCAAGGGGAATGGAATATAAAAGGAAATATTACCTTTTGTTGTGGGGTTTTATGTCCACAGCAATGAGATGTTCAAGAAAGGCTAGTTGAGGAGAAGACAAAGTTCAGTAATGTCTCCAGACTGTGGTCAAATGATCACAGGCAAAATTGGACATTCTAAATTGAACCTGGAGAAAACAGGCCTGACAGAAAATTAACCAAATTAAATTAAACAGCAGCCAGCAGCTATCAGGTGCAGAGAATAGTGGAAACCAAAGAGCATTAAAGTAACAAAAGCTCAAGGGGAACCAGTTACAACCAAACCAAGGGTTGTGTTTTGGAGAAGTGTTGAGCAGATTTTCTGGCATCTTGATTGCCATAGTGTGTGCACTGTAGACCTCCCAGCCCAGCCTGACAACAGTGAAGGGTTTTGGCAGAACCCCATTGGATGATTTCAAACCAGTTCATGACCCCATTGGCCAGAGGCTCCCGAACATTCTGGAATGTCAGAGGCAAAGGGGGAAAAGAACACACAGATAGACACCAACCTCTCAGTGAAGACTCAGTGAAGCCTCAGGAAAGACTCACAGTGAAGACTCGATGTGACCCAGCAGGGGAGCTCTAACCACCTGGAGCTAGAGAGAGTGAGAAAAGATCCGTTCTGACCTGCGAGACCACTCTTGTGGAAGAGAGCCAGCTCAATGTTGGAGAAGAAGGAGATTCCAATGGCCTATCTCGGACATGTGGATCATTGCAGGTGATATCCTTTCTCAGACGGATAGAGCTAGATAGAGAGTAAGTATTGTGGGAATTTGGGAAATGCTCACATGGAGTTTTTAATAAGGCATATCTTGTTCATAAAACATGTTGAACCACAAACTGAATTCTGTGTCCCTTTATTCACCTCATTGACAAGAGTGTTTGGGTCAAGTGTTTTTAAAACATGAACTGATTGAAGTGTCCAAAGCACAGACCTAGGCATCATTAGAACGCTCTTTACTGCATATTAACACTAAATATTACTACACATGAAACTCTGAGATAAACCACATTCTATTCTTACTCTTACATTATGAAGAAACTATGCTCTGCACTCTGTCTATCTTCCATCTTTCTAACTGACTCTGCTGACACTATGCAATGTATACGCAGTGAGGAGCAGCTCGCAGCTCCATGACGTTGTCACAAGACTTGGAGCATTTTATTGCAACTGTAAGACATTGTTGAGGCCGCTTTTGTAATTCAGTGTACTTCTTTTTCTCTGTATAGTGTTCGAAGCTGTTCAGAGATGATTCACTCAAGGTATTCCTGAGATGAAGGTTTATCTTACAAAGAAAGGTACTGATTGGAACTACAATGATTGGAGTTCAGAAAAATGGGACGTGATCTTACTATTCAATCGGGTGGATATTGAGAGGATGTTTTCTCTTGTAGGAAGACTAAAACTATTAGACTAGACGGGATTGAGGTTCATAAGGAGGAGGCGTTAGCAATTCTGGAAGGTGTGAAAATAGATAAGTCCCCTGGGCTGGATGGGATTTATCCTAGGATTCTCTGGGAAGCTAGAGAGGAGATTGCAGAGCCTTTGGCTTTGATCTTTATGTCGTCATTGTCTTCAGGAATAGTGCCAGAAGACTGGAGACTGGCAAATGTTGTCCCCTTGTTCAAGAAGGGGAGTAGAGACAACCCTGGTAATTATAGACCAGTGAGCCTTACTTCGGTTGTGGGTAAAGTGTTGGAAAGGATTATAAGAGATAGGATTTATAATCATCTAGAAAGGAATAATTTGATTAGGGATAGTCAACGTGGTTTTGTGAAGGGTAGGTCGTGCCTCACAACCTTATTGAGTTCTTTGAGAAGGTGACCAAACAGGTGGATGAGGGTAAAGCGGTTGATGTGGTGTATATGGATTTTGTTAAAGCGTTTGATAAGGTTCCCCATGGTAGGCTATTGCAGAAAATACGGAGGCATGGGATTGAGGGTGATTTAGCGGTTTGGATCAGAAATTGGCTAGCTGTAAGAAGACAGAGAGTGGTGGTTGATGGGAAATGTTCATCCTGGAGTTCAGTTACTAGTGGTGTACCTCAAGGATCTGTTTTGGGGCCACTGCTGTTTGTCATTTTTATAAATGACCTGGATGAGGGCATAGGAGGATGGGTTAGTAAATTTGCGGTTGACACCAAAGTCGGTGGAGTTGTGGATAGTGCGGAAGGATGTTGCAGGTTACAGAGGGACATAAATAAGCTGCAGAGCTGGGCTGAGAGGTGGCAAATGGAGTTTAATGTGGAAAAGTGTGAGGTGATTCATTTTGGAAGGAGTAACAGGAATACAGAGTACTGGGCTAATGGTAAGATTCTTGGTAGTGTGGATGAGCAGAGAGATCTCGGTGTCCATGTGCATAGATCACCGAAAGTTGCCACCCAGGTTGATAGCGTTGTTAAGAAGGCGTACGGTATGTTAGGTTTTATTGGTAGAGGGATTGAGTTTCGGAGCCATGAGGTCATGTTGCAGCTGTACAAAACGCACTTGGAGTATTGCGTACATTTCTGGTCACCGCATTATAGGAAGGATGTGGAAGCATTGGAAAGGGTGCAGAGGAGATTTACCAGGATGTTGCCTGGTATAGAGGGAAGGTCTTATGAGGAAAGGCTGAGGGACTTGAGGCTGTTTTCGTTAGAGAGAAGAAGGTTAAGAGGTGACTTAATAGAGACATACAAGATGATCAGAGGATTAGATAGGGTGGACAGTGGGAGCGTTTTTCCTTGGATGGTGATGGGTAGCACGAGGGGACATAGCTTTAAATTGAGGGGTGATAGATATAGGACAGATGTCAGAGGTAGGTTCTTCACTCAGAGAGTAGTAAGGGCGTGGAATGCCCTGCCTGCAAAAGTAGTAGACTCGCCCACTTTAAGGGCATTTAAATGGTCATTGGATAAACATATGGATGATAATGGAATAGTTTAGGTTAGATGGGCTTCAGATTGGTTTCACAGGTCGGCGCAACATCGAGGGCCGAAGGGCCTGTACTGCGCTGTAATGTTCTATGTTCTATGTTCTATGTTCTAAGGACATAAAGGACATTTCTCTCTGACATAATTGGTGTGTAGAATTCTTTTCCACGGAAAACATTGAAGATGGGGCCATTGAATGTATTCAAGGCAAAGTAAGATAGATTTTTGAAAGACAAGAATGTCAAGGGTTGTGGGGGAAGAGGGGAAAATGAAATTGAAACGTCAATCAAATCAGTTGTGATCTTATTGAATGGTGGATCATTCCTCAAGGGCTGGCCAAGCCTGCTCCTGTTTCTCAATTCTATGTTCCCATGTAACATCCAAATAACCCTATCTTGTGTCAGAACAGAACACTTACTCTCAGTTGAATAATCTATTTCAGTCGAAAAACATTCAGTCATTAAAACTTTCTATGATGTTTGATGATAGGGAGGATCTCTGATCATTGAACTACCTCCCAACCCTTGGCATTAGTAGTAAGAATCTTCATGAATCAATATGTTGGCTTCCAGGCAGCCTATTAAATGCTGTAAAAGTAGAGAAGATGGAGGAGAGTATACAGTGTATTAGCATTTAATATTCTAACGCACAAGCTTGCAACTGACACAATGATAGCTTATATAAAGCAAAACTGGTCAACAGGGAGATAAAAATACAGAATTACCACATGCAGAGCGTAAAATGGCTTCAGCTTGTTTTTTTTCCCTTAAATGCTGATTGATGTTCTCTGAATATTCACAAGCTGAATTAAAATATTCAATAAGATAGCCTGCCAAACCAATAGACCATTTCGTAATATGTATTATGGGAGTGATTTTAATGTGAGTCACTTTAAAAAGGCAGTCTGACAGTAGAGCCGACGCTACATCACAAATACAGTGCTCCTTTGCAGTTTACAATTGGCAAAGGCAAAGGAAGCTGGGCTACAGCAGTGAAAAAAATAGCATTGTAAATGCAATTCACTAATATGTACATATCATGTCAAGTAACAGATATCTCTCAGTGACCTTAAGGGATTAATCTAATCTCAAGGTTCGAATGAACTGCTCAAGCTTCATTAACCTTTAGCTTTTGCGGTTTATAATGTCAATGGAAACCCTCAATTGGATTATTGCTTTGTAATTCGCTGACAGGTATCCATTATTAACTCATTTCCACTTTTAATATGAGTATAAAATGAATTTCTTTTTCAAATCATATGAAAGGCCAGGTGCTCAGAAAAAAAGTGAGAACCAAAGATCAGTGTCTGCTTTTTCAGAAAATTGTAATTCTTGAAAATTGGAGAAGGAGGCAGCAGGCTAACTTTAGAAATAATAACCAACATCAAACGCATTGATAATTTCTGCAAAATTTGTAACAAATTCTAAGGTACCAAAGTCCAATTCATTCCTAAGTACTGAATCCAAAGAACCACATCAAACTCATCACATAGGAATACAGCAGACAACACTACATATGTTGTGCATCTATCTACCAAACATTATACAGTCAGGACAATTGGACTGATCTGATTTACTCCTACTATACAAAGGTCCAGTGGACCAAAATATTTTCCACTTGCTTCTGTTATTTCAAATTTTAATTGCTCAAATCAGTACAAAGCATCATTTATTTTTTGGTTCAAGTTGTAGCGTAAACTCTGAAGAGGCACATAAGTCATTGTGTTTTATGTACAAAAAATGTCAGTCCTGGAAGAAGGCTAACTGCTGGGCGAGTGCACTGACCCCTAGAGCCTAATTTCACCAAGATAACTACACACATTTTCATAGCAGTAAGAATTAATGGTCATCAGATTCATTGAGAACATTTCTATAGAGAAAACGTTACTTCTTAGAAGTCACATCAATTTAATGTAACATTTTTTTTGTGCTTTCAATCATTATTTGTTTCAATGGAATTGCAGTATGAATAATTTAGTGGACTACAATTGCCTAGTTATGTGTCAATCAGCATCTGGCTATATTCATCTCCAAAACCAGCCAGACCTTTAAGCCCCAATGCCATCTCATGAATGAGAATATCCTTCAGCCCACTGCTGTTTGATCAGATTACATTCCTTCTTCCACTGGTCAGAGGATGCTTCACAAGTTACAAACACTCACTAAATATTCATTCTGTATCATTTTAATTGGATAGTTCTCTCTTTACAGAGACTGTAGAATTTGACCATCAACATTATTGTTTAGATTACAGAGCAAGGATATGCCTGAACAAAAGCCACAGATATAACTTGTAGAGAGTGCTGCCCGGTTTATTGTTTGCCAGCTCCCTGGTTCTGACAGTACAATTTATAGTGGAATGTGGTGTGGTGGAAAACACAGGAGACAGATGCTTCAGAGGCAAAGAAAACTCTGATTTTATTGAAAAAAACAAGCAAATTGAATATATTTACAAGAAAACCGGAAAGTGAATATCAAAACCTGACTGAGACCTGTCTCACAGCTAACTTGACCCCCAGTTAAGCCTTGCAGCCAAGACTTGATACAATGGGTTTACTGGTTACAGTGAGTAGTTGTTACCTCATGGCTGAGAAAGAGAGAGAGAGATTACTTGCTAACCCAAAGTCCTACCCCACTTCCCTTCCTTACGGATGCCCTACCCCGTTTGCCCCCAAACCCCACCTTCCCCTATCTTAGACCAGCCAAGCTGGGTTAGAGGGTCTCAATGATCTTATGCTCAACCCTGGAGTGGAATATGATTTCAACTTGCTCTTGTCCATAGTCTCTTGCTGTAGCTGGGGCTCCACGGAGGGCAGTGAGTGCTGATAATCATTAGTCTAGTGGTGTCCACTGATGCACTGTCCACTGACAGGTGAGTACCTTGGGTTTCTTTCCTTTCTTGGTGGTCCTTGCGAGTGGGTTGCTGTCTTGGATGGTGATGGATATTGCCCCGGTCGGTGTCTTGTGTCTCTGGGTGCTTTTTGTAGCCTCCAGACGTTGAGTGGAGTTTCATTGTTGGTTGATGGAGTTCGGTGGTTGCGAAGCTTGCTCTCGGTGTAGAGGGTTCGCGGAGTCTTTGACACGGAGGTGTCTGTAGGAACTTCTCTCTCGATCGCTAAAGTCTGACCGATGTCCGTTCCCTTTCTCGCGGCTTTGGCTCGAGGATTCCTTCACGTGCTGGGCCTACTTCTTGTTTGGACTCTCGAACTGGTCTCGTGAGCTGCTCACACCGGGCGCACACACACACCACCTCAGTGCATACAGTGAATTGGAAACGGAGCACGTTGCTGGTATCACAGTGCACAGTGCTCGGGGTCTCCAGTCATACCCAACAGCAGCCCCCATATCTCCCGCCAAATCTGGTTTCGACTGCCGAGCCATTGTTCCTCCTGTTGGGGCTGAATGAGCTTCCTGATCACTGGAGAAAATGTGAATGGCTTTGCAATTAAGGTGAATGGTTTCGATGGTTTTGAATGTCCAGTATTTCCCTTGGATGGGTATTCATTAAGTTTTGAATAGTAGTGTGAATGTTGTTACATCTAAAGTTGAAACAGGCTTACATGTAGCACCGTGGTGTGGAATGTTCGGTATTTCTGTGCCCGAGCACTGGTTGGAAATTGAATGGCTTTGTACCTCTGCAGGCTCCAGAAGATCTGAAGTTGTTTGTTTCCTGCAGTCTGGCTTCCATTGTTTTAAGCTGGGGCGTGAATGGGGGTCTTCCTGTAGTTTTGCAGCTAACCCCTGTTCCAGAAATCTGCCCTTGGGCTTGCATATTACCTAGAGGTAGCAAGAACTACAGATGCTGGAGTCAGAGATAACACAGAATGGAGCTGGAGAAACACAGCAGGCCAGGTAGCATCAGAGGAGCAGGAAAGTTGACATTTGACTCGCCCACTTTAATAAATAGTAGACTCGCCCACTTTAAGGGCATTTAAATGGTCATTGGATAAACATACGGATGATAATGGAATAGTTTAGGTTAGATGGGCTTCAGATTGGTTTCACAGGTCGGCGCAACATCGAGGGCCAAAGGGCCTGTACTGCGCTGTAATGTTCTATGTTCTATGTTCTATTTTAAGTCGGGACCCTTCTTCATTTTCTGACGAAGGGTCTCGACCTGAAACACGAATTTCCTGCTCCTCTGATGCTGCCTGGCCTGCTGTGCTTCTCCTTGCATATTACCTAGTCTGTCCCAACCAGCCTTTTCCTGGTCCAGTTGAGGCCCATGGTTTCTTGAGTCCAAAAATTCAGTGAATTTTAATCCTAATTTCCACAATTATACATCTTCAGAGGGTTTTAGTCCAGGATATATCCATAAACAGGTGGGGATTTTTACCCCACCTTACAAGCCCTACATTATCATCGATGACTTAATGAATAATAATGTATTGATAACATGTTAGTCCAGTGTCTATCCACAATTGACCAGATGACATTGCACTTTACTAATTCCATTCTTGTCAATTTAATTATAGTGACAATTCTTAAAGACTTTTTGTCCCACTGGAAGAAGGTATCTTAGTCACTCAGGGCTTTGAGGTAAAACTTTAAGTGTTGATGGATTTTCTATTCATAGATAATCATGGATTTTCTCAGACACTCTTTAATAGTTATAAGCAATATCAATCTAAATTCTATTAGATAGAATCAATTGATAGCTTTTGTTTCGACACAGCAGTTTGCTCATCCACCTAAAGTGTACTGCTTGTTAACTTCTATTAATCAAATTGTAAAATTGATACGTCATCTTATTTACGTGTTTCTGTCACAACTGCCATATATCTTATTCTTTTAAATATGCCTTAAGTGGAGAAGTGTATATTCTAGGGAAAGAAAGTCGCACACTCCTAAAATATGAGGGATATTAATAACATATTTAAGTCTTATTGAAATTAAAGGGCTGTTTGAGGAAGGTAACATTCTCAAACAGCTTCTTCCATGTGGGATGGTTATATTAATCCTACAGAGTCAAGTCTAAGCACTGTTGGGATTGACTGGCTTAAACTCACTGGACAAAATTTGTCGGTAAATTACTTCTGATCTAAATTACGTCTTAATAAGAATTATCATCTTTTATTAAAGCTCTGCCACAGTATTTTTTCCAGTGTCTTCTTTTCCTCCTTGGACACGGTTACCCCAGCTTGTTCCCAAGGATTGAACTTTGACCCTTTTCCACTCAGTAGCATCATCCAAAATTAAGCTTTAGTTGTTATATCTACATTGATGGCACACAACTCCACCTCAGTGTCACCTTTCCTGAATCCTCCAGTGTTGCTAAATTGTCACACTGCTTGTTCAACATCCACTACTTGAAGATCCTATTTTCCTCTAAGTTAAAACTAGGAAGACTAAAGCTGTCATCTTTTGTCAGCACTGCAATCTCCATTTCCAAGTTAGTGTCTCTATCCCTCTCCCTGGCAACTGTCTGATGTGGAATCGGCTTTGTTGAAAGCTTGGTGTCGTGCTTGCTCTTGATATGAGCTTCCAGCTCTATATCGCCAATATGACTAAGGCCATCAGTTTCCACCTCAGTAACATTGCCAGAATTGCTACTTCTTCAGTTCTTTTGCTGCTGAAACTCTTAACTATTCCAATGTACTCCTGGCCAACCACACATGTTCCACCCTTGGTAAACTCGGGGTCATCCAAAACTGTCCTGCCTCTGTTCTAAATCGCAACCAAATTCTGTTCTCCCATTGGCATCTGTACTCACTGAAATACATCAGCTCTTAGTGAAGCAACGTTTTAACTTTAAAATTGGCATGTGTTTTCAAATGTCTCCATAGCCTCATCCCTTACAATCTTGGGCATGTCTTCCAGCTCCACAACTCCCTGAGAAATGCGCTCTCATCTAATTCGGATAATTTATGTTTTCCCAGTTTTAATCACTCTACTATTGGAGGGCATCCCTTCCCCTTCTTGAACTCTGAGCTCTGGAAGTCCTTACTTAAACCTCTCCACCTCTCTAGCTGTTCTTTCTCTTCATTTAAGTGCTTATTAAAATCTACCTCTTTCACCAAACTTTTGGCCATCTGCCATAATATCATCTCGGGTGGTTCAAAGTAAAATTTGCTTTATTATGCTTCAGTGAAGCTCTTTGGGATTTTTATTATGTTAAAGACACTATATAAATATAAATGCATGCAATACAGAATTCCAATGACATTACTCACGTTGTAATGTACAAGGGCCAGGATTGGGATTTGGGTGGGAAAGAGGGGGTAGTTCACATCTAGCATAATTTAGAACAGTTTTTGTTTTCTTTATTCATTAATGGGATGAGGGTGTCCTGGCTAGGCAGCATTTATTACCCTGTCCCTAATTGCCAAGAGGGCAGTTCAGAGTCAACTGCATTGCTGTGGGTCTGGAGTCATATGAGGACAGCCACAGGATAGCAGTTTCCTTCCCTAAAGGACATTAGTGAACCAGATGGGATTTTCCAACAATTGACAATGGATTCATGGTCATCATTAGATTCTTAATTCTAGATATTTTGATTGAATTTAAATTCCACCATCTACTGTGGTGGGTTTTGAACCTGGGTCCCAGAACATTATCTGGGTCTCTGGATTAATAATCCAGCGATAATATCACTAGGCCATCAACTCCACATTTTTGTAAAATACACTCCAAGACATAAAAGAATGACTTTTAATTGCATACTAAAATGAAGATCTTTCTTACCCACTCCAGATAAGTGGAAGAATGATTACTGCTAGTTACATAAATAAAGCCTTTCATGCAACATGAGATTGTAGCTTTTTCTGCGCTATTAGTTTGATTTTTATAGCCAATACCATGAAATGCAAGCAACTTTAGAAAGTATTAAACACATTTTGAATCTTTCTGTATCAAATATCATTTCAACTTTAGTGAACGTCACTGAAAGGTTCTACTTAAATTAACAGCTTGTTGAAAAATTTCTTCCATTGTTGCCAAACTATCCAAAAGTCCAGTATGTTTTAATAGGAACTTGCCACTGATTATGCAATCAATTGTTAACTGCTTGTTTTTGATAAACGGGGGTAAACATAAACGAAGAAAACACATTTAACAGAATATTTAGAATACAGTAAAAATGTACAAATCTGTTGTCTGGCAATCCTATTTGAGTCCTTCACACTTGATGCTTGTGCATGTAACTCTCACTTTATGTACATTTAACGAGCATGTATTGCATGTCATTTTTTCTTTCTGAGTTACCTCAGAGAAACTTGAAGAGCTTCATAAGTAAGATTTTTATATTCCCTCCCATTACAGCAGTAAAGTCATTACAACCCTGCTTGCTCATTAGCTAGAGAGATGATTGGTGGTGAGTTTAACCTGAAGGTCACCATATCTCAGGCAAGGGACAAGGTTGTGAAGGTGGGATCATCATGGTAGTGTCAATCAGTGCAGGAATTCAACCCATGCTGTTAGTGTCACCCTGTATCCAAAATCAGCAGTCCAGACAACTGAGCTAACAACCCACCTATTGCAGCAGTGCATAACGGCTCAGTGGTAGTGCCACTATCTCTGAGATAGGTGGACTGGGCTCAAGACCCACCTGTTGTGACATAACATCTCTGATCAGGTTGATCAGGAAAGTAGCTACAGTAGTGACTAACTCCAAAGGGTAGCTGATTGGCTATGAAGTTATTTTTGACGTTTCAAAATGCATAATTTTGCTGAGCTCCTGGCGTTTCTATATTCAGCAACTTTCCAGGAATAAACAGGAGTGCAGGGTGAGAGTTGAGCATACAAACAACCAAGTCCATTGGATGAGCTGTGAATGCCAGAAATTTCAGTCAATGTTAAATAAAAACCCTTTCAGATTAGAGCCACAATTTTATAATGGGAATTATAACGTGTTGTTACATTATGAATGGCTGTTTACCAAAACTTAGGCTTTTTCTCGCAAACAAAGTAAATTCTCCAAACCAAAATCATATTGTATGCATAAGACAAATTAATGCTGTTGTCAATATTGTAACTTTTTTTTACAACTCTTGTTATGATCTCTTGTATGCAAAAAGCAAGATGCAGCTTTTAAATGAATTGTCGAGAAAACAGTTGGAGTAGTTCCACCAGTTATTTTTCCCTTTAAATGATGCTGGTTCTATGTTTATGCTACATTGTTGTTTTTATTTCTAACTACTCAAGATACATTATGAAGGTGACCCTTCATTTCCACCATTTCTAAAGTTATAGAGTCGTAGAGGTATACAGCATGGAAATTGTAATGAATCTTGTGCATAGTTTTGAGCACATTCCTACTGCAGCCTATACTGCCTGCCTACAATATGACATAGAGTCTGAGATTATGTTGAAGGCTTTGAAACTCTCAGCCTGATCATATTAACTGCCCAATACTGCCTTATTGGTCGTATAGATTTATAACTTTCCACTGCTTTTGAAATATTGAATTTCAGGCAATGATCTGAAATTATTACATGCAAATATTAAACTGCTGCCAGCACTGGGAGATAAAAGGGACACTTAGGTGTGATGAATACTTAATCAATAGACCATGGTCAGAACATGATGTGAGGTTCTTATCTAAAGTTTTGTAATCTTTTTCAAATAACCAAGGCTTCGTGCTGGGAACTTGAAGGTGTAAAGTCTCCCCTCACCATTTTTCCAATTGCACTAAATGATCTCCTGTTCTTGTAGTGTTGATTGAGCTTGTGTTTTGTAGTGCATTTGATGTTTTCCATGGTACATAGTTGAATGTGTTACCTGGGACTTGGGCATTTCACATTGGTGGTAAGCATGAATATCATGATATATGAAGACAATATAAAATGACTGAAGTGTGAAATTCTGGGATTAAGACAAACACAAGGAAATCTAAGGCCTTTGCATTTTTTAAACTTCATTCGCAGGATGTGGGCATTGCTGGCTTAGCTGGTGGTGAACTGTCTCATGAACTGCTGCAGTCTTTGGATTGTAGTATCTCCATAGTACAGTTAAGGATGAAGTTCCAGGATTTTGACCCAAATGTAGTGAAGGAAAGTGATATAGTTAATTAAGGATAATATGTAGCTTGGAGGGCAACTTGCAGGTGTGGTGTTCCCATGTATCTGCTGATCTTGTTCTTCTAGAGATTACGAGTTTGGAAAGTGCTGTCTAGGCCTTAGTGAGTTGTTGCATTGTGCCTTGTAGATAGTGCACATTGCTACTACTGTGTGACAGTGGTAGAAGAAGTATTTGATGTAGGTGTTCAATGGGATGCCAATCAAGAGGGCTGCTTTGGCCTGGATGGAAACTCAAGCTTCTTGAATGTTGTTGAAGCATGGATTAAAATAATAACCCTTCATGGGCAAGTGGAGAGGGGGTCACCGCACTGCTGGTTTCACCTTGTAGTTGCTAGAGGTGTGTTTCTCACTGCAGAATTACCAGCCTCTGACCTGCTTTTGTAGCCACTTATTTATATGGCTAGTCTAGCACAGCATCTAGTCCACTGTGAATCCCAGAATATTGATACTGGAGGATTGAGTTATTGTAATGCCATTGAATGCGAGTCAGTGCTGCTCGATAGGATGACCCCTTTCTTCATTTTGCTAATGATTGAAAGTAGACTGAAGGGGTGATAATTGGTTGGGTTGGATTTACCCGAATTTTGTGTACAGGATACATCTGGGCAATTTTCCACATGGTCGAGTCGACGAAAATGTTGTAACTGCACTGGAACAGCTTGGCAAGAGGCATGGCAGGTTTTGGAGCACCAGTCTTTGGTACAATTGATAAGATGATGTCAGGGTCCATTGCCTTTGCAGTACCTTACAGTGCCTTCGGCTGTTTCTTGATACCACGTGGAGTGAATCATATTGGCTCAACACTGGCTGATGTGATAATGGGGATCTCAGTGGGATACTGAAATGAATCATCTATTTGGCACTTCTGGATGAAGATGGTTAATGCTTCAGACGTATCCATTACATGGATGTGCTGGGCTCCCCCATCGTTGAGGATAGAGATAGTTGTGGAGGCTCCTCCTCCAGTGAGTTGTTTGATTGCCCACCACCACTGAGGACTGGACATGGCAGGATTGCAGAGCTTTGACTTGTTCCATTGTCTGTGGTCTTGCCTAGTTCTATCTATCACATTCACCTTATACTATTTGTTATGCAATTGCTGACGGTCTCAAGTTTGATTGAAAAGCGTTTTCTTAAATTCAATTTATTTTTATGCTTGGAAATAAAAGAACTCAAAATGTTAAGACAAAATGAGGATGGTGACTGCGCAACGGACAATAAAGTAGTAAACATATGAGGCAGTAAAATGCTCAGTGAGGTTGCCACAAGCTGATGCATTCTGCAAGTTGGGTATCAGCACCCATTAGTGCAGCAAAAGCTTGAAATAAGGAATGTACCAATAACAAATTATATGTAGTGCCTTTAATTTCATAAAATGTTCTAAAGAGCTTCATAAAAGTTAAAATAGACACAAAACCTGGTAATAGGTTAAGTAACCAAGAGGCTGTGGAATGAGCAAAAAATGATTGTCTATATATATGTGTATTTATGCAATTAATTAATGCTGTTTTTGTGGTGGCTTATGCACATTTTACTGTTTTTTCACAAATACAAGTAACAATAAATTTCTATCAGAGATAACACAGTGTAGAGCTGGAGGAACACAGCAGACCAGGCAGCATCAAAGGAGCAGGAAAGCTGACATTTTGGGCCAGGACCCTTCTTCAGAAATGGGGGATGGGGAAGGGAGCTCTGAAATAAATAGAGAGAGGAGGGGTGGGGCTGGGGAAGGTAGGTGGGATGGGTGATAGGTGAGTGCAGGTAGGCAGTGGTGGCAATTGGTCAGTGAGGTGGGAGGAGCGGATAGGTGGGAGAGAAGACAGACAGATTGTGTCAGGTCAAGGAGGCGGGGATGAGAGGGAGGGTTGGTCATAGAATGAGGCCGGGGGTGGGGAGATTTTGAAACTAGTAAAGTCCACATTGAGACCATTGGGTTGTAGGCTCCCAAGGCGGAATATGAAGTGCTGCTCCTCCAGTTTCCGGGTGGCGTCATTGTGACACTGGAGGAGGCCTTACTATCTCTGAATAAATTTCTATCTATCTATTTAACTAAGACCTTGATAAAACAAGTACGTCTTAAAGGATGAGAGAGAGATAGAGAGGTGGACAGGTTTAGGGAAGCAATTTTGGAAACAGGGCTCAGACTGCCAAAGAGATGGCTAACTGCTAGTGGGAAGGTGACTGAAGTGTCTGAGCGCAAATGATTTTCAGAGCTTTCTGACCCCTCATTCCATGAGTCAGTACTTGTACTCTCAACTGTTTCTATACTTCCCTTCCCATCACTGACATTTTCCAAATTGAATGCTCCTATGGTTGGACATCTGCTCATGTCTATCGATGGTACAATATCATGTAAACCTGTTGACAGTGCCACTTTTAAATTGTTATTGCTCACCATCCCTCTTTGCTGTATCATGTTTTTGTTCTCCCATATTGTCTCTCCTGTTTTGGTGGATTTTCTTGCTTTCTGTTTTCACTCTTTTCTGTTCTTTTCAAGCTGCTCCCTGCAGAAACTTTCAAGTTGTTTAAATGCAACCTGGCTTTTAGTTCAGAACCGTGATCACGTTCCATGTTTTACTCATTTGACGAAGGTCTGTTAGTACAGGTACATACGGAGGGGGAAATCCAATTACAGTTTCTGGATATACACAAATAGGTTCATTTTGCTGTTTATTGGAGAGTTTCATTTCTCTATTCAGCCCTGATCTGTATAAACTGTTAGTCACTGTGACTCCTTGTCCTCTCTGTTCTTAAGCTTCCGTACTTCTCCCCACCCATCTCCGCAACCACAAGAATGCAAGAACCTCTGCAACTGTGCATCCTGTCTGTGAACCCAGTCAATACTCCCCCAGGTGATGCAGCAAAGAGTAGGAATTTGAAGTATCCCTATTTTCCATTTCTTTGTGGCGATCTACATCGTTGCTAGTTTATCCCTCCATCATCATGTCTTGAACAAATCAGATTCTTGTTTCAAACCACAAATTTAGATGCTTTATTTTATTAGAAAATGAGTAAGAGCATATTGTAGAAGTCATCAGCAAGGTTGTAAGGATTAGGAGAGAAGCTGGCTCAGATGAATGAATTGTCTAAAGCTAGACATCGTAAACCCTGCTGATTTTAAGGGAAAGGTTAGTGAAGAGTATTTTCTCATCAGTTTCTCTTCCTCCCAGCCATCCGGGCTTATTTCAAAGAGATGGGGAAGAATAAGTTACTGTCAGATGTGGTGCAATAAGCCTTGAATTGAAAACAGGGTAACAGCTAATTTATGTATTTACTGATGAAAGCTCCCAAACTTTCAGTCAAGTGATAGTGGGTTATTGTTAAACTAATTTTGCACCCCATTCTTGCAGAAGTCTCAGATCATTTTACATCTAAAACCATTTATTATTTTTCCAGAATGACGTAAAGTGCTCCAATTTTTGCAACTATTCATTAAATAGACTTACTGTGTTTTGTAGACGTGTTCGATCCAGTCCTATTGTTATCAATGATGAATTCAGACACTGTTGTAAAGTGAATGCGACATTCGATGTTACAGACAAGTGTTACAGACAATGCCCCAGGCACCATAATTACCAGCCCTGGGTATGCCACATCCCACTGGCAGGACAGAACCACAAGAGATGGTGACACAGTGGTGTGCAGTTTGCTGGAAGTTAATTTGGGAGTCCTCAACATTAACTCTCAATGCCTTGAATTCTCACAGCATTAGGTCAAACATGGGCAATGAAGCTTTCACTGATGGGTCAGTACTCATCCAGTTGAACTCCACTTCAAGGAAGCACTTGAGCATGACAAAGGCACAGAATGCACACCAGGAACAGGACTTCAATGTATATCATGAAGAGTAGTTTGGTAAAACAACTGTTGACTGATCTGACTAAGGCCAAAAGGACATAGCTGGTGGACTGGGCCCATAGCAGGTGGTGAAGCAATGAAAAAGAAGGAAAAACTTACATGACTTTATCCTCATCAATGTACCTGTGACATATTCAGCTGTCCATGGGAATACCAGTAGGAGTGACAACCACATAAGCCTTGTGGAGGCAAATTCGTGAACTCACATTGAGGATACCATCAATTGAGTTGTGCGGCATTATCATTATGCTGACAGAGGGAATAGATTTCAGACAGGTCTCACAACACCAGACCAGGTAACAGTGATGTGCTGTGGGGCATCAGCAGCAGAGCTGTATTCAATCACAATCTGTAACTTCATGTCCTTACATTCTGGCATTACTATCAAGCCAGGGGATCTGCCCTGGCTCAATAACGAGTGGAGAAGAGCAAGCCAGGCACACTCAAAAATGAGATGTCAACCCGGTGAAGCTACATCTTTACGTTTGCCAAACATAATAAGCATCACGTGATAGGCAGAGATAAGTGATTCCACCATGGATCACATCCAGGTTCTGTGGTTCTGTCACATTTAGTATTGAATTGTCATGAGCAATTAAACAACTCATCAGAGAGAAAGTCTCCACAAATATCCCAAGCCTTAAAGATGGGGAGACCAGCAAATTAGTGTGAAGACAAGAGAAAAATATTTACATCCATTTTTAGGTATAAATGGGCAATGGCCCTTGGCCTCCTCCTGTGGTCCCCAGCATCACAGATGCCCATCTTCAGCAAGTCAATTCACTCCGCATAGTATCAAGAAATGGTTGGAGGCACTGGAGACTTCAAAGGTGTTGGGCCCTGACAACATTCTGGCAATTGGACTGAAGACCTGTGCTCCAGATCTTGCCATTCACCGAGTCAAGATATTTCAGTACGGCTACAACGATGCCATCTACCCAACAATGTGATCGATTCACCAGATATGTCCTGTATCCAAAAGGCAGGACAAATACTACTGAGCCAGTCACCACCATCAGTCTACACTTGATGATCGGTAAAGCAAGTGAAGGTGTCTTTGAAAATGCAACCATGTGGCACTCATTCAACTATAACCTGCTTGCTGTTGCTCAGTTTGGGTTCCACCAGGGTCATTTAACTCCTAACATCATTACAACCTTGATCCAAACATTGACAAAAGAGTTGAACTTTAGAGGTTGATACAGCATGGAGCTGGAGGAATGCAGCAGGTCAGGCAGCATCAGAGGAGCAGGAGAGTTGATGTTTCGGACCCAGATCCTTCATCAGGACTGGGGAGGGGTGAGGGAGCTGGGAACTAAATAGAGGGTAGAAGGGTGGGGCTGGAGGAAGGTAGGTAGGATGGAAATAAGTGGATGAGGGTACGGGTAGTGGGGATTGGTCAGTGGGAAGTGTGGGGCGGGTAGTTGGGGAAGGAGATGGACAGGTAGTGTCAGGTCAAGGAGGCAGGAATGAGAGGGAGGGTTGGACATGGGATGAGAAAGGGAGTGGGGAGATTTTGAAACTGGTGGATTCTATTTTTAGGCCATCAGGTTGTAGGCTCCCAAGGAATATGTGATGTTGCTCCTCCAGTTTGCGTGTGATGTCATTTTGGCACTGGAGGAGGCCAAAGATGGACATGTCACCCAGGGAGTGGGAGGGTGAGTTAAAATGGTTGGCAACCGGACGGTGTTGTTGATTGTAGCGTACGGAGCGCAGGTGCTCTGCGAATCAGTCATCGAGTCTACATTTGCTCTCACCGATGCAGAGGAAGCCACATCAGGAACAGTGGATACAGTAGACCAAGTTGGAGGATGTACAGGTGAATCCCTGTCGGATTTGGAAAGTTTGTCTTGAGCCTTAGGTGGAGGTGAGAGAGGAGGTGTAGGGGCAGGTGTAGCACCTCCTGCGGTTGCAGGGAAAGGTGCCCAGTGTGGTGGGGTTGGTGGGCAGTCTGGAGTGGACGAGGGGGTCACGGAGTGAGTGGTCCCTTGAAAGGCAGATGGGGTGGGGGGAGAAGTATCTCTTTAGTGGTGGGGTCAGATTGTAGGTGGCGGTAATGGTGGGGGATGATGCGTTGGATGCGGAGGTTGGTGGGGTCATATGTGAGGACCAGGGGGTCTCTGTCCTTATTTTTGTTGGTGGAAAGGGGTTTGAGGACAGAAGTGCAGGAAATGTAAGAGATACGTTGCGGACATTTTTGATCAACGGAAGGGGTAAGTTGCGGTACTTGAAGTAGGAGAATCTCTGGCTTGTCCGGGAGTGGAATGCTACATCTTGGGAGCAGATGCGGCAGAGGCAGAGGTATTGGGAGTAAGGGATTGCATTCTTGCAGGATGGTGGGTGACAAGAGGTGTAGTCCAGGTAGCTATGGGAGTCGGTGGGCTTGAAATAGATGTCGGCGCTGAGACGGTTACTGGAGATGGAGACGGAGAGGTCCAGGAAGGAGAGGGAGGAATCGGAGATGGTCTAGATGAATTTGAGTTTGGGGTGAAAGGTTTTAATAAAGTTGATGAACTGTTCAAGCACCTCATAGGAGCACGAGGCACAGATGATACAGTGATCAGTGTAGTGGAGGAAGAGGTGAGGGATGGTGCCGGTGTGACAGCGGAAGAGGGACTGTACCACATACGCTATGAAGAGGCAGGCACAGCTTGGACCCATGCAGGTGCCCATAGCCACCCCCTTTGGTTTGTAGGAAGTAGCAAGAGTTAAAGGAAAATTTGTTGAGGGTAAGCACAAGCTCCATTAAGCGGATGAGGGTGTCAGTGGAGTGGGACTGTTTGGGTCTGCGGGAGACGAAGAAGCACAGTCACTCAGTAGTTAGCACTGCTGCCTCAGCCGTGTTCAATTCCAGCCTCAGGTGGCTGTGTTGCATTTGCACATTCTCCCCATGTCTGTGTGTGTTTCTGCCAGGTTTCCTCCCACAGTCCAATGATGTGCAGGTTAGGCAGACTGGCCAAGCTAAATTGTCCATAGTGTCCAGGGATGTGTAGATTAGGTGGATTAGCCACAGGGAATGCTGGGTTAGGGTAGAGGGGTGAGTCTGGGTGGGATGCTCTTCAGAGAGTTGGTGGGGACTTGTTGGGCCAAATGGCCTGTTTCCCACTGTGGGGTTCTGTGATTCTAAGCAGAGGGCTTTTAGGCCATCTGTGTGGGGATACTAGTGTACAGGGACTGGATGTTGATGGAGAAGGTGAAGTTTTGGGGGCCAGGGAATTGAAAATCCTGAAGGAGGTGAAGGGCATGGGTTGTGTCCCAAATGTAGGTGGGGAATTTCTGGACCGTGGGGAAAAAGATACAGTGGGTTGACCAGGACAGTCAGGTTTATGGATTTTGGGAAGGAGATAGAACCGGGCGGTGCGGGGTTGGGGAACGATATGCTTGGAGGCTGGGAGATCTCCTGAGACGATAAGGATATGGATGATCTGAGAGACGATAGTCTGGTGATCAGGGATGGGATCATAATCGAGGGGGCAGTAGGAGGAAGTGTCAGTGAATTGGTGCCTGGCCTCCATGATGTAGAGGTCAGTGCTTTATAGGTGAGTTGGTAGTGACTGCTCTTGACATCAAGGCAGCATTTGCATGGCATCAAGAAACCCTAGAAAAACTGGAGTCAATGAGGATTTGGGAAAAGTCTCCACTGGTTGGAGTTACATCAATCACAAAGTTAAGATGGCTGTGGTTATTGGAGGCCAGTCATCTCAGCCACAAGATAAATCTGAACATATTTCTCAAAGTAGTTTCCTAGGCTCAACCATCTTCAACTTCTTCATCAATGACCGTCCATCCATCATAACGTCAGAAAGGCATGCCAATTTACAAATGAGATGAGGAAGAATTTCTTCTCCCTGAGGGTTATGAGTCTTTGGAAATCCTTGTTATAGAAAGCTGGGGGACAGAATCCTTGTGTATATGAAAGGCTGAGACAGATAGGTTCTTGATCCATTGGGGAATCAAGCGTTAAGGGGAAAGGTCAGGAATGTGATTGTGAGGAATGACAGATCAGCTGTGATCCTATTGATTGGCAGAGAATGCTCGAGGGACCAAATAACCTGCTCCTATTTCTTACGGTTGGAAGTTTGAATGAGGGTCAAAGATAAAGGAATGTTTAAATGTAATGAACACAGAGAGAGACCTGTCCCTGTTTATCTCACTCCTAGCATTCCTCTCTAAGTGACCCTTGATGGCATGTTGATCATAAACTTCTGCTTACAGCTAAAGTGACACAACCATGAGCATAAGTCTATATTCTAGCAGATGACTATGCCATTCTTGGAGTGACTGAACTGCTCTCTATCTTTGGCATGTCATGTTAAATGTAATCTAACTTTCTCGCTGTCTGATTATATAATGGTGATAACAATTAATTGACTAAGAGAGTGGGCAAAATGATATCCTTATTTCTATACAGTCAAAAAACTTAAGAAAATGCAGAGACTTCTTGGTGCTTTTGGCACAACGTCAATGTGTTATGCAGTCAAAAGAGATAAGAATTTTGTGATCTGATGTAATGGTTATAAGTCAATCCAGCTCTCGGTCTGGCGAACTGTATTGCAGCACAGAGTAGATAGCAGTATGAACAGCCTACGTCTGCTCTCATCTCAACTTCCAGGAAGCCCTGGTGGTTTGGTAACTGGTGCATGCTTGATTGTGTCAGCCTGTGGAGATGGTAACACAAGCATTCTCTCACACAATGTATTGAGTGTATGATTGTCTTTCAGTCCTTAAGGTTCTACTCAAATCAGTTATTAAGTGCCTTGTGGTTTGTTTTGTGGTAACAATATCAGTTTGTGAAGTCACCTTCGACAGGTGGCTACTCAACCGTTTAACTCCTTCGGTTCTTTAATGTTTTTCTGTTTTGTGTGTGAAGCGCTGCTGTCTGTATCCTAACACACAGCAAGTGCTGTTTACCCTGCCGCTGTGCTCAGTGACCTATATTGACTCTTTATCTGGGTTTACGTGTAAATATATCTCTGTGGACTGCTCAAGTCTGATCACCCTCCCAAAGCTCTGAGCTCCTTCAATTCTGGCCTGTCCCTAACTTTATTTGTTCCACCATTGGGGTGGAAATGTCTTCAGCTGCCTAAGTCACACGGACTGGAATTCCACTGAAAATCCTCTCTTGCTACTCAACTCTTAAAATTTAAACCACTCTTTAAACTGCTTTTTTAAAAATTCTTTCACGGGATGCAGGCATCAAATAGGCTGGCACGGTGGCCCTGTGGTTAGCACCGCTGCATCACAGCGCCAGGGACCCAGGTTTGATTCCACACTCAGTCTGTGTCTTTGCACATTCTCCCCGCATCTGCGTGGGTTTCCTCTGGGTGCTCCAGTTTCCTCCCACAGTCCAAAGATGTGCAGGTTAGGTGGACTGGCCATGCTAAATTGCCCATAGTATCGAGGGATGTGTAAGTTAGTTGGATTAGCCATGGGAAATGCAGGGCTACAGGGATAGGGTAGGTTGATGGGGACGGGTCTGGGTGGGATGCTTTTCAGAGAGCCAGTGTGGACTAGTTGGGCCGAATGGCCTGTTTCTGCACTATGGGGATTCTATGAAATGGTCTGTTGCCCATCCCTAACTGCTCTTTGAAGGCAGTTAAGAATAAACCACATTGCTATGAGTCAGGAGACCATATTTCCCTCCCGAAAGGTCATTGGTAAACCAGATGGTTTGTGTCACAATCAATTACAGCTTTTGCAGTCACTTTAACTGAGACTAACTTTCACTCTTTGTATCCACTACCACAATGGGATAATGAACCTATTTCCTCAGAGATTTATTCTGAGTGTCGGGGCAACTTGTGTATTGTCATTGCCACAATGCCACCATCTCCTTTGAGTTTTCGATTATCTGGACCACTAGCTCTTAATGTGTCTGTGTCAAACTTTGCTTGTTAATGATTTTGTGAAATCTTTTGTGATGCTTTGATACATAAGAGGGAGATGATAGCCTAATGACATTATCACTGGACTGTTCAATTGGGGACCTGGCTTCAACTCCTGCTACAATGTTGCATGAAATTTGATCGCAGGGTATGATTGATTGATTTATTGTCATGTGTACCAAAGTACAATGAAAAGCTTTGTTTATGAGCAGTACAGGCAGATCATAGTAAGCAATGATGTACAGATCAAAAAGACTTAGACAGAGGTATACAGGTTGCATTGCACAGGGCGTGCACTAGGCGAGGTCAGTGTTAGCAAGATCAGCATTATTTGAGGCTCGAGAGTCCATTCATCATTTGGTAACAGCCAGGAAGAAGCTGTTCCTGAACCTGCTTCTGTATCTTCTGCCTGAAAAATATAATCAGGAATTAAGTGTCCAAAATGATGACCATGAAATCGTTGTTGTTGGTAGGGGAAAAACCCATCTGGTTTACTAATATCTTTTAGGGAAGGAAACTACTTGAGCGGTCTTCATGCGACTTCAGGCCGACAGCCATGTGTGGTTGACTCTCAATTGCGCTCCAGGCTATTAGAGATATAAGCAGTAAATGCTGGCCTGGGCATCAACTTCCTACGAATAAATAAAAATCTCTTTCCTTTAATATGAAGCTTTTTTTGCTGCAGCTGTTAATTACAATTATGCAACAGCTCCATTAAAATCCTTGATGGGTTAAAAAATAGGACCAGAAACTTGTCAATTTCATCTTGTCCACAAGCTCAGTCCCTGTCTTCCAGATTACATTTCTATTGCAGGTCAATTGAGTATGGAATTTCAGAGCTGAAACCCTCATTAAAAGAGAATTAGATCAGTATTTGAGAGGAATATAGGACATAAGAGTAAGGACAGAAATGAAATGACAGTTGAAATGTTCAGTATTGTTCGTTAGTGGCGGTGCAGACAGGATAGACCAAACAATATTCTTCTGTTCTGTAATTTCTGTAACACCATATGCGAGTAGATAGATCCTGAATACAGATGTGAAAAGTATGTTAGCTGCAATTTTCCCTTTTAGGACATGGTGATCAGGGGAAATATTGGCACAGGAGAGAAACACAACCCATTCTTTCCACCTCACTAATTAAGTGCTGGGTGAGAGGACTTCCTTGGCTTACCAACAATTAAGATCCTTAAATAATCAAATAATGGCCACTTCATGACCTCAACCCATGACCTCCACAATTACCTGCCTTAATGGCATGCAAGAAAGGTGACTAAATTGCCGGCTGTGAAAGCCTGGTGACCTGTGGTGGGACCACAGTTGCTTCAACCAGGGGGCGATGAGAAACATGGATTGGGGTCAAGGGGGTGGTGTCTGAAAGTCACTCTCCTGCGCTTGCCTCCAGCCTTCTGACCCTCCTCTCCCCACTACTTCTAATTCACAACAAAAAGAGAAAAATGATTTACCACTGGACTCCAGAGGAGTAGGCCTTGACCAGCACATATTGTGACCTAGACACCAGTGTTGAGGCCTTTGATAGGGTGAGGTACCTTCGCTCTGCCTGTCTGTGTTGAATAAGCTGATTGGTGGTTGATCTGTGATATGATTGGTGGTGTGTTAGTTGCCATCTGATATATTTGTCCCCACACTTTACAAAAGTACTGGAAATGGTACCCATTCTAATGTTTCTGGAAGACTATCTTTCATTCAGAAGCAGTACCTTAAGGAAATAAGTAATTATTTCAAAACGTTTTGGGAGTCTAAATTTGTTTTTAAAGGGGCCTTGAGAGAGAGTATTTTTTAAGAGTTTCAATTGATTGTGAAGAGATCAATGGGAATTTTCTTAAAAAATAAAAACTACTGATTGATGCAACCTTGACCTGGAAGCAATACCAACCAAAAGAAAATTAAAATAGAAGCCATGTGGCCAAATATGAAGGAGAGTTGCAACCCAAAGGAGAACTGGTGGGAGAAGATCAGTACACAGATGCAGATACAAACAGAAAAAAAGACAGAGGCAGTACACTCGAATTTTTGTGAGAAGGACTTCTTTCTCATGGAGAGGTCAGTTTTTTGGGTCTGTTGGAGGCACTGTACAAGCTGGTTTAAAATGTGTATAACCTGGAAGACAGTGTGAACAGCTCAGCGATGCTAAAGATCATCATTGAAGGTGCGGCTCAGTGGTTAGCACTGCTGCCTCACAGTGTGAGACATCTGGAGGGATTCCAGCCTTGGGTGACTGTCTGTGAGGAGTTTGCACATGTCTGTATGGGTTTCCTCCCACAGTCCAAAGATGTATAGGTAAGGTGGATTGGCTGCAGTAAATTGCCCATAGTGTCCAGGGATATGCAGGCTTGGTGGGTTAGTCATTGTGAATGTGGGGGTTATGGGAATAGGGTGGGGAATTAGGTCTGGGTAGGATGTTCTTTGGAGGGTCGGTGCACACTCAATGGGCCAAGTGGCCTCTTTCGCACTGTAAGGATTCTAAGATCTTGACATTTTACCAGAAATGACCGAACAATGCAACAATATGTTATTATTTTGTCAGTTCAAAAAGGAATTCTGGAGAGCTTTACCATCAGGGGCGTTGTGATTTGAGGGGAAGAAGGTTCATAAAGTACACTTTGCTGATAATAATTATACCAGTGAAAATGAATGAAAGTTGTTGTTGGATGGGTCTCCTGACCTACCCTGTTTTAATAAAGCATAGCATATTGTGGAATTGGATGATATATGAATCTATCCATGTTTGATCAAAAATTGTGAAATTTACTTCTTTTAATTGAAGTATCACCTGCCTGTGAGTTCACATTTCATTTACATAGGTTCTGATTTGTGTTAAAACAGAACCAAGAAAAAGTGAAATTTTGTTGGTAATTTCCTCATTTTGCACTCATACCATTAATTTGGTTATTTTGGTTTACAGCTTTCCCGTGGGAGTCTTATCAAAATCCTCTTTGATTTCAAAGCTATCTCTATTTACGATTTGATCACAAATATTAAACAATGAAAAGCATGCCAGTTGCTATTTGAAGTTCTTACACAAGGTAGTTTTCATGGGTTAAGCTCCTAAAGCCATTTCTGAAGGTGAGACTTTTCTTTTCCTGACCAAAGCATTGATTATTCAATATATCCCAATTGATTTTCATTGGCTGTGCAGGAAACACATTACTTGGCAATCCATTAGGTTGTAAATTGAAGCTGTAATGAGATAAGTCAAGTGAAATAATAATGTGCTGAAGTTATGACTCTCATGAGAATCAGGCTTATCAAGCCCTTAATCAATATCACCAAAAACGAATTATATGGGTCATGACCACATTGTTATTTGTGGGATCTTTCTGAGTGCAAATTGGGTGCTGTTTCTCTGATAATCCAATCAAGTTTACACCTTAAAATGCTTTGGATATACTGGGATTATGAGAGTTGGTAGATAAATGCAAGGGTTTGTTTTCCTTGGAAGAGGATAAAATAAACAGTCACATCTGTTGTGAAGCTGCTGTGCAAACTGGACAGGATATAAGGTGGAGAGGTGCTGGTGTTGGGCTAGAGTGGATAAGATCAGAAGTCACACAACACCAGGTTATAGTCCAACAGGTTTATTTGAAATCACAAGCTTTCAGAGCACTGCTCCTTCAAGGATGTAAGGTGCTTGTGTCTCTCATTACCCAGGGACTCTGATAATCAAATTTCAGGAACAGACTGAAAGACAAAGCTAGCATAAAAAAAGACAGAATACACCAGATACCTCTATATATATTTTATGACATGGTCTATCCTTGGACCAGTTTAAACTCCAGCGATAGTATCATGTCAGAATGTTTAATCCTGCTTTTACCAAGTTGGACCAAGCTAAGAAATGAGACAACTTGAGAATGATGCTCAGTTATTGTCACACATTGCTGTAGTCTCATTTACACAGCACAATCAATCGCTTTCCAGATCTCTGAAAGTATCGATTTAGTTTATGTCTGCAAGAATAGCAACAACGCAACTTCAAACTATATAGTGCACACCTACACACCCACCCCCACCCATCATGAAACCATTCAACCAACAGTCCCAATCTTGTCATATGCCTGTCCTGTCATCATGCTTATTTAGCTTCCCATGCTATTGCTCACAGTTTAACAGAAAAAATGTAACACTCAGAAATGAGTGGACTGAATCTTCATTGAAACATAACTGGATATTGTTTCCTTGTATGTCACTTGGTGGGACTGTAACATTTCTGTCCACAGTTACATTTGTGTCTCTTCTTATATCATAGTTCACAACTTCACTCAAATAGAGTGGTTATTTGGGCAACACCGTACATAAGTATGTCAATTTTTCTCACTTATCTTTAATCTTGGATCCTTTCGCCTCATTTTGGGCGAGACTATTGAAGAAATTCCGAACAACTGTGCGTAAATATAAGAAGGCTAATTGAAACTTTGTCTTGATATCTGGAGGATTAGAAAACAAGAGGATAGAACTCATGCTACAAAGCAACAAAACCCTGGTTAGAACACATTTGTAGTTTGCGGAGAGCAGATCTGAGCTGGAGCGTAGGAGGCTAAGGGTGACCTTATAGTTGTTTTACAATCATGAGGGACATGGCAAGGGTGATAGCCGAAGTATTTCCCCAGAAAAGGGGAGTCTGAAACTAGAGGGCATCGGCTTAAGGAGAGAGGGGAAAGATTTAAGAGGGACCTAAGGGGCAACTTTTTCACACAGAGAATGATGCATGTATGGAATGAGCTGCCAGAGGGAGTGGTAGATTTGAGTGCAATTACTACATTTAAAAGACATTTGGACAGGTACAAGAATAGGAAAGGTTTAGAGGGATTTAGGTCAAATGCAGGCAAATGGGACTAGTTCAATTAAGGAATTCTGGTCAGCATGGCCAGGCTAGGCTGAAGGGTCTGTTTCTATGCTCTATGACCCTATAACTCAATATATCTTCAGAATGATACACTGGCCTTGGACAGAGTACTGCGTGGGTTTACCAGAACATTACCAGGACCCTAAGGATTAATTTACAAGAAGAGGTTACACAGACTAGTATTCCCTGAAACTTAGAAAATTAAAGGTTGATTTAGATCAAAACTTTCACAGGAACATAGGAACAGGAGAAGGCCATTCAGCCCCTCGAGCTTGTTCTGCCATTTAATTAATTCCATCTAAAGAGTTTGTGGCCGAACTCTATACACCTGCCTTTGGCCCATACACCTCTATACTGCGCTTAACAAAAAATTATCAGCTCAGATTTAAAATTAACAACTGATCCAGCATCCACTGCCATTTGTGGAAAAGAGTTGCAAGCATCTACCACCCTTTGTGTGTGGAAGTGCTTCCTAACATCTCTTCTGAACAGTGTGACCCTAATTCTCAGACTATGTGTCCTAGTTCTAGAATCCCCAACCGGTAGAGATAATTTATCTTTATCCACCCTGAGTTCTGAGGAAGGTTCACCGGACCCGAAATGTTAACTCTGTGTTTTTCTTCACAGATGCTGCCAGACCTGCTGATCTTTTCCAGCAACTTCTGTTTTTGTTCCTGATTTACAGCATCCGCAGTTCTTTTGGTTTTTCTTTATCCACCCTGTTGTTTTCTGTTAATATCTTAAAGACTTCGATCAGATCACCCCTTGACCTACTAAATTCGAGAGACCAGTCCTAATTAATGTAGTCCAGATGTTCTCTTGTAAACCTACACAGCACTCCCTCCAGGGCCAATATATCCTTCCTTAGGTGTAGTGCCCAGTTCTGCGCACAGTATTCCAAGTGGGGTTTTGAATATCAAAATATTAAGGGAAATAGAAGTTGGATAGAATGAAGTATTTTTGCAGGTCAAGGATTTCTGGACTTTATTTTAAGTTAGAGCCAGACATCTCAGGACTGAAATTAGGAAGCACAAACATTAGAGGTTTGGAATTCTCTTCAACAAACAGCAATTTGATGTCAAGAAGTGTTAAATGTGAGTTTGGTCGACATCTGTTAATCAACACAATTAAGGGATATGGGCATAGGTGGGTAAATTAGAATTAGAATTAGATTTTATTGTCACATGTACTCAAGAATGGGAATATGGGACTGCAGTGAAAAATGTGCAAAGTCACCATTCCTGGCACCATCTTAGGTACAAAGGTACCTAGGTTCAAACTCTTGGTACAAAGTAAAAAGAAGTTAAAAGTTCAACATTATGGTCCTTGTAAAGTAGAGAAATAGAGAAATAAAGATACAATTCAACATTATAGTCCTTCTTAAATGCTTAGCCATGCTGGCCTCACAGTCTATACAAGGGCTCGATCTCCTCCGCGCTGGGCTCCTGTACTGCAATCGGCTCACTCTCCCTGCGCTGGCTTGATCTTCCCTCACTCCATGTTGCCACAGATGCTGAGAGATCTGCAGCTTCCTGTTCTCACCACCCCCTCGGGCTGCTGTTCTCACCACCCCATTGGGCTGCTATTCTCACCACCACCTGGGGCTGCCTGTTCTCACCACCCCCTCGGGCTGCCTGTTCTCACCACC
>NC_063339.1:17076129-17076395 GCF_021869965.1 Rhincodon typus
GCCTGTTCTCACCACCCCCTCGGGCTGCCTGTTCTCACCACCCCATCATGCTGCCTGTTCTCACCACCCCCTCGTGCTGCCTGTTCTCACCACCCCTCGGGCTGCCTATTCTCACCACCCCCTCGGGCTGCCTGTTCTCACCACCCCTCGGGCTGCCTGTTCTCACCACCCCTTCGGGCTGCCTGTTCTCACCACCCCCTTGGTCTGCCTGTTCTCACTACCCCATCGGGCTGCCTGTTCTCACCACCCCCTCGGTCTGCCTGTTC
>NC_063339.1:17076405-17091030 GCF_021869965.1 Rhincodon typus
CCCTCGGTCTGCCTGTTCTCACCACCCTCTCGGACTGCTGTTCTCACCACCTCCCCGGGCTGCCTGTTCTCACCACCCCATCGGGCTGCCTGTTCTCACCACCACTGCAGATGCCGGGGATCTCTCGCTTCACCGTGCTGGCTCAATCTCTTCCGCACTGCACCAACCTGCTTTCCAGAGAAGGTGTAGATAAAGAAAGAAAAAAAAAGAGCAGTTAAGAAGCAAAAAAATGTTAAAGTAGATGGAGCAGATGAGCTCTGGGCAGGATCCTGCATGTGGGACTGCTACTCGGCATCCATCATTGATTTGCTCACAAATAACCATGAACCTATTAAATGTTGAAACAGTCTCAGGAAGGATATTTGGTTTTCCCTTGTTCTTGGGTCTTTGTGTTGTTATGTTGTGATTGATTCTTTTCTATTTTAACATATCAACATACAAATTAGAAACAGTAATAAGCTATTTATCCCAACGAGCCTGCTCCACCAGTTACTAAGTGAAGACATTAACTTATTTATTTCAAACAGGATAATGCCTCCATAAAATTAGTGGTAGACCACTTTGATATTTATTGTTAATTGTTCTTGTCATGTGCATGACACTAAGAATTCTGGCATTTATTCCTTGTCTTGAATTGGTTCACCTGTCCAAGGTTATTTAAACAATACCATTGCAAAACAGGCAAGAAAATCTAGTTAAGTTTCACTTGGGGCTATGGAACAATTTCAGTGAAAGCCATTTGTGAGTATATTGAAAGTGTCCAGTTGCCAAGAAGCACATTAATGTGCCATATTACATGATGTTGGGATAGGGGAATCACACATATATGTCTGATTTATGTTTGCTTAACACCAGTCAAAGAATTAAATAATGCCTCAGATAAATCTTAAATCACTGAAGAAACTGCAACTCCAGACAGACACCCATTCATCAAAGAAAATACTCCTGAGTAGGAGTTGACCATTTCTGTGATTTTCTGAGGAGCTCTTTCCACGGTTGCCTGGTCACAATGGCAGGGCACTTGCTTAGAGCTGCTGCTGCCCAACTTTATTGCAAGTGTGACCAAACACTGTTTATGCACATATGGAATGTAGTGCGCTTGGCTCTGATAAACTTCTTGGCCTGTATGCCTGTGTTACTGTGATAAACTGATTATCATAAGGCTCAACTTCCGGTGTGGAGCACTTTCTAGTAGTCAAGTGTTGCAAGTTATGGCCTAGCCTTGATTCACTCTGTCATGATGGTTAACACATTAGATTCATCTTTTACAATGAGCTCCAGAGGCATCTTCCTGGAGTGGTCCATGACTTAAAGGAAATAAAATTGCAGGGCTACAGGGAGAGCGGGTAAATGAAACTGGACAGCTCCATGGAGAGCTAGCTGAATGTCCTTCTTCTGTACTGCAAGTGATTGTATGGCAATATGATTTTGATTCTAAGAATATTCACTTAAAGTTTAGGAGAAACCTCTGAACTTTGCATCAACTCCAATGCTCCCAGCTGGGTAGATTGCCTCAGCTTCAAGTTTAATTTTATTTTTCTTCTTTATTCATTTACAGGATGAGGGTATTGCTGACCAGGTAGCATTTATTGTCCATCTCTAATTGCCCAGAGGGAAGTTATTATGTTGCTGTGGGTCTGGAGTCATATGTAGGCCAGACCAGGTAAGGATGGCAGTTTCCTTCCCTAAAGGACATTAGTGAACCAGGTTGGTTTTTCCCCAACAATTGACAATGGATTCACAGTCATCATTAGATTCCTAATTCCAGATATTTTTTATTGAATTCAAATTCTACCATCTGCTGTAGTGGGATTTG
This sequence comes from Rhincodon typus, assembly GCF_021869965.1. Classification (NCBI taxonomy): domain Eukaryota; kingdom Metazoa; phylum Chordata; class Chondrichthyes; order Orectolobiformes; family Rhincodontidae; genus Rhincodon; species Rhincodon typus. The sequence continues at coordinate 17,078,222 of NC_063339.1, forward strand.
AACCCAGGTCCTCAGAATGTTATCTGGGTCTAATATTCCAGCGATAATACCACTAGGCCATTGCCTCCCCCAGTTTTTTTCCAAATCTCGGAAATCACCATAAGGCTATGAAAGAGCTTGCAGCAGTCATCTCAGTCTATCTAACACATGGATATATCCAAACCTGCATATTGTGCTTTCTTTAACTCCCTCTCCCCCAACAATAAATTGAAACAAGAAACAAGCTATTTGGCTAGCAACAGTTTTTGTGTCCTTGTGAAATTAATCAATATGCTACATTGCTCATGACCCTAATGTTGGGAGTCAAACACGGAACTTGAGCTAACACCTCTCTGTGAGCCAGATGAGGGAGATATTTCCATGGAGGCAGCCTTGCTATTGTCAGGCTCTGTGCTATCTATCCAATGAAGGATTCTGGGTAGGCCAGCAGCTCTAAAAGGTTGGAGGCTTCACCGGGAGAGGTGGGTGCTCCTGAGGCAAATTGGAAACCCTGAGAGAGCCTCCACATGGAACCATCCTCAGAGATAAAACTTTAATTCAGAGCAAACAAGCAGACAGGCCTCTCAGAGAGGGAGGAAGCCCCTTGCAGGAGCAGAGTTGATCTACCTTTTCTCCCTACTGTGGGGACTTTGTCATCATCAACCTCTTCCCTACTATATGGAGCCTACATGCCACAATGCCAATCTCCATTGATCTGACAGTGTCCATATGTGGCATGGGTGGAAGCAGTGCTGTATTGTTGGCAAAATTGCCCACCTATTTAACTATTTAAATTGATTGCCCACCGATGTTCAGCAGTCAGTTAATTAGCATCCCAGCAGCTTCTAGGAAACCTCTCGAGCAGCAGGAATGTGCCGGGAGTCTTCCCAATACAGCTCTTTCCTACTTTCACAGATCTCACTGACCCACGGCTGGAAAAGTCCTGCCCTACCCCTACATTTTTTGCTGCTGTTGGCTACATTAGGTCAGATGCCTTTGTGTGGCAAATCAGCTCTCACAATTGCAAACCGCACCGTTACTGCATTCAAGGACAAGGCAAAGCAATGCATGTTGTGTCTCCATTTACACATGCAAGTGTGGTGAATGGGAAATAGATTTGTGATATTATCTAAGAGGTCCAGATGGAGCAAAAACAGTGCACAAACTGTGAGAAGTGAGAAAGCAGCCCATTTTCGTTACTGAGTCAAATAACAACTGTTCACCCGATTCCCTAGGACAGTACGTTCTGGTTAACAGCTTTGTGAAAATGCTGAACTTACATATGTGGTCATTGTTTGTCAGTGAACAAAACCTGTGCAGGAACCCGAACCACAGGGTGCAAGTAGGGTTGAAATTAATACCAGGACTTTAACATAGTTGATTAAGGCTGACTTCTTTGTACAAACTTAAATCTTGACTGTAATAAAGTCTGCTTTTTCTTTTTACCTCTTTTTTTCCCCTTTCTGTTTCCCAAATTTCGGTGTTTGTTGTCCTTTTTTACTCTGCTATTAATTTATATTCTCACATATATTTGTTGGGAAAATTAATATTAGGATCGCACAGCATTGGTGTGGAAGAGGGACATGTCTTTGATTAGTGTGTTGATTGTAATTGAACAATTTGAGTACATTTGAGTCAGTTGCCTCTCAAAGGGATGCGTGCCTAGGGACATTGGTGAAATTTTAGTAAGCTTTGGGTAATAATATCAAATGGGCGACATGAAAACCTCAGTCCACTGCAAGGCCAGTGGACCATGAGGTTTGCAAACCTGGCCATACCCATCCCCGCCAATTTCCCAGCACTGATCAAACATGCTGCTAACTGACAGAATGGATAATGAATAAGAAATCGAGCCTTCTACTAAATGCTGGCACTTGTCACTGTCTGTCTGTCACTGTTGAATACTAAGCAACCAACTCCCCTCCCACTCCCCACACCCTCCCAAGTTACTGAAAAATAAACTTCTTGGCACTAGGCCATTGGGGCCCCTGGTCATTTTGTTTCTCCTCCTGCTGTTGAGTTGCTCCACCTGACAAGCAGAGTCCTAGCTTCCGCCAGCTCATCAGCTCAATCATTTGCAAGCACAGCAGAGCAATTAACACAGTGTGGCTGAGTGAAGCAGCTGCTCCCTGACAGACACGGTGCCACTGATGCTATCTATAGTCACAATCCTTCCGAGGGGTAAACAACAGCCGCGTGCAATATGCAGGAGGAAGTACCATGCCGAGAAGTAGCATTCGGGGACCAGCTTCGTGGCCCCTGTGGTTCTTCCTTTTTAACTCATTCCGCACTGGCATTCACCCTCTGAGGGTGAGGGAGGAGCAGCGTTCCTGCATTAATATGGCTTGCTGCAAGTTTCCTTTCTTTGCGCTTTCGCATATGCACTCGGTTGCCTTCAGCAATTTTGCGAATGTGGCCCTGTAGACAACACGTTCTCAACACTACAGATCGTATCATAGCCTTCAAATCACCAAAACTTTCAAGCAACTTTTCTTTTAAAAATGAACAGAAAATGCTGGAAACACTCAGCAACATCTGTGCTGAGCAAGATAGTGTTAATGTTGGATGACTTCTCATCGTCATGAACAAATACAGCACGATAACAGTGGCTTTGAGGGGAGAGGCCTGTGATAGGATGGAGGATAGGATTGATTGAATGATAAAATGGTTATCATGTAAGGCACAAGGGAGTGACGATGGGTCAATAAAGAAGCAAAATATGGACACAGCAGTGGTTATATGGTTATAGCAATATCATTGCAAGCAGTTTCTGTCTGAGAAAATGAGGGCGGAGATTTTGATCTGAATTCGGAGAACTCAGTGATGAGTCCAGAGGCTCTAACAAATTGAGAAGCTGCTCTGTGAGTTTGCAAAAAGGTGGTGAACCAGAAACCTGAATATTGTTTCTCTCTCCCAAGATTCTGCTTGGTCTGTTGAATGTTACTTGACGTTTTCTGTCTCTATTCCATCTTCGGAATTATTTTGCTTTTATGTAACAAAATTTGACTTATGCAGCATGGGTCAAACACACTGCCGTTTGATAAGGTCTGAGTGCTTTCCTGGGAGTTTAGGCTATGTAACAGATACTATGAAGACTGGAGATGTATCTTATAGATTTTTCGGCTAAGTGTGAATTGCAATTTGTGGGGTGATTCTCACTTTAGGCTGAGTGAGTTTACTTGATGGATCTCACTGCATTAATTTGCATTTCAGCCAATTTGGCTAATGTAACATCCAATTTCCACTCTGTCTTACTATGCACGGTTCCTGGAACAACTTGCTACTCACCAGAGATCCCGGAATTGACTGGCATCCCTGGCGCCGGCACCATCTTTAAAAGACCGTTGCGCATGCAGACAAACACTGTTAGTCTGGAGCTGCTCTGCACGGTTCCTGATATTTACGCCGAACATGGCAGACAGAGGGAAATCACCATCTGCTTTTTGGGCAGGGTCTTAGAGCTGGTGGTGGTGCAGGAGCAGGGTGGCTTTGGCCCCAAAACTAGCACAGGAGGCCACAACACCAGACCATGTCAACCTGGTCCGAGTTTGCTACCTAGGCTAGAAACCAGCACTGTAGGAAGAAGATCAATGTCCTTGTCCAATCTACTAGCTTAAGTGCCATCACCCTCTCTATATATTTCATTCCCACTCTATCCCCACAACTGTACCCACCTCTTATCAAGGCTCGTGTACTACTACTTTCACTAATTTATGTAACATCTTTTCCACTCACACTCACCCTGCACCATCACTAATCCTGTGTGCCCTCTGTGCTGCCTACCCTCTCACTTGGGAAATCTCCCACCTGCACCAACAGTAATGGTTGGGCCACCCAGTTCCATCTTCTGTAATTCCTGCCGCTCTCTCAGTCCAGGAGCAAAACAGCCCACAACTGGGCAGAAAGAATCAAGATGGATAATGTGCTGCCTGTCATGTGGCTCCTCACTCCTTTATCAGAGAGGATCTGACCCTGACTGCCCTGACTGGGCTGTTATTGGAAGCAGCTTTTGACTTTCTGTGACAGGATCTGTTCAGTGAAGGCTATCTCCCTTGCCTTGCCTAATGTCTGCTGACAACCAAGGCAAGCTTCCTGGGTTTGTGTCTACACTGAGTGGCATGGCACGACAGTAGTAGTATGAGCCTGGCATCTTTGACTGAGGGCAAAAAGACAAATCAATGCAAGGCAGGGATGCTGTGAACATCCAGGTCAGCTCAAAGTGAGTGAATGCTCTGACAGCGAGCGAAAGGCCCAGAGGTGCAGCCTGGTGCAGTCCATGAGCTGGGGGTGTATTCCCAAGCTTGCAGTGTCCTTGTTACAGCATCCCAATGATAGCTAACAGTGCGGCCTGAAGTGCAGCCTTGAAGTGCAGCAGAATCATCCTGAAATGGATTAAACACGTGCCATGAGAGTTCATAGATGCTGGCTCATGTCAGATGCCATTGCCTGTGTATGTGGCTGATGCCCATGGAGCGGTACCGAGATGCTGCTGCCCTGTACTCAGCATGGAAGTCTTTTGGAACAAGTAGTGAGTTAAACCCATCAAGAACGTACTGTGATTTGAAGGCAAGTTTACCTGATGGTTAGTTTGAATGGTCAGTTTGATAACATTGCAACCCATGTTGAGTTGGGTTGTCATCGAGGCATTTAACAACTACTGAGTGTCAGTTGGGAACTCACTGCACTGCTGAGAATCTGACCATGCTGCTTAAGAAAAGCATAAGTGATGTGGCAAGATAATTTCGATATTGAGATGGGGCTCACCAAACCTTTCACCTGATTCTACCACTCACTTCATTATATCTGACGTCACTTAGAGCCTGGTAAAATTCCTCCCTGGATTCTTGTTGAGATAGATGTCTTCAAGTTTGTTAATGACATTAATTATTTTTGTTGCTTTAATCTCAGACCTACACACGCTGTTTTTTGTTGTGTTCACTGATGTTAACGGGTACGTTTCATGACTACATTATGCAGAGCTGACGGACTGACTACACACTGCACTGACTCCTGAAGATGAGGCAAGGGCTTTGATACTGAAGCATCAAATGCCTAGATGTCATTGAGCTATCTTAAAAGTGCACAAACTGTCTGGCCTGGATTCTATGTAATAATATATGTAGGGTTGGAAGTTTTAGATTACAAGGAATGACTCATTGTGTTATTCCAGAATACATATCACATCAGTGCCTCAATATTCCCAAGGAATTTCATATTCTTTTCCTATTTAATGTATATGCATTCAATTCATTAAAGCAACCAGCACATTGAATTGAGAAAGCAAATGTGTTAAGTTTTTGCCTTTTCGTGTACTGTGTAATTTGAAAGGAACTTGTATCTTAGAAGGAGATCAGTGCTTTGTGTGTTGAAAATTAAACACAAACCTACGCCTTAATCAGTGTAAATCCATTCCCGCTGTCTCTACAACAGAGATCATTTTAATAAAAAGATCCAGCAATAGGATGTGAGACCAACAAGTCACTCCCTAATTGATAAAAATACACAACTAATATTTATCACTCATTGTAATTGTAAAAACAGACTGAGGGAGGTTTAGTGTGCTAAGGAGAGAGAGAGAAAAGCACGACAGAGTGAAAGACAAAATAAATGATATAGGGAACAGATCCAAAAGTAAATAGCTGTAATACCATGTGTAGCCATACACATTCTGATGTGGGATAACAAGGTAGAAGTCATGCAATCTCCAAGAGATGGGCACAAATTTAATGCAAGCCAGTGGGAAATTAATTTGGATAATCGTTGTCCAGTCTCACAGATCAAACCTTGGCCATTTCTTTGCCTAAGGAGCCTGTCGTGGTTCCAGTTTCTAGATTGCCATTTATTTATGGTTTATTTATAGTCTTTAATTTACAGATCTGTTTTCCTGTTAGTGCCTCCAAAGAGAGGTTATTTCTTAACAGCAATGATAGGAAATAGGACAGGCCTAACACTCCTGTGGATCTGAGGCAGAAATGGGCATTTCCAAACTTTTCATCCAAATACCCTTAGATCAAAATGTCTGGGAGCTCCAGTTGGAGCAGCATTGAATCATAGAATCCTTACAGTGTGGAAACAGGCCCTTGGGCCTAACAAGTCCACACCAAGCCTCAGAGCATCTCACCCAGACCCATCCCCCATAACTCCCTTAATCTACACATCTTTGGACACTATGGGCAATTTAGCACGGCCAATCCACCTAGCCTGCACATCTTTGGACTGTGGGAGGAAACCCACGCAGCCTGGGGGAGAGTGTGCAAACTCCACATAGGCAGTCACCTGAGGGTGGAATCAAACCCGGGTCCCCGGTGCTGTGAGGAGCAGCCCTAACCACTGAGCCACCGTGCTGCCCTAGGAGAAGCCGCAATAATAAGTAGCACCTTCCTATTGTATTGTATGGGGTTCCCCTCAGGAGACCTGACGGCAGCGGCAGTGTGTGACGAAGCAGCGGTCGGGGGCGAAGCCTTGCCAGTGGTAAGGAAGCCTGGTGTGCCCGATGGAGATCAGCAGCGGTGATCAGTGGGTAAAAGCATGCCCAGCGTAGGGGAGAGCGACCCCTGTTGGGGAAAGCCCAGCTTGGAGCATCTGCAGGCCCATGGTTTAAGAAAGGACTGTAATATTTGACATTTTAACTTTATTTCCTTATTTTTACACTTAAACACTAAGAAGACGGTAGTGCTTAACTTTTAAAGTCATTTCTTTATTTTTCTACTTCTGTAACTAAGATTTCGTACCGAGGTCTTTTGTCTCTGAGATGGCCCCCATGTGTGGTGACATTGTACACTTTTCTCTGCACTCTTGTGCCCCGTACCTAAGTACACATGACATGAAAGCCTAAATCCAAATCTAAATATAAATCCTTTTCATTTAGGATGCATCTGATTTGGACTGTGTAACTTTGAGAGCAGTGCCACCCTATTTAGCATCTCTTTTCTATCTCATTTTGGTCTTGACCAACATCTCTACTCAACCATCCTCTGTTGTGTCATTATTGTTAGTAAATTTTATTAAGGTATGTAGCAATTACCCTCTCAGTAACTCTGTCACACCTTCTACCTCCACCAGAAGATTTCCTTTCCAACCCTAGTCAGAGCCATTAGGTGGAATCTTCCATCTGGAATACAAGTGTGATGGTATGAAAGTACCTGTCACTTCTGCTCTGATGCAGGACATCTTTTCTTGCAAAATTACATGGTTTCCAGCTCATTAATATGCACATGCAGGGAGCATGATGAAGTTGGGAAGGAATATTACTGATATAAAGCCAACAGGTCTGCAGTTATCTGTTTCTCTCTCCACTTTTCTTAAATATTGGGGTTACATTTGAAATCCTCCAATTTGCAGAGTTAATAGCATTTTGAAATATGATCGCTAATGGATCCGTAATCTATACAACCATCTCTTTCAACAATCTATGGTGAAAAGCATAAGGTCCTGGGATTCATCAACTTTCCATGAAGTTCTCTGAATAATACTTTTTTTACGAATATTAATTTGTTCCACTTCTGCACTCTCACTAGACTCTTGGATTTTAATTATTTCAAGGCGAGTTCATGTATATTCTGCTGTGAATACTGGAACAAAGTACTTATTTAACTTCTCTGCCATTTCTTTGTTCTTTATTACCAATTCTCCGTTTTCGGCCTGGAATGGACTAATTTTTGTTTTAATCTCTTCCTTTCTACATACCTGTAGAAGCTTTTACAATCCATTTGTATGTTTCTTGCTATTTTACATTCATATGACATTCTCTCTTTCTTTATAAATTCCTCAGCCCAGCTTTGCTGAATTTTAAAATTCTCATAATGATCAGATATATAACACGTTATAAAGTCAAAGTCAAAGTCTGCTTCTTTGATTGAATATTATCTTTAATTTCCTGTTTTAGCAATGGCTCTTTCACTATTCCTGTTGTACAACTTTGCCTTAAACAAATATATGCTTTGTTGACAACCAAGCATTAATTCTTTAAATACTGGTTATTGCCTGTCTACAATCAAACATTATAATACATTCAGTCAATCCACCACACTAAATTCCTCTTCATATCTTTATAATTACCCTTGTTTAGATTTAAGACCCATGTTTCAGGTTGAACTACATCTTTTTTAAAAACAAGTGCAGAAATAATTGGGAAAACTCAGCAGTTCTGGCAGCATCTGTGGAGAGAGAAAAACAGAGTTAATGTTTTGGTTCATTGACCCTTCTGCAGAATGGAGCATTTTTAAAAATCTTTTCAGAAAATTCTATCATATTAATAAGATTGTTAGCTAGCCCTTTCTTGTTTCATAATGTTAGATACAAAGTAACTCATGGCTTGGTTGGTTCCTCCACATGTTGCTCCAGAAGACCATCACAAACACATTCTAGGAACTCTCCCTCTACTGTGCTTATTGGATTTACTCAGTTTATATGTAGATTGAAGTCACCCATTCCCCTTCCCAAAGCACTTCTAATTTCTTAATCCATAACATACCCTGCACATTCCCTGTGCCTTGCTTCCTGGTCTACAGAATAGCAAAAAATTAAGCCCATTATTTTTTAACTATCCTTTTAATTGATGTGTACGTAAAACATTTCCTTTTATGTTACCTACTAATGTTTTCTTATGCATTCCCTTTGCCCATTTAGCATTTTTCTATTCCTTCTGCCTCTATATACACTGCCTGGTTATCAGTTGTATTATGGACCTGTCATTTGTCATGATCCTTCATTCTTTAGTTTCACTTTAACTTCTATTTCCTTTATTCATCCAGGGAGCTCTATTTTTGAATGCCACGTCTTTCGTCCTTATGTACCTGAATTACTCATGCCTTGAAAGTTGCTCATTTTCTGTTTTCCTGTCCAATCCACCAGTACTGGATTTCTTCACCAATCACTGAAATTGTTTCTTTTCCAATTAGATATTTTCATTGCTAATAAGTCCATGTGTAGGAATTCCTCCTTCAACTGTCAGTCCACCTCCTTGTTAACCTAATAATGTTATACCCCAAGATTTGAATCAGGTTCCTTTCCTGGGGCTTAACGTCTGATGATGACATAAGTTGCTACTTCAAGTATGGTAGCATAGGCCTTATGAGGAAGCCATGGGAGGCTGGGGAAATGCACATGGCTTCTATAAGAGATCAGGGAGTCTGGATAGAAAACTTCGGATGGTATGGGTTAGCATGGATGGTGCCTAGGGAGGATGTGAGGTTGAGGGGTGTGAAAGCTGGAAGACTGTTTCATATTTTCTTTTATTTAAATTTTTGGCTGCAGTGCCGAAGCCCCAAAGTCACTGAAGCTTTCGATCCAGCTCGGTTCAGGAACTGGCAGCTTCCTCAGCATTTCCAGGCTTGCCTGCTCCAACTCCCAAAGCACCCTTTGGCCCAACAATGGGAGGTGCAAGCAGCCATTTTTAAATTCATGGAGCCAGGATTTCTTTCACTTCTGCACACCAGACGAGGTGATCTTGGGAACAGCATTTAATGGGGTGGATGGTGGCGTATCTGATTTCTGCCATCTTCCCTCCATCCACCATATCCCTTTACACAAACCCCCAACTCTCAATACCTTCCATCCCCACCATCTGATAAATCACTTACCTTGCTCCTTGGTCCTCCATGATTCTGGGACTCTGGGAGTACTTGATGGTGCTGCTAGGGTCAGTCTCAGTCTGACCACCAACTATCACTAAGCAATATTTCTACCCCCACCCCACCCCAGGCTCTTTATTCCAGGTGATGGCCTACTGGTGACCATACCATTGCCTGATTGGCATTAAATCCAGTGGGTCTTGCCCTGGAAGGACAGACTGGGCTCTGGTTTTGGCTTTCCAGTTGGCTAGATAATTGAATTGCAATGCAAAGTGATGCCAACAGCGTGGGTTCAATTCCTGCACTGAGGTTACCATGAAGGACCTTCCTTCTCAATCTTTCCGCTCGTCTGAGTCTTTGTGACCCTCAGGTTAAACCACCACCAGTCATCTCTTTCTAATAAGAGAGCAGCCCTCTGGTCTAATAGGACTATGATGACTTTACCTACATATTCAGAAATGATTGATTGATGTTGCATTCAAAAGATACTTCAGCTATTAAGATCCAGCCCTAACTTTCTATTGTGAACTTAATTGGCAATGAATGCCCAAATACAGTGATTTCTCAGAACTGTTTGAGAGCAAATGTTTTTATGCCCTGTGAAACCAATAGTGGAATTGTACAAATGGCGCAGCGTCTTGTGGCAACTAATAATTCATGAGATGTCTCTTTCTTACAACAAGTGAGCTCTCCCTTTTCTTTTAACAGTAAAATTTAGGCCATTGTCATTAGTTCCTATTGAAGGCACAACAGCATGAAGCCTTCACAGCCATCAATACACTCTAAGTGAGAATTTATTTTGCTCTTGCTTTGTCATGTTAGTGGTTTCTTTCATCATTTTGCATGATTTCCCTTCCTCTTTCACCAGAGGGCTCTGTAAAACTAGTGACAGACTGTACTGGAAGTTGACCCTTGACTTGAAGAGAGCAGACCTCCCGGACCAAAGGCCGACAGCAGAGATTCCCAGAAACTTGAGAGGCAGCTTTGGTTCTGTTCCACAGTTGCACATTTTGACTACAAGTTATCAGCGCCTCACCTGATTTGGGAGATGGTGATAAACCCGCGTTTTAAAACAATACTTTGATTCCTAAAGTTAAGACCATGGCATTGGACCTGTTAATTTTTTCCTTTCACTCACAGGCTGGCCAATCTCCTTCTTGGGAAGGCCAGAAATGAATATGAATACATTCCAGATGGGGATTGCAACCTCAGTGGCTTGCTTATGGTTTGGAGTGTTTTTAAATATGTTTAAATATGTTCTTAACTTGCCTCCACAGTCTTAAACTTCCGTGTGATGTGCAAACAGCACACGCAAATGGCTAATTGTCCAGCCTCAAACCTTCCATTCAATAGTCTACCTCCATCTTTGATACCCTTAGTACCTTTACCATTTCCTTGTGTCTCATCCTGATGTTCTCCACGATAAACTTCAACTCTCAGCTTTCTTAACACAAAAGGACACAATAAGCTTGAACATTTATGCTAAACAACTCTTTAGCCATTCATTGCAAGAATCATAAAACATTGCACTGGCCCTTGTCAAACTGTCTGCTACTTCAGTTTTGTCATGGACTGAAAGGATAACTCTAAACTTCCCTTTTCCATAATAGATTATCTTTTTAATTTTCTCTCACCTACCTACGCCACCCACAACTTCAACAAATGCAGGAATCTCATGGGTTTCTTCATGAGCACATTACAACCATTTATTCAGTAGCCTTTGACAAGTCACTCTTCCCCAAAATCGTATTCCAGTCTAGTACATTGCTCACGACCACAATATTGTCCAGCTACCATGCCACCATTGAATACACATCGTTTTCCAGACTGACTCTCAACTCCCTCATGACCCTTTAAGTTTATGTTGTCATCTTGTCCATGAGGCCCATCTCTTCCTCCATCAAATACTGACCACTCAACTTCCATTTCTTGCATCCATATTAGTTAAGGGTAATTGGGGATGGGCAATAAAAGCTGGCCAAGCCACTAATGTCCACATTCCTATGTTAGCTGGTATTGGTAATGGTTCTTTCTACTCTGGCAGCAATCCCCTCAAATCAGTCCCCTCAAATTTCAAATCTACCATTATCATACAAGTCTTCAAATAAATGTAATGTTTGTTGTCAAAAATTGAACTTGGGCCCATCTTGCCCTCAATTTTGTGTTTAAGTTCCTACAAATCAGTTTGCACCCTTAATTTTCACCTTTTGGGCATGGTCCTTATCAAAATTATAAACAGCATCCTATTCACCTGTGATCACAGTAAACTCTTCATAAATTTTTTCAGTTCTCTTTAATCTTTGTCATGACTGAACACTTCATACTCCTTCAGTGTCTCCCCTCTGTTATCAATCTGACTGCACTCACTCCAATCTATCTTTATCTGTCCAGCTATAGTCAGAGGATCTCCCACAATAGTTTCTATTCCTGCTTGTGCACCATTACTTCTGGAGTCCCCCAGTGTCCTATACTTTGCCCTGTTCCACTTCTCACTGACACACTGGTATTCAGTGGCATCATCTGAAGACAAAATGTCAGTTTGCAAATGGCACCAATGGACACCTGGCTGTCTGTCACTGGCACCCTCCCAGCCACGCCACTCTTTCTGATTTGTCAGCTGCCTGTCCTTTGTTCCAAAACTAAATGCATAGAAATTGCTTCCAGATAAATATGAGAAAGACTGAAAAACATTGTGTTCTGTCCCTGCTGCACATTTTGCTCTTTAACTAATGACAACAGCCCCCTCCCTCATCGCTGTCTGGGGTTGAGCCAGATTGTTCATAATTGCTACATCTTCTATGGAATGGTGACTGTCAGTGGTGATGGTACACAGGGATGGTAACTATCGCTGGTGATGGTACAAAGGGATGGTGACCATCAGTGGTGATGGTACACAGGGATGGTGACTGTCAGTGGTGGTGGTACACAGGGATGGTGACTGTCAGTGGTGATGGTACACAGGCATGTGACCATCAGTGTTGCTGGTACACAGGGATGGTGACTGTCAGTGGTGATGATACACAGGGATGGTGACCGTCATTGTTGGTGGTACACAGGGATGATGACCATTAGTGTTGGTGGTACACAGGGATGGTGACTGTCAGTGGTGATGGTACACAGGGATGGTGACCGTCGGTGTTGGTGGTACACAGGGATGATGACTGTCAGTGGTGGTGGTACACAGGGATGGTGACCGTCAGTGGTGATGGTACCCAGGGATGGTGACCGTCAGTGGTGATGGTACACAGGGATGGTGAC
>NC_063339.1:17091430-17094192 GCF_021869965.1 Rhincodon typus
GGATGGTGACTGTCAGTGGTGATGGTACACAGGGATGGTGACCGTCAGTGGTGATGCTACACAGGGACGGTGACCATCAGTGGTGATGGTACACAGGGATGGTGACTGTCAGTGTTGGTGGTACACAGGGATGGTGACTGTCAGTAGCGATGGTACACAGGGATGGTGACCATCAGTGTTGGTGGTACACAGGGATGGTGACCGTCAGTGGTGATGGTACATAGGGCTGGTGACCATCAGTGGTGAAAATACACAGGGATGGTGACCGTCAGTGGTGATGGTACACAGGGATGGTGACTGTCAGTAGTGATGGTACACAGGGATTGTGACCATCAGTGGTGGTGGTACACAGGGATGGTGACCATCAGTGGTGATGGTACACAGGGATGGTGACCGTCAGTGGTGATGGTACACAGGGATGGTGACTGTCAGTGGCGATGGTACACAGGGATGGTGACTGTCAGTGATGGTACTCAGGGATGGTGACTGTCAGTGGTGATGGTACACAGGGATGGTGACTGTCAGTGGCGATGGTACACAGGGATGGTGACTGTCAGTGATGGTACACAGGGATGGTGACTGTCAGTGGTGATAGTACACTGGGATGATGACTGTTAGTGGTGGTGGTACACAGGGATGGTGACTGTCAGTGGTGATGGTACACAGGGATGGTGACTGTCAGTGGTGGTGGTACACAGGGATGGTGACTGTCAGTGGTGGTGGCACACAGGGATGGTGACTGTCAGTAGTGATGGTACACAGGGATGGTCACCATCAGTAGTGATGGTACACAGGGATGGTGACTGTCAGTGGTGATGCTACACAGGGATGGTGACTGTCAGTAGCGATGGTACACGGGGATGGTGACTGTTTATGGCAATGGTACACAGGGATGGTGACCGTCAGTGGTGGTGGTACACAGGGATGGTGAGCATCAGTGGTGATGGTACACAGGGTCGTGACCATCAGTAGTGATGGCACACAGGGATGGTGACCTTCAGTGGTGATGCTACACAGGGATGGTGACTGTCAGTGGTGATGGTACACAGGGATGGTGACTGTCAGTAGTGATGGTACACAGGGATGGTGACCGTCAGTGGTGATGGTACACAGGGATGGTGACCGTCAGTGGTGATGGTACACAGGGATGGTGACCGTCAGTGGTGATGGTACATAGGGATGGTGACTGTCAGTGGTGATGGTACACAGGGATGATGACCGTCAGTGCTGGTGGTACACAGAGATGGTGACTGTCAGTGGTGATGGTACACAGGGATGGTGACCATCAGTGGCGATGGTACACAGGGATGGTGACCATCAGTGGCAATGGTACACAGGGATGGTGACCGTCAGTAGTGATGGTACACAGGGATGATGACTGTCAGTGGTGATGGTACACAGGGATGGTGACCTTCAGTGGTGATGGTACACAGGGATGGTGACTGTCAGTGTTGGTGGTACACAGGGATGGTGACTGTCAGTGTTGATGGTACATAGGGATGGTGACCTTCAGTGGTGATGGTACACAGGGATGGTGACTGTCAGTGTTGATGGTACACAGGGATGGTAACCATCAGTGGTGATGGTACATAGGAATGTTGACCATCAGTGGTGAAAATACACAGGGATGGTGACCATCAGTGGTGATGGTACACAGGGATGGTGACTGTCAGTGTTGATGGTACGCAGGGATGGTGACTGTCAGTGGTGATGGTACACAGGGATGGTGACCGTCAGTGGTGATGGTACACAGGGATGGTGACCGTCAGTGGTGATGGTACATAGGGATGGTGACTGTCAGTGGTGATGGTACACAGGGATGATGACCGTCAGTGCTGGAGGTACACAGAGATGGTGACTGTCAGTGGTGATGGTACACAGGGATGGTGACCATCAGTGGCGATGGTACACAGGGATGGTGACCATCAGTGGCAATGGTACACAGGGATGGTGACCATCAGTAGTGATGGTACACAGGGATGATGACTGTCAGTAGTGATGGTACACAGGGATGGTGACTGTCAGTGGTGGTGGTACACAGGGATGGTGACCGTCAGTGGTGGTGGTACACAGGGATGGTGACCATCAGTGTTAGTGGTACACAGGGATGGTGAACGTCAGTGGTGGTGGTACACAGGGATGGTGACCGTCAGTGGTGATGGTACACAGGGATGGTGACTGTCAGTGGTGGTGGTACACAGGGATGGTGACCATCAGTGGTGATGGTACACAGGGATGGTGACCGTCAGTGGTGATGGTACACAGGGATG
This sequence comes from Rhincodon typus, assembly GCF_021869965.1. NCBI lineage: Eukaryota > Metazoa > Chordata > Chondrichthyes > Orectolobiformes > Rhincodontidae > Rhincodon > Rhincodon typus. The sequence goes on from NC_063339.1 coordinate 17,093,701, forward strand.
GTGACTGTCAGTGGTGGTGGTACACAGGGATGGTGACCATCAGTGGTGATGGTACACAGGGGTGGTGACCATCAGTGGTGATGGTACACAGGGATGGTGATCATCAGTGGTGAAAATACACAGGGATGGTGACCGTCAGTGGTGATCGTACACAGGGATGTTGACTGTCAGTGGTGATGGTACACAGGGATGGTGACTGTCAGTATTGGTGGTACACAGGGATTGTGACCATCAGTGGCGATGTTATACAGCGATGGTGACTGTCAGTATTGGTGGTACACAGGGATGGTGAACGTCAGTGGTGATGGTACACAGGGAAGGTGACCGTCAATAGTGATGGTACACAGGGATGTTGACCGTGAGTGATGGTGGTACACAGGAATGGTGACTACCGCTGGTGATGATACACAGGGATGGTGACCATCAGTGGTGATGGTACACAGGAATGGTGACCATCAGTATTGGTGGTACATAGGGATGGTGACTGTCAGT
>NC_063339.1:17094202-17107118 GCF_021869965.1 Rhincodon typus
ATGGTGACCATCAGTGGTGGTGGTACACAGGGATGGTGACCATCAGTGATGATGGTACACAGGGATGGTGACCAACAGTGGTGGTGGTGCACAGGGATGGTGACTGTCAGTGGTGGTGGTACACAGGGATGGTGACCAACAGTGGTGGTGGTGCACAGGGATGGTGACTGTCAGTGGTGGTGGTGCACAGGGATGGTGACTGTCAGTGGTGGTGGTACACAGGGATGGTGACTGTCAGTGGTGGTGGTGTACAGGAATGGCGACCATCACTGGTAGAGGATAATTTTCATCTGTTGAGCCACAAATCAATTTGCTGACCTTCTCGCATTCCCATGTTAGATGGCATGAGAACTGACAAGGTTGGCGGAACCAGAGCCACTTGTAAGAGGAAAAGGTGTATCATGAATTTGACAGGCATCGTTTTGAAGGGAGGACAGGGGAAACATGGAGAGAAACTATTCAAGTTTCAAATGGCAAGTTAACAACATCGTTCAGCTTGACAGGGTACAACACTGATTCAGCAAACGGTAGTTAACTCCACATTTGATATCTGAACATAAGGTAAAAGAAAGACTTGTGTCAATTTTGCATTTTTCAATACATCTAAAAATCAGTGAAATCTTCTCATATATGTAGACAAATCTCGTCCAAGTGGCAATACTATACTGACCAGGTAATCTCTTGTTTGTCGTTTGATGATTTAGTTTAGTGGTAAATGTTGACCAGGACACTGAAGAAAATTCTCTTGGTCTTCTTCAAAACAATAACATGTAATCTTTTCCAGCCACCTAAGCAGGCAGACAAAGTCTCGGTTTATGTCTTTCCTGAAAGGTAGCACATTGAACCATAGCACTTCCTCAGTGCTGTTTTAGAATGTATGATCATATTTTGTGCTCATTGGAATTGAACCCATAACTTTGAAATGCTTTGGTGATAGTGTTACCAAATGAGCTACAGATTACACAGGGCATCACAGCATGTGGTGTTTCAGTCAGACAGGTCTGTCACACTTCCTGACACACAGCTACTCAAAATAATGGAGAAGGTTAAATAAAAACAAAACTGCATGCTTTGGAATGGAAGTAACTTCCCAGTACCTGCTAACAGAAATCTGTAAAGGAAGCAACTTATTAGGATTTTCCGTCAGAAACATGCAAAGGAAATCTTCCCTTGAATCATTTACATTGTTGAGGTTGGCTAAACAAGTACTGCACTATTTAGCACAATTCTTTGATTATTTTTAAATGTTCTCAACAAAAAAAAACAATCAAAGGTCTCAAAGATTTGTTCAAGGGAACTTCCTGGACTCACCTCTGTAAAAGAAAAGCAAAATGGGCTTTCACTATTGCTTGTAAACTGCCCAAACAGAAAAAAATACCCTCACCTCGATTGGAAGGCTCATAATGTTAATGAGAGCATTGTGCATAAAGAATGTCTCATTGCCTGGTAACAGAAGAAGCTGTGGTGCTGCTTTCTGATAATTCTGACCTTGGTGGATAGAAGCTGTCACTCCTGTCATAAGGATCCTGGGAATAATACCCCCATTTAGCTTTACCATCTGGCATGTCATTTGGATTCCATTTCCATCTGAGCCATAGACCATCTTACCAATCCCCTTCAGTTGAGTGATTCAGGATTTACATCATGTAGGCCTTATTGTTAGTGCTGAACCATAAGTTCCCAAGCGGATACTGATATCTACCGAGGTATCTACTGGCAATGTTGATGGCTCCTTCTCTCCCTTACTTGATTATATCCCAATTGGCACTTCCAATATCTGGCTTATCCCTCCTCTGCCTTCTTCATCATTAAATAAAGTAGCACTGGTAGAAGTCTTAGAGAAATATGGAAGTTGAAGTAGGTCACATACTCCATTGGAGAAGGAGACAGTGAGCAAGGCTGGGGTTCTGCACTGAGTATGGAACCAACATTTAGGGGGTGACACGGTAGCTCAGTGGTTAGCACTGCTGCCTCACAGCTCCAGGGATCTGAGTTCAATTTTAGCCTTGAGCAACTGTCTGTGTGTAGTTTGCACATTCTCTCCATATCTGGGTTTCCCCTGTGTCCTCTAGTTTACTCCTATAGGCCTAAGGTGTGCAGATTAGGTGGGTTGGCCATGTTAAATTGCCCATGATGTCCAGGGATGTGTAGGTTAGCTGAATTAGCCATGGCAATGTAGGGATACAGGGATAGGGTAGGGCGGGGAGTGAGTCTGGGTGGGTTTCTCTTTGGAGATTTGGTGTGGACTTGTTGGGTCAAATGGCCTGTTTCCACACTGTAGGGATTCTATGGAATTTCTGCACTCCAATTTCCATCAGTAAAGGTTCAAAGGGATTGTTAAAATCACCTTGATTTCATTAAATATGAATGAAAAATAGTTTAAATAATCAATCTCTTTCTGTACAAATTCTTAGTGTTTTGAAGTATTTTAATGATAAAACATCCATGCCTCAGGGTAATTGTCAGTTGTATGTAGAATGTGTAAGAGCATCCTGTTAGGCCTGAACTCAACTATTGCATAAAATTCTAAATATACATATATGCATGTGCATTTGAATATAAGATCACAGTATTATGCATCAAATGAACTATGTTAAGTTCAGAAAGTCACAATCTATCTCATTCGCTTCTTCTTGCAGATGGTTATATTAATATCATATCAATCTGTAGTTTCTTAAATGAATATCTGCCAAGTCGAATGATTCATTATTTATTATCTGGATCCTTTTAACCCAAAGTGTGAAATAAAATGAAACATTCGGTACCTAAAATTAAATGCAGACTCCTAGGTATTTGTAAAGCAAAATATTAACAGCAGCCAACATTACACAATGGTGTTAGCCTTGGCAAAGTGCAGGTAGCTACCTTGCCTGATCCAGAAGGTTGTAGTTTGAAGTTCCCCGACACAGACCTCAGCATAACCTCTCAGCTAACATTCTGTTGCAATATTGAGGATGTTTCAGCACTATGAGAGGTTCTGTCTTTCAGAATAGATATTAAACCCAGAAACTTTCTGCCCCCTCCTGTGTATATAAATTAGCCCAATGCACTTTTTTAAGTACAGCAGGCAAATTCTTCTGGTTAATTTTTTTTTCACCTCAACCAACAGATTAACTAAATTAACCAAAAACAGATTACTTGGTTATTTATTTCAAAGCTGTGAGCAAGGCCATGTTAGGCAAAGATTGGCTGTTGCTCTTTCTACATTCCTAAATTGTATAATTTGCTGTAAACATCATTTGCATCATCCATAGGTTGTAAAGGGTACTACAAGAATGCAATAGTTCTTTCTTAAGGGTGTATAATGTATAAATTTCTCCTTTACTCCAGACGGTTTCCAGGAACAAAAAATAAGTGGTTCAGGCAACTGGCAGAAAATTGTCTTAACAAAGTTATTAGCCAGCATGTAAAGGTGGTAAGGACATCCATCTGTACATATGTTACTAAGGGACTGGAAAAATAATGGTAGATATTTTCAGACAGGGAAAATCATTGCTACTGAGTGCCCAACAGACTGCAGTTTGGGGAGGAGATGAATCTGGATTACATAAAGTGGAAAAATCAGGATGGTAGTTTGATGATGGTGGTTTGGATAAAGAGATCATGGAATGCTTTTGAGATTGTTTCCAGAATTTGCTGCCCTAAGAAACAATCAGAGAGAAGGTGATATTAGGTTTGGTGTTGTCTACTGAGGCAGGATTGGGGAATAAGCTCTGGGTAAAGGCACCTCTAGGCAACAGTGATGACAACATAACACAGTGTGGAGCTGGAGGAACACAGCAGGCCAGGCATTGGTCTGAAGAAGGGTCCCGACGCGAAACGTCAGTTTTCCTGCTCCTCTGATGCTCCCTGGCCTGCTGTGTTCCTCCAGTTCCACACTGTGTTATCTCTGACTCCAGCATCGGCAGTTTTTACTATCTCTGAGTGATGACAATGTGATTGAATTTTATATTCAGTTTGAAAGGGAGAAGAGTAGGTGTTGGTCTAGTGTCTTAAACTTAAAGAAGGGCAATTGTGAAGACATGGAATTTGAGCTAGCTGAAGTCACCTGAAGTACTGGGCTAGGGAACAAATCAGGAGCAAAGCAATTTAGGGAGATCTTTATTTCAGAATGCACAGAATAAGTATATTCTTAGAAGAAAGAAAACAAATATTCAAGGGGAGGACACACCATAAAAAGAAATGAAGGAAAGTATTAGATATGAGGATCAAGCATATAATTATGCAAAGGTGAGTAGCAAGTTAGAATATTGTCAGTTCTGCTATAACGTGATAGTTGTGTTTCTGCGCAACATCGCGTTATAGAAAATCGTGTTATAGAAATAATGGGGCCTGTGGGAAAAACAGGGTTAGGGCCAGATCATCAAAAAATATCACTGAAAACTCATGTTGTTATCTAGCTGTCTTAAAGGTATCGTACCTTGCTGAGATCTGTACCACAATACAACATCCCCTTTGTCCCTTTGAAGATTGGGGAACCTGTTCTTATAAAGATATATACAATGGTATACGTCAGCACATTTTCCTTAGGCATTAAGATAATGCTTTGACTGCCATACAGCACAATAGCTCCTAGTCCTATACATGACTCACAACTTGGCTGCGTAGGTTCATTTTGCAATGCGCTGTCCGTTGGTCTGGGTGGACATCTATCAAGAATCAGAGACATATGGCTGTTGTCTGGTATGATGTTTTCAGTATCTCAGTCATTATCTCGTGTAATAGATGGTTAATCATGTACAACCTGGATGTGTTATTGTTTTATTTTATGATTTGACCATTGTTCGTGTCTGTTGACCTGTACTGGACATACCACATAAGGGAAGGTGACCACCTAATGGTATTATCACTGGACTATTAATCCAAAGACCCAGGTAACATTCTGGGGACCAGGGTCTAAATCTTGCCACAGCAGAAAGTGGAATTTGACTTCAATAAAAACCTGGAATTAAGAGTTTAAAGATGATCATGAATCCATTGTTAACTGTTAGAAAAATCCGTCTGGTTCAAAATGCCATCCTTACCTGGTCTGGCCTACATGTGAGTCCAGACTCACAGCAAATGTGATTGACTCTTAACTGCCTTCTGGGCAATTAGGGATGGGCAATAAATGCTGGCCTAGCTTTCATCCCATGAATGAATACAAAAAAAGTAATATATTTTCATAAGACATAGTCATAGAGTCATATAAAACATAGAAACAGACTGTTTGGTCCAACTAGTCCACGCCAACCATGTTCCTAAACTAAACTAGTCCCACATGCCCACATTTGGCCCATATCCTTCCAACCCTTTCCTTTTCATGTTCTTATCCAAATGCCTTTTAAATGTTGTAACTGCACCTGCTTTCACTACTTTCTCAGGCAGTTCATTCCACACACAAATCACTCTCTATGTAAAAAAGTTGCTCTTCATGTCCTTTTTAAAAATTTCTCCTCTCACCTTAAAAACATGCCCCCTGGTTTTGAACTCAGCCATCCTCGGAAACAAGCTTGGCTATTCACCGTTTCTATGCCCCTCATGATTTTATAAACCTTGATAAGGCCACCCCTCAGCCTCCTACACGCCAGTGAAAAAAGCCTCAGCCTTTCCAGCCTATTTTTATAACTCAAAGCCTCCACTCCCAGCAACATCCTGGTAAAAAATTTTTTTCTGAACCCTCTCCAATTTAACAATATCCTCCCCAGCAGGGAGACCAAAACTATACATAGTACTCCAGAATAGGCCTCACCAATATCCTGTACAAAATGAACATGACGTCCCAACTCCTATACTCAAAGGTCCGAGCAATGAAGACATGTGTTCTAAATACATTGTTAAACATCCTATCTACCTCTGAACCGAGTGTCAAAGAATTATGTACCTCAACCCTTAGGTCCCTCTGTTCTACAACACTACCCAGGGCCCTACCATTAATTGTACAAGTCCTGCTCTTGTTTGTTTTACCAAAATTCAATACCTTGCATTTTCCAAATTAAACTCCATCTGCCACTCCTCAGCCCATTGGCCCAATTGATCAAAATCTTTTTGTAATCTTAGATAACCTTGCTGTGGGAGGAGAAGTAGGCTGTTTGCCATGCAGTGAGGTCATGGCTGTTCAGATAACCCTTAATTCCACTTTCTTGCCTTTTCCAAATAAACCTTGATTGCTTTACTGACTAAAAATCCTTCTAACTCAGCCTTGAATATACTTAACGATACATCCTCTACAGCCCTTTGCTGTAAAGAATCCCACAGATTTACTACGATTTTAAAGAAAATTCATTTTAGCTCCATCTTAAGTAGATGACTTTTTGCTCTGAGATAATGCCCTTGGGGTCCGAGACATCCCACAAGGGGGAATAACCTCTCAGCATTGACCCTGTCAAGCCTCCTAAGAATTTTATACATTTCACCAAGGTCTCTTTTTGTTCTTCCAAACTCTGATGAGTATATGCCCAATATAGTCAAACTCTCATTAGAAATTCCCTCCATACCCAGACCACCCAAATGAACTTTCACTGGACTGTGTCCAATCCAGTTATCTTCCCTTAGGTAAGGTGATCAAACCTGTTCACAGTATTCCAGCTATGGTTCAAATAATTCCTTGCATGGTTTTAACAAGACCTCTCTAAGTTTATATAGAAACAGAAAGTGCTGGAGATGTTCAGCACATCTGGTAGCATCTGTGGAGAGAGAAACAGAGTTAATGTTTCGAGTCCAGTATGACTTGTCTTCTCTGGAGCTGCATATTTCTTCTTTCTCTCTCCATTTAAATAATATTCAGTTTCTCTTCCTGTTAAAATGCACAACGTTACATCCTCCCATATTACAGTCCATCTGCCAAGTTTTTGATCACTCACTCAACCTATCTGTATATCCCTCTGTAGGCTTTTTGTATCACCCTAAACACTTGCCTTCCAAACTATTTATGTGGGTGGAACAATAGTACATTTATGTATCCAAACCATTAATAATCTCATCACTTAAGAAACATTTAGACAAGTAGATGGATGGGTTAGGTATGGAGGGATATGCAGACAAGTGGGACTAGTTTAGTTCTGAAAACTGGGTGGCATGGGCAAGTTGGCCCAAAGGGACTGTTTCCATGCTGTAGGCCTCTTTGATTCTATGACATTGAAAAAAATTGAGACTCCAGCACTGATCCCTCTGGCACTGCACCACTTAGAAGTTGCCATACTGAAAATGCCTCCTTTATCTCAACTCTCTGTCTTCAATAAGTTAGCCAATCCTCTATCTATGCTAACATAAAACCCCCAACACCATCAGCTCCCATCTTATTAAGCAGCTTTATGCAAAGTACCTTACCAAAAGCCTTTTGGAAATCTGAAAATATCACATCTACTAGTGCCCCTTATGTATCCTGTGTGTTACTTCCTCAAAGAATTCTAAGAAATTTGTCAGGAATGATTTTCACTTCGTGAAGCCATTTTGACTCTGCTTGGTCATGCTATGTCTTGCTAAATGCTCTGTGATTTCATTTTTACATTACAAACATTAAGCATTCTGGCTTATACTTATCTGTTCTTCTTTTGTCTCCCTCCCCTTTTGAGCAAGGGTGTTATGTTGGCAGCTTTTCTATCCTCAGAGTGTTCTAGAATATAATAATTCTTGGAAGATTACTACAAGTGCATCCATTATCTGAGTAGCTACTTCCTTTAATATCATAGAATGTCATCCATCAGGTCCAGAGGCCTGATCAGTATTTAGGTCCTACAGTTTACCTCGTACCTCTTTTCTAGTTATTTTGTTTATTTCCTCCCTCCCTTTGCCCATTGACTATTTTGTATTTTTGGAATGCTATTAGTGTCTTGAATCATGGTTTAGTTAACTCCTTTACCATTTGCTGGATCCCCATTTTAATTGCCCCAGCCTGATTCTCTAAAGCCTATGCCCATCTTCTTCCTTACTGTATATTTATAAAGTTCTTAATGTGCCTTTCAATGTTGGTCATTAGTTTACCCTCTTAGTTTATTTTCTTCTCTCTAATGTGATTTCTGTTATCTTGTATTGGCTTTTCAAAGTTTCCTAGTCCTCTGGTTTGCCACTAATCTTTGCTACTTTGTATGTTTCTTCTTTTAATGCAATACTACCCTCAACTTTCTTGATTAACCGTAGTCCTTGAATACTTTTAAGGCATAGGTGGATACTTTCTTGCTAAGAGAAGTGGAAATATTTAAAACTAGAGTTTCACATACCGTGATATTATTCAGTGGTCTCAAAGTAAAATTGTGCACTACTTAAAGTCAGCCTGTATTTATTTGAAAAGGGAAGAGCATTGAAATAGGTAACGCAGTGTGGGGCTGGAGGAGCACAGCAGGCCAGGCAGCATCAGAGGAGCTGACGTCAGCTTTCCTGCTCCTCTGATGCTGCCTGGCCCACTGTTCCTCCAGCTCCACACTGTGTTATCCCTGACTCCAGCATCGGCAGTTCTTACTATCCTGAGAGCATTGAAATAGCGACTAGGATAGTTGGTGAAACATGGAAAAGAGTGTAATAATGGTACAACATGGAAGGGAGGAACTTCCAAGATTTTCTGTTGTTACGTTGAAGGCTTTAATCAAGGAAGACACACTTTATCTATCCACAGTCAGGAAAATATCCAGACAGTCTCTCAGAACATAGTGGGACCAGATAGTCGATGGTGGTCAATGCAAGAGGGTCTGGATGTATCGCTGAAAAAGGTTCAATGTCCTGACAGATGTCATGAAGATCATTGAATCATCTGCAACTATCAAATTCCGCTGACTGCACCATACCTTTAGATTATGATTCGTGCACTCACTCTTCACTCATCTACCAACATTTTCTACCAATCCCAGCTCACGTTTTTTATTTCAACACGCCTTCAGAAGCTTTGCACCTTTACAAGCCTCCGAATCACTTCTCACAATTTGCACACACTGCCACCATTGCCTTCAGTGAAGCGGTTTCCTCTCTTTTGCAGGACAAGTTGGTGTACAACATGAGACAGTGACATCAAGGCAGGATAACGAGGAAAGTCTGTATGTCCTCACTGACAAGATGGAAATGGTGCTTTTCATCATTTGAGCACCAATGCTGGGGTCCAGCAGTAATACTACAACGTTAGAAGATGACGTTATGCTCATTTCTAATCTCGCTTCTTGTATTCCACAATATTGTCTGATTTAGTGGCCACTGATGTTGTAAACATTCTCCCTCTGCACACCACCCCAGACCAACCCCTCCCAGTTACTATTACCTTCCTACCCTTTCATCTTTCTCTGTCCACAGACCCAAGATTTAAGCTTGGCCAGGCCGTGTTGAAAGAGTAATAGATGGGGATGCAATGAAACAGTGATGACATTTGGAGCCACTAGCTCAGACGCTGACACCACAAACTATTGATAGGCTCTGTGCATTATGGGCTGGATTTTGTGAGGTATCAATGGCCATTTGTCCATTGGGGTAACCCTGCTTCAGCCGTTTGGATAAGCCCCAGCTGAATCTTGCAGCTAATGATCTGCTTTCAAGGCTCCCATCCTTTTGAATGATGAGATCTTTCCTATAAGAGCTGCCGCTATATCAATGTAGCAGCCTCCAGGTGGCCAAGTAAAACTCTGAAGTTGGAAATTCCACACACCAGACATAGTGCGAACACAACAGCCAGGTGCGAATGAAATTAGCATAATGTAAAAGGCAACAGTTATCTTGGTCAAAAATATCCCCAACAACTTATCCACCAAACAGAGGAGAGCCCAGACAGAAAGGCACCGGGTCCTATTATGCAAAGAAACAAACAGTAGCAAGCCTTCCAAATGATTGACAATGCTTCAAACTATTAAGTGGGTCATCCTGATGGGCCAGAACTGTAGAAAGTTCCAGAAAACCATCCAAAACTGCATAAATACAGGGTTCACCTGTAGGCCAATCTCTTGAAACTTTTGGAGGTCCTCCAAGGTGACTAGCATGGCAAAAGGCAGAGACCTACTGACCATCCGGAGAAGAGGAGGGGAGAAAGCAGCTTCACAGAACCAGAGAGAGAGATTGGCTGTCCAAATCTACAAGAGATTTGAGACGTACTGTAAGCCTAAAGGGCTGAGTATGATTAGAAATAGTACTGTTTTGTAGTAAAAGCCATTGCACTTGTTTCCTAATAAAGTTGGTACTGGTTTGCATTGGTACTGGCTTGTGTCCATGGTGATTTAAAGGCTTCTCTATTGTGGGACACCTGGACAAATTCACTCATAACATTCTGGTTGGAGATGTCTAACTTGTAAAGTTGAAAGGCTGTCAGGGTCATGCAGCAGGCTCCCAATGTTGTAGAAGGTTGACCTGCTGGTAAAATACAACCAGCAAGGAAAGGATGACCTTAATCATCACTTAAGTGAGAGAACCTTTCTCTGCTTTTCCCAAAATACCCCAACACTCAGCCTCCTTCCCAATTTTTCACCCCCATCCCCTCAACAACTCCTTTGGCATCCTTCTGGCTGTATAAAATTCTGCCCAATTTGTGGTTCAATGTTCAAGATGGCGCAGACACAGGGTGACTCTTTGCCAGCTCTCTACAGCAGATCTTATTTTCACATTTCTTACAATCGCTCTGCACTTTGAAACCTCAATTTTAAGTGTGTTAAAAATTATTTGTACACCTTCTTTGCAGCCATAACTTGTATTACTTGTTCCATTCAATCACCCTGCAATCTCTATGTCTTTGTACGTTATGATCAGCTGTACTGCATGTAAAACAAAACTTTTCACTGTACTTAGGTACATGACAATAATAATGAATCAAATCAAATCACTGATGTGATGAAAGCTCATGTGCATGCTCAACAAAATGGGATGGGGGTGGTTTGATACATTATCAGACCCCGCCAGGAAATCTACAGGCTCTGCCGAGGACCATAGGACAGTCGAGCTGCGAATTTTCACAGGGCTTTGTGCGGAGCTTGGTGTCTGTCCCTTTCAATGTGGAAGTGGTGTCTACCTCAATCAGCATATTTGTAGAATTAACCATGATGGCCTGTGCCTGCTGTCTAATGTCTTAGCGTGTATTCCAACACAGACAGCAAACACTCAATGTCTAGGGGTCACACTGCAAGCTCACTGCACTACCATCACTGTGGCAGTGGGTTTGCAGCATTGCTAGCAGTCCACCCTGCCCTGTGGGAAGGGACAGTGACGCCGCAGAATTCAAACCTGCTGTTTTCCCTCAGGATCACTGTATGAATGCTCCCATCACTGCCACTCTACCTGTTGCGTGGTTTTCTGTTATCTCTCGGTCAGCCAGCCCAGACTTGCTGCCATTCATGCTGAAATGGCACAGTCCGATTCCACAGCCAGAGCTGCTGTGGGTCATTCTGCAAGGCTACCTACATACTCCACCACTGAAAATCAGCAGCCTCACATCAGCCAGCCTGCAGTTACTAGGTAGCGGTACAGGAGTCAGGCAAAGGCATGTATGAAACAAGCACAAAGGGAAATGAACAAAAACAGAAATTGCTGGAAAAGCTCAGCAGGTCTGACATTATTACTCAGCAGGTCCAGTGACCCTTCCTTAGAATGGACTCAAAACGTTAACTCTGAATTCTTTCTTCACAAGTGCTGCCAGACCTGCTGAGCTTTTCCAGCAACTTCTGTTTTTGTTCCTGATTTACAGCATCCACAGTTCTTTCGGTTTTTACAAAGGGAATTAAGACATGTGAATAGTCAATGTGTATGCAATATAGCCAGAGTGTCATTTATAAACTTGTTTTGCAATGTTTATTCTGCAATGGTTATATATTGTGGTCATTATGATTCTGTGGTGTTCATTGAGGGAAAATGGAAGTGTGATTTCTGGTATTGCAGAAAGGTACTGTTAAATTTGCTCATTCCTCACTGTACCCTAATGATAGTGAGATACACCAGCATGAATCTTAACACATTAGGGGGAGGCAATGGCCTAACAGTATTATCGCTGGACTGTTAATTCAGAGACCCAGATAACATTCTGGGAACCCGGTTCGATATCCTGCCACGGCAGGTAGTGGAATTTGAATTCAATAAAATATCTGGAATTAACAATCTAATGATGACTGTGAATCTGTTGCCGGTTGCCGGTTGTCGGAAAAACCCATCAGGTTCACTAATGTTCTTTAGGGAAGGAAACTGCCATCCTTACCTGGTCTGGCCTACATGTGACTCTAGACCCACAGCAATATGAGATAACAAGGTGTAGAGCTGGATGAACACAGCAGGCCAAGCAGCATCAGAGGATACCCCACTGCAAAGCCTCTTCTAAGGATGCCTACCTTGAAGAAGTTACCCTCAGTTCCTACTATCTCTCTCCACAGCAATGTGGTTGACTCTGGGCAATTAGAGATGGACAATAAATGCTGCCTAGCCAGTGAGGCCCTCATCCTGTTAATGAATAAAGGGAAAGAAACTCTGAGAACTACATGGCTCATCAGAATGCTCCAGGCCGTGGAAGTATTATTTCGACGTGCCCTAACTCATTTCATCTATCACATTTTGTATGTCAGAGTGGTTTCTATTGTACTTCTATTGCATACTGGATCTGTGATCCCTCTTGTCAGTGGATAACCCTCGCCATTCTTTGGCAGTGAATGAAATACCGTTGGCTCAGTAAACTATCACAGAATGAGGATGTTGCAAGTGTTTCCACAATTTGAACATTGACTGAAATAATTCACCGAATGGACGCTGAGGCAATGGTATCCCTTTCAGTAGCTGTATGTTTCAGAGTTGACAAGCAGTAGTCAGAGACAGATGTGGATGCTGTTAATGGCTTTCCACAACGTGGTGAAGTCTGCAAACTTTCCGAATCTCTGTGTCCACTCTACCTGCTGGCAAGATGGAAGGAAAGAGAGCCAGAGATAGTAGGAACTGCAGATGCTGGAGAATCTGAGATAACAAGGTGTAGAGCTGGATGAACACAGCAGGCCAAGCA
>NC_063339.1:17107518-17227268 GCF_021869965.1 Rhincodon typus
TCTGATGCTGCTTGGCCTGCTGTGTTCATCCAGCTCTACACCTTGTTATCTAGGAAAGAGAGCCAGTTCAATTTGAATAGAGAACACCAGTGACCTTCATTATGCAAAGACAGATGACAGACTCCGAGATCTTGAAAATACTGCCAGGTCCAGCCTAAAAGGTCATGGTTGCTCTCACAATCATTTGCAATGCTGTCCTTATCCTGTTTTGAGGTTGCAGTTGTGGCTGCAGGAGCTAGCAAATATAAGTGAGGACATGATTACTGAATCATAAGCATCTCACACAATGTTCCTCACTGAGGTTTAAATAGGAGAACAGATCCCTGAACACTCTTGACAGCCATGACCTCCTGCATTTCCCCTTCTTCTCCTCTTCCCTCTTCCAGCAGCTTGCCCTGTTCTGTGCTGCCTTTTGTCTTGCTCCCTGTCATGCTGTACTCAAGGGGCATGCATACTATTGTGCCCAATGTTTGGGATCAATTGGTTTGCTCAGAGCTTACTTTAGCAATTATAACTGACTCCCGAGAGCACCAAACGCTTCCACAGTCATTACCAGTAGCCAGTAGAGATCAGTCAGAAATTATCCTGTAAAAGATACAATGACCCCTTTAAGTAATGCCAGTGTGGGAAAGTGTGACATTTTCTGAAGAAGGGTCCAGAACCGAAACGTCAGCCTTCCTGCTCCTCTGATGCTGCTTGGCCTGGTGTGTTCATCCAGCTCTACACCTTGTTATCTCAGTGTGGGATTCCTTCCTGTTTCTCTCCATACGCTGAACCTTGTAGTGCAGAGCTTCAATATGACATCAATTCAGTCTTACATACCAGTTTGGCAGCATCTACTACGTAATTCTGGACCTCTAAGGTCACTAGGAGTTCCCACAAAATGGCTGAATTTTGCGTTTTATGTAAATGGAAGTTAATGCCTTTGGGGAGGTGATGGCCTCATGTCATTATTATTAGACTGTAGAATGAAATACTTAAAAGAAAATGTTTACTCAGACAGACCAATGAAGACACCACAGCTCTTCAACAGGCTCCCCCCACCACTTTCCTTCCTCTCCCTCGAGTGAACTCATCAGTTAGTACTTTATATTTCACAAGACTCTTGATGCAATTGGCTGCCACAGTGCATTGTCCTGCCTGCAGCAGTTCAGTCAGAAGACTTGCATATCACACCAGGAACTGTTACTACACCTTGGTCTTGGCTTCACCCCAGGAGAGTCACAAGGGACCAGGCAGTCCCGGTGACGCCCTCAGCCTGTTGCAGGCCAAGTTATCAGACCAAGTGTGAGACTGTGAGGAGAAACACAATTGCAGGGAGGAGCCTGATAAGTGAGTGGAAACCAACACAGTTCGAGTCGAATTAAAAAGAAGGGAACTCTGCTATGTTGTGACCAGATGCTGAAGGGAAAGTGAAAGAGTCTTCAGTAGAGTTCACAAACATTACGGAGCGATTATTAGAGATACACCTCAAGATGCAGAAGCAGTTTAAGATTGCCATCGGTCTAGTGTTTTAGAGTTTGGTCTCCAGCGGCTGTGTACTTCCATCATGTGGTGGAAATAAGAGCAGTGAAAATTTTTAGCACCGTTTTGCTGGATCATTAAATTAGTCAGGGATTAAAATCACTCCAAGATCGCTGCAGGGTTGTGTGTTGTTAATCAACTTAGGGCTACCTCGGCAATGACTTCAGCTGCATGAGTTTATTTGAAAAATAATAACTGTTGCTTGCAATTAATTATAAATAATTTAATCATTTAATTAAAAAATAATTTAAGAGAAAAACCTAACAGCTGCAGTTTTTCTTAATGAAAATATATCAAAGGGATTACTGTAAAATAATTATGAATTATTCAGACCCATAGTCCAAAGGATCTGAGTGATATTTTTCTAAAGATGCATAATCTTAAACAATTGGAAAAAATCATCAATTGAAACAATGATATTGTGTATTTCTAATACTTCTATTTACTTCTGTGAGTGATTGAGTTCATACTGTCTATGCTGATTGAGTTATTGATGATTTAATGAGAACTGCAGCATCCACCACAGTAATAATGATCTCCTGTTATTGTTTTCTCCTGTAAGATTGTTCAGGATTACATGTGTACAAATGTTACAAAAGGACACCCAGATCCCTTTGAACCACAGCATCTTCACTGCCCCGTTTGGAATAATATTCTGCTCTGAATTTCTACTGCCGAAGTGGACAACTCCCATTTTCTTACATTATACTGCATTTGCCCCACTTTTGCTGATTCACTTAACCTAGCTACATCCCTCTGAGAGTCGTCATATCCTCCCTCAGCTTGCATTCGCACTTATATTTGTAATGTTAGCAAAAATGATTGCAGTAGTTGGTGCCTTCATCCATGCCATTAACATAAATCATGAATAGTTGAGGCCCCATAATTGATCCTTGTGACATTTCAGTCTAGTTTGCTAAGTTGAAAGTGACCAACTTATCCTGACACTCTATTTCTTGTTAGTTAGCCAATCCTCCAGCCATGCTTATCTGTCATCCCCAGCACCATGAGCTTTTATCTTGTGTAGTAACTAGTTATGTAATACCTTACTGAAGGTCTTTTGAAAATCAAAATACATGACATTGACAGTTTCCCCTTTATCTACCCTGAATCAATTTGTGAAATGAAGTTTCCCATGTTGTCTTGGATCACAGAATGTATTTAAGTGGTTCTTTTCGGATTTGGTTAAATGTACATACGAGAAGGCGCGACAACAGCAATTTGCTTAAATACGAACATTTATTGAGTAATAATAAAAGACGAAAAGAAAGAAAAGACCATTTATTAAGTGAACAAAAAGAATGATAAAGAGAAGGATAAAACAAGCCTCATGCCCTTCTGCCTGTCAGGGACCCCTTGATCGATGGCTGGTCTGGAGGCTGAGGTTGTTCCTGGCACCATAGAAGATCTCAGTCCGAGGTGAAGTCCAGCGACTTGGAACGAAACTCTCTCTCTTATACAGTGTAACAAACAGCTGGGCACAGTAAAAAACAACTACAGAAAAACATGTTAATTGTGTCAGCTTCAGCACGTACAGGAATGTTCACAGGACTCATTCAAGGTCATGCAGTTTGTCAAGTATTGTTGTTAACTTTCACAGCTTATTTTCCCATCCTATACGATCTATTTTCTCATGCAGCTGCAAAATATCATCATTAACTTTTAGCCCTTCGGCCCATCCTAAACACGTGCACAAAACCATGCTGTCACATGTTAAACCCTGCCTGCCTGTTGTATGATTGCTATTGAATATCCTACTGCTCCCTCCTTGAAATGAGTTCTAGCATTTTCCCAATGGTAGAAGTCAGTCTTGTAGTTTCCTGATTGCTGTCTGCCTTGTTCTTTCAATAGCAGTGTTATACTGGCGGTTTTCCATTCTGCTGGGACCTTTCCCGAATCTAGCAAACATTGGTGGTTACAACCAATACATCCACTATCTCTGCAGTGGGCCGCATCTGGTTGGTGTTAAAGACTGAGACTACGGAGTGACATGGAGGCAATTATCTGGGAAATAGTGTAACAATTCACAAAAATAATCCCTTTCTTCTGCCAACTCATTTTGGGCAGGATGGATTACATCTGCAGCCTTGTAGCTTGATTAGGGAAACTTTTAACTTTGGGCAGTTCTGTTGCAGTCTAACATGTTCCACATATCTGGAGACGGGATATAAATATGCTTTACTACTGCTGTGGTACAACATTGGTGGTATGATGTCAGGCAATTCCACATGAATAGGCAGCAATGGGCTCAATTATTAAAAGCCAACTGAAAGCTATCTACAATTGTGGCTAAACCTGTAAGTCATTCAATATTCCATTACATTTTTGTTTGCATGTACTGAAAGATCATTGTTACTGCAGTGTGAAAATTCTCCAAATAAAGCTTGCTTATCCCAACGTTTTGCTATGACAACTTGTTGATTGAGTTTTGATGACAATTTGAGGTGAATTGCAATATTAACTTCATATTTGGTTAGTAATGAAGAAAGCTGGAACTGTTTCCTGTAATTTTTGTATCTGAAGATCATATACCCAAACACAACTTGAGGTAAACATGATATTATTAACAGCCAATTGGTTTGCCCTTATGAGCTGGAAGCAACACACAAAAATGCAGTTAAGATAGCCCAATAGGGTATGATCAGAGATCAAAGGCTATTTAACTAAAAGTCACAATTTCACCTCATAATCTGTGAGGTATAATCCATTGATGTCACAGCTGCGTAAATATAATTTTATATATTTTCTATAAAGTTTGCAATATTTAAATTTAACAAGGAATGTCTCTCAGAAGTCTGTAGTTTTAACACACTAGTATTAAGCATTATAGCAAGGTGATTGTCAGTGCCTATCGTTTTTGCTGTTTCCAGAGCACTTGGCACTTCTTAATATCATACAGAGTTAACTGAATTGGTGCTTATTAGGGTGTCGCCTAATTTAATTCATCCAAATGGGAGCACAGATTATAACAACAGATTGTTACTGAATTTTTTCATGGTCAAGCAATCAGAATAAAGGCAACTTTTGCTTTATTCGTTCATGGGATGCGGGCATTACTGGCTAGACCAGCATTTATTCCCCATGCCAAATTGCCCAGAGGACAGTTAAGAATCAACCACATTGTAATGTAACTGGAGTCACATGTAGGTAAGACCAGATAAGGGTGGCAGTCTCCTTTCCTAAAGGACATGAGTGAACCACATGGACTTTTCTTGACTATTGGCAACAGTTTCACACAGTCGTCATTACACTCCTAATTCCAGGGTTTTATTGAATTCAAATTCCACCGTCTGCCATGGCAGGATTCGAACCTTGGTCCGGAGAATTTTGCTGGGGTCCTTGGAGTAATAGTCTTGTGGTAATGCCACAAGACAATCACTTTCAAACATTTTCTGAACATTTCAGTCTGTCTTTGTTCTAACTGAATAACCTGACCAAAGTTGTCAGTGGGTCAAATCTGTGGGTCACTTGTAATTCTCTGGAAAGGTTAATAGTAATCCATCACATATGGCAAAGGGATGGACCTTCAACCAAGCCCAGTTCAAATTGGAGGTTTAGTGCAACATGAGCAGCTGTTTGCACTTTCCGTTTTCTGAGGAGAAGTCCTAAAATGACTGCAATTCTGCCATTCACTCATCTGCTTGCCATTAAATATATATGCTTGGCCTCAGCCACATTTTGCTCTATGATGCCAGTCATGGCTCAGTGAGTAAGTATGCTGCCCCTAAGTTGAAGTTTGTGCATCCAGCCACTCCATAAACTTGAGAACATAATTTAGGCTGGCACTGAAGCACTCTAATCTTGCAAAAAAAATTTGTGCAATGCTTTTTTCAAAGATTGAAGGCTGATTCTCAGTGTTCCTGGGCAATATTTGTCCACCAATGTAACATTACAAAACAAAAACTGCTTAGCTGGTCATTGCCACATTACTGCTTGTGAGACCTTGCTATGTACAAACTGTCTGTTATGATATATTACAACAATGACTTCACTTGATAAGGATTTTATGAACTTTGGAATGTCTTGAGGTTTGGAAGCTGCTAAATAAATGCTTTTTTTTTGTTCTTCCTTTCATCCTATTTTGTTGCCTTCTGAAGTTAAAGCAGATAATGAATTGGGATGTATTAGAACTTGGTGGCCAGGTCAGCTGATAATGATTAGAGTTTTGTTCCCTCACATAATGAGGTAGTAGTTATTGGGCAGGTAATCACTGTGGTTTGCATTAAGTGAGAGTTCACCTTTGAGAACAATCTGAAACACTGTCCCAGAGTGAAAATAAAGCAGGTGTCAGGGAGGCAAAACTGCCCCTTTTTCAAAAGAAACAACTTAGGACCAAAATTTAAGCTGAACACTTAATCCTCACCTGGAGTCTTCCACCTTCCAAAATCGAAAGGGAGAAAGTTTCTGCCCATCATTGTGGATTGGATAGGAAATCAGATTTGAAATATAAAACAGCTTTGATCAAGGCCTCTCAGTCATGTTGTTGCCCTTCCACTTTTGACTTGTGACAATGTCCAGCAGCATAAGATTGATTTTCACAATAGTGATTTTCACAATGGTGATATCATGTGCGATTCACACTTTGCCCACTTTTTGCACAATGCCTATCAAATAATCTGCTGTCACTTAAGAAAACTGTGATGCCTGCAGTATTAAAGTCAGACTTGGACTAATCTGTCACACCTACACAGCTCTGTTAGACTAAAAATGGTGAGCGTGAGAATCTTCATATCTTACACAAATTGGTGAGTCATTATGCAAGTACAGCATGCCAATTTGCATGTACAAATTTCTTAATAACTTTTCCCTTTTAAAAAAAATCAAATGATCGTACATCCGCTTTCATCATAGCTCACGAACGTTTGTGCACTTTAATGAAAAATTGGATTCTTTTACTTTAGAAATGCTGGGAAGAAACTAACAATAACATTTCTGGATTTAACTAAGGGTTAATCCCTGATAAGTATACAGGGCTTCATTTTATTCTTAATAAATGCAGTAATATACACTGTGAAGAAGCTAGGCTGGGCTCAGAGGACTCTCTAGGAACCTAGTGCCACACTTCCCTCTCTATCCTACTGAGAACCCCCATGCTGTTGTAATTATCTTTCTCATTCAACCTTTGAAACTATTGAGTTTACAAAACATCCTATGGGTCCAGGCACAAGGTGATTTTTTTTTGTACAAATTGGAAATAAACTGCTGTTAGAAAAAAAGAACATCTTCGTTATGGGCCAAGATGCCAACACTGGCATGCAGGAGATTTCCATCCAATTTTTCCATGTAATGTAATTCTTTTTTCCTTGAATCACCCTTGTTCTCTATCTCGAACCTGTCCATTTTGTTCTGTCTTAACACCTGCCACATCTGCTCTCAACCTGACCCCTTGCTTGCAAATTATAAAATCTCTATCCTCTTCCAGTTCTGACGTACAGCCATTGGCTTGAAATGTAAATTCTCTGTCTCTCTGTCTCTCTCTCTCTTCATTGATGCTGCCTGACTGGCAGAGTATTCCAGCATTTTATGTTCCATTACTGTCATTAGACTCCCCAGAAGTGGAAACAACCTCTCCACATCTACAGAGATCGTAAGAACTGCTGGCGCTGGAGTTTGTGATAACACAGTGTGGAACTGAAGGAACACAGCAGGCCAGGCAGCATCAGAGGAGCAGGAAAGCTGACGTTTCGGGTTGGGACCCTTCTTCCTCCAAGAAGGGTCCCGTCCGGAAATGTTAACTTTCCTGCTCCTCTGATGCTGCCTGGCCTGCTGTGTTCCTCCAGCTCCACACTGTGTTATTTCTCCACATCTACCCTGTTCTAGCATAGCCTTCCTGAACTTGTATTCAATGCCTCAGCCAAGAAAGGAAAAAATGTCAAACGCCTGATTAACTACGTTCGCTACCTTCGGAGATCAGTTGGTATGCACTCCAAGATCCTACTGCCTTTACTCTTCTCAATGTCCTACTGTTTATTGTACATTGCCTTGTCTTGCTTGTCTTCCCTAAATGCATTTACCTCATGCATTTCCAGACTGAATTCGTTTGCTGGTTCTCTGCTCAACTGGCCAATTCGGTGATATCTTGCTGCAGTTTCCAGATTTCTTCCTCATAATTTCTTTCTCACAATCGACCCTTTGGCCAAGCTCTGCATCTTCTGTAACATTTTCTATCATAGAGCTCCACACTTAAGTCTAAGGGTGGATATTGTGGTCTGTTTTTGGGGAGGTGGGAGGCTAGTAGAGTGTTGCAAATGGCCTGCTCACCACCTACTCACACATCCTGATCTCGCGCCCATTTTACAAGGAGATCAACTGAGGCCTACTGAGCCCTCCAGGTGGTCAGTTAAGGCATTATTAAAGCCAGATAAGTGCCATTTCCAGCCTAACCTGCCACCTTAGACAGGGCTAGGAAAGCCTATAACAAGTGAGTAGCTTGGGAACTTTTACTGGGTGAGCTGGTCTTGGAAAGGTTTAAGGGGCTAACTACGTCCTTTGGTGATCATCTTTAGTCCACTCGTAGGACACATGCTGCAAAGTCAAACCTCCCTTTAACCTTCTCCTGAGCTCTCAAACCTAGGATCCAACTCTCTCACAACTGCGCATATACCTTAAGTGTGGCCTCGATTAACTCCTCTTTGTAGAATGGCTGTAGTACTAGCAATGACTATCACTCAAACCTGGCACTACACGGACAACACAAGCTGTTCAGCAATCAGATTAGCCTTCAGCTGTTTAACGTGAGACATCATCTCTACAGTGAGGAGGCAATGAGTGTCCTGTTGAACATTAAGAGCCTGTGGGAGAGTCAGTGTTAGAAGGGATGCACTCCCCGATAACTCTAAAGGTAGAGGCTTGTCAAACCCAGCTGTCCAAAAACATCTGGCTTCATTCCTGAACCCTGAAAAAACACAATGGAAACAGCACTCCAGTCACAAAAAGACACCCTTTTGTGAAATTACTCTTTGCCTCCTGACTTTGAACCAATTTCAGAGCAAATCTATTACTTTGCCTTAGATCCCACTGGTTATTTCTTTTACAATAGTCTGCCATTAGGGACATTCTTAAAAGCCTTGCTCCAATCCACATATAATCCATGACAGAAAGTGTGTTACTTTCATTGACCCTCCTTGTTACCCACTGCAAAACAAAAAAAAACAGTGAAACATGTCCTTCCCTTAACAAATCCATGCTGAATGTCCTTGATTGATCAATGCCTTTCTGAATGATCACTGATGCTGTCACTCAGAATATTTCCAACAATTTTCCCAACATCGGTGAGACTGACTGGTCTGTAATTACTTGCTATATTGCTTAGTCCCTTTTTAAATAGCGGTGCAATGTTGCCAGTCCCCCTGTCCTCCTGCACCATATCTGTCACCAGAGAGGATTGGAAAATTATAGTCAGAGCCTACTCTTCATACTTCTTTGAGCTGTCTGGGTTAGATTTAATCTGATGACAACCAGTGATTTATCCACTTTCACTGATGCTAAACACCTTCATCATTCCACCCTCACTATGTTTATCCCATCAAATAGTTCACACTCCTGCACTGTCACTGGGTCAAACATATTGTAAATGCTAATGAAATATCAACTTTGTTTCAACTCTTCATTGTCCAGTCTCTTTTATTCTTACCTCTCATTTGCTAAGGACCATCAGCCTTGGGTAAATTGGTGAGACCAATGACAGAAATGAACAATGAAAAGGGATGGATTATTGATGATTGGGATTGCTTTATGATGGGGCACGGAGGCAGTCAGCATTGGAAATCGCGAAGTAGCTTCCAACAAACCCTGCTTAGCCTGAATTGCGTCTCTATCGATTGACTGTGGGAATCTCAGGCAGCTGGGAGAACATCAGCCACGACCCTTCCTTGTCGCTTCTGCTATTCCTACTGCTGCAAGGTGACAGAGTGGCCCTCATCTGCTCCTCTTCCAGCTCTTTTCTTTCGCTGTGCAGTCAAGACATGGATGACCATGTCCACATCAGGCACCCTGAGGAATGGGTGGACATCTTACATAACAGATGAACAATGATGGAATGCAATCCTTTTTTGATTGACACATACTGCAAGTTGATCTAAGGACAATGTTTAGCACATGTGTGACGCCCATGACTGCACGTTCCTGCGGGAATCCAAAAATTGTGACACATCTGCAAGCCTCTTTGTCCTGATTGGCCTCATCAAATGCAAAGTGGAGGTAAGTGGGAACCATGGCAAATGTGGGATCAGTCACCTGGGAGATACTCTTTGGCACGGACAATTGCAAAATCCCACACGTCCTTGGAAGGATCTGATGGAGAAATTCAGGAATGCAATGAGGGAGGCAATGGAGTAGTGGTATTGTTACTGGATGATATAATAATCAAAGACTCAGATACAGCTCTGAGGACCTGTGTTCAAACTCCACATGGTGGAATTTGAAATAATAATGTCTTGTAGATGGTGGACAGGCTTTGGGGAGTCAGAAGGTGAGTTAGTCACCATATGAATCCTAGCCTCTGACGTGCTCTTATAGCCACAATATTTATATGATTAGTTTAATTCAGTTTCTTGTCAATGGTAACCCCCACAAAATATAGAAAGTAGGGGATTCAGTGATGGTAATGCCATTGAATGTCATGGGTTGATAGTTAGATAGTCTCCCGTAGGATATGTTCATTGTCTGGCACTTGTGTGGTGCAAATATTACCTGCCACTTGTTATCACACATCTGGGTATTATCCAAGTGTTGCTGCATTTGGACGTGGACTACTTCATTGTCTGAGGAATCATGAATGGTGCTTAACATTGTGTGCAATCATCAGCAAACATCTCTACTTCCAATCTATGGAAGGAGGGAAGGTCCTGAAGATGAAGCACCTGAAGATGTTTGGGTCTAGGAACTCTTGCAAAATGTCCTGGAGCTGAGATGACTGACCTCCAACAACCATTTTCCTTCCTTCCCTCCAGCTATTGAAGAGTTTTCTTCCTATTCCCATTGACTCTAACTTTACAAGGGCTCCTTTATGCCACGCTTGGTCATAAGTGGGCTTGATGTCAAAGGCTGTCACTCTCACTTCATCTCTAGAGTTCAGCTCATTTATTTATGTTTGGACTGAGGCTTTATTGAGGTCAGGAGTGGAGTGGCCCTGGCAGAACTGGGCATCACTGAGCAGGTTATTGCTGAGCAAGTGCTGCCTGAGAGCACTGTTGATGGCACCTTCCGTCACTTTACTTTGATCAAGAGTAGACTGATGGGCCAGTAATTGACTGGGTGTTTTGTGTTCAGAACACACTTGGGCAATTTTCCACATTGTTGGGCAAATGCTAGAGTTGTAACTGTACTGAAAAGTCTTGGCTAAGAGAGGACTTTACCAATGCTGAAGAGTAAATGGATGGGGCAGTAATTGGCCAAATTGGATTTGTCCTGTTTTTTATGTACCAGAATTATTTGGGCAATTTTCCAAATTGTCAGATAGATGCCAATGTTGTAGCTGTACTGGAACAGTTTGGTGAGGGGTGCAGCAATTTCTGGAGCACAGTTCGTCTGGACTATTACTGGAATATCATCTTAACCTTTTTTTTTAACTGATGTGCTGGCCTCCCTATCATTGACAGTAAGGATATTTGTGGAGTTTTCTCCTCCTGTGAGATGTTTCAATGTTCACCACCATTCATGAGTAAATGTGGTAGGTCTGCAGGACTAAGAAATGACCTGGTGTTATGGAGTCACCTGGTTCTGTTTGTCACTTGCAGCTTTAGTTGTTTGGCACAAATTTGGTCCTGAGTTCACCAGGTTGTCACCTCATTTATTTTATTGTGTCTAGTGCTGCTCCTGGCATATCCTTCCGCACTCTTCATTGAAATAAGGGTGATCCCCTGGCTTGATGGCAGTAGTAGAGTGGGGAATATGCTGCAGATTGTGTAGGACTACGACTTGGCTGCTGGGGATGACCCCGAGAGCATCATGGCTGACAAGTCTGAGTAAGAGGTAGATTCATTCAAAAGCCTATCCCATTTATTCCCTCAGTATTGTATTACATTTGTGAGTCTGGATTATGTATTCTGGAATGGAATTGGAACACCCAATCTTCTAGCTTAGAAGAAAGAAAGCCACCACTGACCCAGGGCTGGCTCCAATTATTACAATTATAATACTGCCGTTGGAATATCATATATACCGGACATACGCCTTCAGTTGCCAGAGTAGTTCACTGTAACTGGGAACAAGGAAAACGTATGCTGTTTCTGAAAGGAGGATGTGTTGATGATCATAAGAGATTCAGAAATTATGGCTGACATAGAGAGAATGACTGATTCACATTATGGTGTTTAGTGATGAAGTGAAAACCTGATACTGTATGATTACAACGAGGTGAAATTTTTGATTGGCTTCCCCATCAGGTAGACTAGAACAGGCTGGGTTTTGCTAGAGAACAAACCTCACACAATTCACTCTTCTGACAGTAGAAAGAGACTTTATTGGAACAGTTGCTGTAGCAGTCACGTCGAGAGTCACAGCAGGACACTGCCTTGTTACTAGAACTACTGGGCGATGCTATGACAATTTCTTTTGTTTCAGCTGGAATATATTTTACATATGAACCATGTGAATATTTCTGGCTTGACAGCATTGCAGAAATCTTATGGCACATTCATAGACTGAGAAAATGTCTTGGAAATCCACTTATTTGAGAACCAACATTACTTTTTAAAAAATCAACTCTAAATGGAGGCTTGTTGCAACTTGCTGCATGAAAGTTGGTTGCTGCATTTTCCATGGTACAACAGTAACTAATATGTTGATAACATTAAATTGGCTATCAACTGCTTTGAGATGGCCTAAACTCTTTAATACTGCTAGACAGATGCAACCCCTTCTTTTATTTTAGTTGTGATTCCTTTAAATTTGAATTATTTATTGTTTTATGCAATACCGTAGCCACAGGGGGGGGTCAGTTAGTTTAGTTGATGAGATGGCTAGAATAAAGGAAACTGCATGGGTTCATTCTCCATTCCAGTTGTGATAGTTCAGGGAGACCATACCTCCTCATTCTGCCTGTGCTTGTGAAATGGTGCCCTGCAAGTTATATGTAACCAAATGTCTTTGTCTGTCATGAAGAGACATGGCAATGGTCCTTTGTGAACTAGGGCTTTACCTACCTACCTTTACTTACCTCAACCGCCAATTACCTGTGACTAGATTGTGGAATAGACATGTATTCACAAAGCAGTGTTGTGCTCGGATGTGTGTAACATTTCTCCCCTGGTGCTTTATTCCCAAAGTGGGAGCAAGGGACAGAGTATTTTGTCTCAACATACACAGCCCCCAGTGCAGTGGGTCTGACCTCAGTAGCTATCCCTGTGCTGAGCTAGGAATTAGAACCTTACCCCTTGTTGGGAGTTCTATGACAACAGCTTTAATTTAACACTAGTTCCCATGCAGTTTAGAGAAACTGATTGATTGGGAGCAGTGGAAAATGGAACAGAGATATGTGTCACACTGGACTCCAAACCTCTTGAGTCCCTGCCCATTTTTTCTGTCATGTTTGACAACAATTTCCTACTTTTGGGTGGCACACACTAAATATTCCAGAGTTAGTTGAATCCCTAGTCAAGCTGCTCAAGTCCAGCCATAACAGATCTGATAAAGTGGAAAATTAACTAGATTTGCCCTGTATACACAGGCAGGAGAAATCCAACCCACCAAATACCCTCACTCATCAGCAACGTGGTGGAAGAGAGCATCAGGAGTGCCATCTCTGGTGCTTACCCAGGAACAACCTGCTCATGGACACTTAGCTTGGGTTCCGTCAAAGCCACTCAGCTTCTGATCTCTTTACACATTTGGTCTAAAGCTGAACAGAAGAGCTGAATTCCAGAAATGAAGTAGACTGACTGCCCTTGACATCAAACCAGCATTTAACCAAGCATGGCATCAAGGAACACTAGCAACACTGGAGTCAATGGGAATCAGGAGGAAATCTCTCTACTGGTTGGTGTCATATCCAGCACAAGGGAAGATGTTTGTGGTTGTCGGAAGTCAGTTATTTCAGTCCAAGGATATGACTGCTGGACGTCCTCGGCATGGTGTCCTACACACAATCATCTTCAGTTGCTCACCAATGACCTTGTCTCCATCATGAGGTCAGAAATGAGGATATTCGCTGATGTAAATTATGCTGATGCAAAATGTTCAGCACCATTCATGACACCTTGCGTACTGATGTCATCCGTGTCTATGTGTAACTAGACCTGGACAACATCCAGGCTTGAGCTGATGAATAGCAAGTGACATTCATACATACAAGGGCCAGGCAATTATCATCTCTATGAAGAGAGCAACTAACTGTCATCCTATCAATGGCAGCATCACTGAATAAAAGCCTCGAGGTTACAATTGACTAGAAATTCAACTGACCAGCTGTATTAATTTTATAGCTACAAAAACAGATCAGAGGCTAGGAATTATGCAGTGACTAACTTATCTCCTGTCTCCCCAGTGTTTGTCCACCATCTACAAGGCAGAAGTCAGGAGAGTGATGGAAATCTTCTACCTGCCTGGATTAGCAACCCCAACAACACTCAAGAACATTCATGCCTCCATTATTGACACACAGTTGAAGTAGTATGTGTCAATATGATCCACTGCAGTAATTCATCACGCCTCTTTCAACAGTACCTCCCAAACCCGTGTCTTCTTCCACCTAGAAGGACAAAAGCAGCAGGTACATGGTGTCACTAACCAACCGCGAGCTCCCCTTCAAGCCACTTGCCATCGTGACTTGGAAATATATCAGCACTCCTTCGCTGTCACTGTGCCAACATCCTGGAATTCCGTTCATAATGGCAGTTTGGGTGGTACCTATACCCCAACGACTGCAGCTGTTCAAAGAAGGCAGCATACTGCCACCTTCTGCAGGGCAACTGTGGATGGGCAGTAAATGCTGGCCTAACCAGTAATGTTGACATCCCATTAACAATTTTGTTTATAAAAGACGCAGTCAGTCACGATGTGGTGAATTTATTAACTGCCCAATCTGAGCTTGGCAGGCCTGGAACTGTTGCTAACTTGTATATTCAGCAATGAGTTTCCCTGTGAGAGGGCACTCACTGGACTCAGTCTGCTCCTTCTACTGCTGCTCAACAGCTGTACCCACGTTCAACAGAGGGCTCCTTCCTCTACCTGAGATTGCAACAATACTCTCAGGGCCTGATTGCTCAACTGCGATGCCTGTCTGGTCACCTTCCAATTTTATAGACATTACAATCTCCATAAACTGCAGAGTGCATTTATGTGCAACTATTCAGTATAACTGCATTAAACCACTCATACAAACATTGTAAAATAGTTGCATAATCGCTATAATTCACACATCTCTGCCAAGATAAAATGAACAGTACATCTACAGTGAATGGCATTGTAGAACTACCAACAGGAATCACTGAAAGTAGTCCTTACACTTGCAGCAAAGTACTCCAGACAATTAATATAAGCTTCTTTTTACAACTACTATTATTGCATAATATAACATGTATAAACTAATCACTGCAACTATAAACTGCACAGTAAAAACACTCTGTACCATTCAGGAGAACTACTATAAATTAATCAATAATTTAAACTATGCTGTCCAATGGTTATAAAGTTGGTTATAAAAACATGTTAAATTTCACAGGACAATTTCTGTAAACTATGCAGGGCAACTAGTATAACATGCACAAAAAACAGTAAACTTAAAAGTGTCAGAATTTTTAGCTGCCTAATACTCTTACATCATTGCATAACATGACCATTAAAATTTAAAGTTAGACCATTATAAATTGCATGGTACCACCACTCCGCTGCAACACTATACAATTACTACAACCCACTTGATACATCTACTGTGAACTACTTTATAACTACTCAATTCAATCAAAATAATTCACACACTGCAAATGGTGTAGTCTGTAGAGTTTGAACGACCAAAACCCTTCAAAACCCACAACCAGAACTGAATGGTCAAACTAAGGGAATGTTATCAACTTGAAAAGTTGACTCCGTTTCTCTCTCTACAGATGCTGATTGACCTGTCGAACATTTCCAGCATTTTCTGTCCTTACTCTAACAATCGTAAGCTGCACTGTCAGACATTATAAAACAATGCAGCATATACTCCGCACTACAACCATAATAAATTAAGATATTTATTATAAACTATTGTAAATGACACAGTAATCATTTCAGCCATTAGAAAGGACACAGTATAACTGTGACAACACCTCTTCTTCCTCAGGCTGTTCAGGAATTTCGACATGTTCATAAGGACCCTCACCAACGTTTGCAGATGGACCATAGAAAACATACTATCTGGGTACATAATAGCCTGGTACGGCAACTGTTCTGCTTAGGACCATAACAAACTACAAGAAGGAAGTGTGCACAGCCCATATCATCATGGAAGCCAACCTCCCACCCTGGGATTTCACTCATACTTCTAATTGCAGTAGAAAGGCCATCAACATCATAAAAGAGCCCTCCCATCTCAGTAGTGCTCTCCTACAACTTCTTCTGTCAGACAGAAGATACAGAACCTTGAACACACACACACATACCAACAAGTTCAAGAACAGCTTCTTCCCTGCCATTATTAGACTGCTGAATGGACCTCTTTAACTTCAAATAATGTTGATCTTGCTTTGCGCACCTCCTGTGCAGTTTAACCTGTATGCCTTGCTCTGTCTGCGCATCCTATGATCTTATGTCCTTGTTTGCTTTGATTTGTCCGTACTGCTTGCAAAACAAAGCTTTTCACTCTACTTAGGTGCATATGACTACAATAAATCAAATTAAAACAAATCAAAATCAATGAATTGCAGAATACAATTACTGTAGCTACAGTTTCTGTGTAACACAGTACATCCACTATAAGGTATTCAATGTCCTGTTACATTGCACAGCACAACGCAAGCCTGATAAACCACACAGTGCAGGCACTAGAAATTTATTATGAACTAGCCTTAACTGTAAAAATCAACTCAGTGCAGCCACTATGAACTATTCTGTATAATTACTAAAAATTACAAACTACAGCATCCATACATTTCTCAACTGAACCCTGAAAATGCATAGTGCATGATAAGAAACTGCACAAAAATAACAACTTAAAACTATTCTGTCCAACTTCTATAAACATCTCAACTCCTATAAACTGCACAATGCAACCACTATAAACTGAGCAGTGCCCCCATAAACTTCACAATGTAACCTCTATAAATTGCTTAACATGGCTATATTAAGTGCACACAACCACAGTAAAACGCACAATACAAATATTTAAGATGAATCAGTATAAAATCCCCCTTACAACCACTGTAACGACTTAAAAACTACTATAAATTGCATAATTCAACCATTATAACATGCACAGTACAATTATGACAACCTACTGTTGCAACTACTGAATGGACTAGTGTAAAATACATAATAGGAAACTTATACTTTCAGTGCTGTAACCTGAAAAATAGACTGTACAACTGTTATACACCGTAACTGCTTGGGGTAACCCACTCAGTACAGTGACTATTAACTGTGCAGTACACATTCTTTAAACCACTATTAAAAGTTCAAGTCTGTTGAGCTATCAAGTTAGGTTCAGCTGCTCAGTTAGATGATCTTGTTTCCTTCCTACTGGGAATTTTCTCTCATTCCAATGCATCTTCTTGTGTGGTAATGGGAGCCAGGACAGTAGCAATGATCACTGATTGTATTCTAGAGGGTGCACTTCTTCTGCTTCTTTGGAAAATGGTCACAAGGCAAGTAGCTGTTTTATCTGATGCATAAGTGGCTCTATTCCATAGCAAGCAAATACATAAAGTTCTGAGTGCAATTCCTCTTGTCACAAACTAAGTAACTAGTATATGCTAGCCCAGCTCAGCCCACCATACACAAGGTAAAATCATTAATTCTTTTTTATCAAGGAAGAAGTTTCTCCTCTCAATGATTTGCTGATGGTTCACTAAGTAAACGCGAAGGGGGTATTTAGCCTATTGTGCCTCTCCTGGCTAAAACTATCCAGTTAAACCCCCTCCAACCCATCCCAAGCCACACACCAGAGTGTTTCAACTCCAAGCTCCATTTTCCTGAAAAACTAGATATCATTAATAATTAGGTGATTTGGAATCTACACACTGAATGTGCTCCTCCATTACCATGGTACATACCTCTCAACAGTACACAGACTAAACAGCTAATGCACTACAGGTTGGTTTTGTTCTGAAATCACTACAGAAAATAATTGAAAATGGAGCTCAATTGAAAGGACCGAAACCAATTGTTATTAGCAATCACTCACTGATGAGTATGATTGTCCACCTAGAAATTCCGTCTTACTGGTCATGGGTTCTGTGGATCCTTGTGTTGAACCTGATCCTAGTGCCTTATCACACATTTGGCAGGTGTTACAAGGTGTTGGAATTGGTCTTTGGACTTGAAATCCCTGGCATTCCTTTCTCCAGTTCCTTTTCCATACTAACTCTTGTCTCTGGGTGTTTTATAAAGGCTGCGTTCTTTCATACAAGAATTTCCTCTATGTCAGTTTCTTCTGATTAAGGGTCTTCCATGCACTGACATCTATCGTGCATTTCTTGAGGGAAGTCTCTAAGGAGTCTTTAAAATGCTTTCTTTGTCCTCCTCTTGTTCGAGATCCTTCCTTGAGCTGGACGAAGATGATTTGTGTTGGTTGTAGGAACTCAGGTATCCTAAGCATGTGACTGGTCCAGTAGAGTTGATTTCTGATGATCATAGTCTCAATGCTGGTGCTGTTAGCTGCTCCAAGGACACTGATTTTGGTTTCCCTGTCCTCCCAACTGATGCAGAGATTTGATCTCAAGCAGCATTGATGGTACTTCTCAAGGCTCTTGAGGTGGCATCTATAGATAGTCCAAGTTTCTGAGCCATATAAAAGAGTCAGAAGGATGACTGCCTTATACACAAGGATCTTGGTATCAGTACAGATGTCACGGTTATTGAAAATTCTCATCTTCAGGCATCTGAAGGTAATGCTTGCCAATTGGATGTGGAGTTGTCAGCCTTAGATGAGAGGTAGCTTTTCAGGTAGAAAATATATGCCACTTTTGGAGGGATTTATCCATTGATCTTAATGGAGAGATGGACCAGAACCTGCCCTGAGATGGGTTGATAAAGGACTTGACGCTGAGGTTGGGACTAATTCGTCGGTATGCTTCCACAAAGCCGTTAGGCGAGGCTTGAAGATTCTCTCCCGAGACAGCGGATGTGACTTTGCCATCTGCACAATGAAGTTCCACAAGCGATTTCTGACGAAGGGTTCCTGTTCCTCTGATGCTGCCTGGCCTGCTGTGTTCCTCCAGCTCTACACTGTGTTATCTCTGACTCCAGTGTTGGCAGTTCTTGCTATCTCTGAGTGAGGTCAGTGTCATTTTCTTGTTGGATTTCAACTGTCTGAGTTTGAAAAAATTATCAATCATCCTGTAAATAATGTCCACATCGCTGGGAAGCATGTTCTTGATGAGGTGAAGAGTGGTGGTGATGAAGATGGAGAAAAGGATGGGGGCAATAACACGTCCCTGCTTGACCCCTGTCTTAACCTCAAAGGATTCTGTCAAATTAACATCAATAAGGACTATGGTTGACATCTCGTTGTAGAGAAGATGGAGGATGTTGATGAATTTCTCAGGCGGGTGACCTTTAACAGGCCTTTTAATGCACTTCAACTGAAACAATTCCAGGATTGCTGGAACAAGAATTTCTAAGAGTTTTTGTTCCGGTTGTCTCTGACACTGAAGTACTCCCACAAGGTGAGCATTAAACAAGGCAAGTAAAGCCTCAATCCAGGGAAACATATTGCCAACGCTAAAATTGTCTTGGCATCATATGGGCTCCTGCAGTTTACCAGGAGCCTGGCAACACTACAAAGGGGACTTCACACTCGGACCAAAGCAGGTCGAGGGTGGCTTAAATAATTTGACACCAGGTTATTGTCCAACAGGTTTATTTGAAAACACAAGCTTTCAGAGTGCTGCTCCTAATGAAGCTTCACCCGACGAAGGAGGAGCGCTCTGAAAGCTTGTGATTTCAAACAAATCTGTTGGACTATAACCCGGTGTTGTGTGGGTTCTGAGGTTGCCCATCCCAGTCCAACACCGGCACTTTCACATTCATGGCTTAAATAATTGGTAACATCATGGAGCGCAATTCAGACAGGAGACCAAGAGCACTAGTCTGGAGGTGTTGACCCTCAAGCTTGAGGCCCATTCATCAGCACTGAGGAGAAAGGCCTCATCACTACAACAAAGACAGCAAGGTGTAGAGCTGGATGAACACAGCAGGCCAAGCAGCATCATAGGAGCAGAAAGGCTGACGTTTCGGGCCTAGACCCTTCATCACTACAACAAAGATGCCTCACACAACCAGAATGACCTGCAGCACTTCCTACAAACATGTGGCGCCATGTGCAGTTCCAAAGTTCTCAAACTCATTCTCCGGCACACTTCCCCACTCAATTAATTTGGCTCTCGAGTCATGATCAGTGACAGTTCTATTCCATCAGAAGTTCCTGAAGGTGGTCATTCATTGGAATGGCATGCTCCTGAAGAATTTCCTTTGTTAGGCTTCTAACAGTCTTTATGACCCAAACTTCCCAGGGACTCCTTTATCAGAATTCTTTATTGGAAAATTTGTAACAAGGGAGTCAATAGTTTTATTGGGGTAGATAGGAATGTGGCATTGAAGCCACAATCAAATCATGCATAATCGTAATGAATGGTGGTAAGCTCAAGGTGACGAGTGGCCAATTCTTGCTCCTAACTCATATGTTTATATGTTATCTGAGCCCTTTAATAAAGCCTGTTAAACAATCTGGTCAGCTCTGGCAGAACTAAAGCAGCAGTAGCAAAATTGTCCAATTCACAATCTCAGCTTGTACTCTACCTTCAGCCTCCTGTCCTGCTTAACTACCTTACGCACACGCAGCTCTGTCTTCTCTGTTCGCCCCTGTTCTGGACCTCTCTGACCTTTACAGTCATACCTTCTTTGTCTGTCTTCTCTATGTCTGGCTACATGCCTTTTTCTTATCAGTATTGTTTCCAGGTCAATCGCCAGGTCATCTGTAAGGAGATTTGCCGTTATTCAAGAATTTCAGGTGCTTCCTTTATAATTGATTCAGACTCTTAGAAGTCTTTATCAAACAGATTTTGAGCATCTTACATTAAAGGTTGGATTTTAACGTCTGCAAGGGGATGTCTATTGTCATTGAGCTGAGTATTTTGTAAAATTGTGCTATGAGGTCATGTGCATATACAGTGCAGTTTTTAGTGGCTACACAGACAGATACGAAGTGCAGAGATAGCAGGAACTGCAGATGCTGGAGAATCTGAGATAACAAGGTGTAGAGCAGGATGAACACAGCAGGCCAAGCAGCATCAGAGGAGCAGGACCTGCTCTACACCTTGTTATCTCAGATACGAAGTGCAGATTATTCTGCTTAGACTGAGATGTTTATTCGAGATCGACCATGCAACTTTTAGTGATGCCAGTGTCATGTTTATAGCAGTTGTATTACAATGCTTGTACACATTTATTTATAGAGGCTGCACTCAACAGTTTAGAAAAGGCTCACTGCTGAATTCATGGAACTTCTACATTGAGGTTTATTCAGTGCAGTGTGGAGTTTATACAGGGTGTAATGTAGGGATTATAGAGGGTGTAATGTGGGGTTTTTAGAGAACATACTATAGGGTTTATAGAGGGCATAATATGGGGTTTACAGAGGATGTATTGTAGGGTTTATAGAGGGTGTAATCTGGAGTTTATAGAGGGTATATTGTAGGGTTGATAGATGGTGTACTGTGGGGTTTATAAAGGGTAAACTGTCGGGTTTATAGAGGTTGTAATGTAGTGTTTATAGAGGTATTACTGTAGGGTTTATAGAGGGTGTAATTTGGGGTTTATGGAGGGTGTAATGTAGGGTATATGGAGGGTGTAATGTTGAGTTTATAGAGTGTGCACTGTAGGGTTTACAGAGGATATAATGTGCTGTCTTATGTCTGTTACCTTTATTGTCTAGCAAGGATTTCTCAGGTCACTCCTATTTCTCACCTTCGTCCTGAATTCACCTGTACATCATCGGTACCCAACTCTAGACCTTCTGCGCCCCCTCCACTGTTGCTAAATTATCAGACTTTTTTTATCCAGCATCCAGAACAGTTTTATTGTTTGTGCTGATTGTATTGGATCCTTTTCTGCAATCCCATTGCTATTGCCTGTAGAACACAAACTTCACCCAGTCCAGCCAATGTTTCCACAAATGTATGTGCGCCTTTAAAAAAGCACAGTGAGTTAATTTCTCTCATGGGCGTTGGATCCTTGGGCTTGGGGCCTTACGTAGATTCTCAGGCTGTTTATGGTTTCAATGTGCACGCTGAAGTGAATCCCAACTGGGCAGTCTACATAGTGACGGCCTCCAACTTCTCTGCCCCAATAAGGAGAGCAGAAGAGTAGGGGTGCAAGCAGCCTTAGAGGAGAAGCTGTAGCCATATCCAGATGGTAGATTGACCTGAGTGGAGAGCACTGCTTGAAAAGAGGAGTATCTGGGCACCCTTCATTTTGTGAGAAAATCTCACAATGGAGATTTTCTTTTTTGTCTGAAGTATCATTTGGCGATTAAATCACGTTTAAATTACATTGATTCTGGTATGTATTAAAGTATGAGTTACAAAACTGAAATCTTGTTGGTAATGCCTTGATTTAAGTGTAATTAGGCATAGTTGATCATGTTATTTATAATTCCCCATTGCACCTCCATGCTATAGGAATTATAACAATGTTCATTTCTTGCTTGCAGCTTGCCTGGACGAAGTTATTTTTCAAAAAGTATCTATGAGGAAGGAAAGAAGGAGCCACATCAGTTAGTCTTCCATTGTAAGTGGTTCAGGAATCTTATGTGTAGGCAGAGCACAGTTGACAAATGCACTCATTATAGCTACTTTAAAGTTCATAGTCCAAGCATTACAAATTGGACACTGGAACCACTAAAATTACATTGTAGGACAAATATAGACCGAATGTGTTGTTGCTCAATGCTACTTAAAACAATGCAGTACAAGTCTAAATTACAGCCCACAAGTGGTCCCAAAACTATGGAATGGCTGCAAAATAGAACAAAAATATGCTACACAAGCAGTATAGTTTGTTAAAACTAGGTGATACAGTTACTGTAAATATGCATTTGAATCACTATAAGCTATTCTATAGTTTGTATATGTAAAATGTAGAAACAATCTTTGTACAGTAAACCTGTGCAGCCTGGTGCAATTAATTGGAGACTGTTCAGCTCAATTATGATAACCTGTGCAGTACAGCCAAAGGAGGAGCCATCATAAGCAGTTTGCTCCAAATTATACACTGTATAATATTAACAATATTAATAAGTAATATTAACAACTCAGTAGAACTACTATAAACTTCAAAGTATGACTAAATTCTACATAGTTGAACTGTTAAACATGGCACAGTCAAACTATAAAGAACTGCACAATTGAACTATTATGACCTGCATAGTATGCCTACTATAAACTGCGCAGCACATCACTGTAAATTGAATAGTACATTTCCTCCAGAGTAATGCAGTACAAACAGCACAAATTGCATAGAAAATTTGCAAAGAACCATCTAGTGGAAAAGCCTAGCTCAAACTAATGGGATAACAGCTTGCTCTAGTTGCGTGAGTCCAAAAGAAATAAGCTTTGGCAGCTTGCGTCCAGTTCCAACTTGGTGCTGGTATAGAACATAAATCTGTTCATAATTTGGCAAAAATTAGAGAGACGTTGGCCTTGAGAATGCATGAGTATGAAAACTGAAACAGCACGATGGAGCAAATGGGAAATTTATTTCTAAAGTTGGAATTAAATTATGCATTAATGTTGAGTAGGCGCAGTTTTACTCATTGTCTGACCTACTGTTTATCTAAAAACTGACAGAACTGCGGATGCTGTAAATCAGGAACAAAAACAAAAGTTGTTGGAAAAGCTCAGCAGGTCTGGCAGCATCTGTGAAGAAAAGATCTATACCAAAATACAGTGAAAATCTTCATCTACAAGAAGTACAGGCAGATCATAGCAAGTGAAGGATGTACAGATCAAAAAGACTTAGACAGAGGTGTACGGGTTACATTGCACAATGCGTATGCTAGGCGAGATCAATGTTAGCAAGATCAGCAATATTTGAAGCGAGAGAGTCCAATGTTCCATTTGCCAGAATAACCTAAATTTCAGCAAAGTGTATTAGAAGTTGCAATATTAGAAGTGTAAACATCTTTGTGTGATGATGGTAATGGGGCTTGTTGGACTACCCCCTTTGTACTCTCCTGGGTGTATCTTACGTTATTAAAATTGTTTTGGAGTTCATGCCTAAAAAGTGTTGGACCTGCCTATCCAGCTTCTCCTGGATCTCCTCATAAGAAGCAGATAAAAGCACATGAGGGATTTAAAAATCAAAGGATACACTCATAGATGTGGAGGACAAGGAGGACAAGTTCATATGGAGTATTAATGCTGGCATAGACCAGCGAGTAACCTGTTTGTCCATAAGCACATTGTAATAGGCGTATTCATACATCAGTCTCATTAATATACGATGCTACAATGAATACAATTCTAAAACATAAATGACAACTATGTTCAACGTGTGATAATCAAAATTGTACAATGAGTTGTGTTGTGGCAGAGAATAAAATAAGCTCAGACAAGGTCAAATAAAACCAGAAAATGCTGGAGAAGTGTCGTATCAGACTTGAAACATGTTTCTCTTTCCACAGATGCTGTCAGACCTGTTGAGTTTCTCCAACACTTCATTTTTTTCAGATTTTCATCATCTACAGTATTTTGCTTTAATTCCAGACCAGTCTAAATCACTGAGGATATGAGTCTTAATCATTTCACTCTATTCCAATAATTTATCACCCTCTATCATGTCTCACTTCTCCTTACACCTTTCCATTTCTGTGTCTTCTCATTGCCATTACTTGGTTTTGGTAAACAAATGGTAAAGGCCTTAAGAGCTTTGGATAGGTCAATAAAGATCCTGTCTCAGTGTCCTGTAGTGCAAACAAATTTAGCCTTTATAGTTCAACAACAAAAACAGAAGTTGCTGGAAAAGCTCAGTAGGTCTGGCAGTATCTGCGAAGAAAAAAATCAGAGTTAATGTTTTGAGTCTGGTGACCCTTCATCAGAACTTAACGGACCAGAAACATTAACTCTGATTGTTTTTTTCTTCGCAGATGCTGCCAGACCTGCTGAGCTTTTCCAGCAACTTCCATTTTTGTCCCTGATTTACGACATCTGCAGTTCTTTCAGTTTTTATTTAGCCTTTATAGTTTCTCAGTTCTGAAGAATGGTCATTGATATGAAACATAAACTGGTGTTCTCTCTCCACAGATGCTGCCTAACCTGTTGAGTTTCTCCAGCATTCGTTGATCTTGTTTCAAGTTTTAGTTGCTTTCTCATTTTTGGTAACTTCTTGGGCAGTTAATGTGAAAATGTAAAGTACATTTGCACAATGGTGTTCAGCAAATTTATCTGATGAAGAGTCTTCTCACATTTGAAGTGAAGACATTTTATTATTTATCCTTTTATTACTAAGTATTGCTCTGCTAGCTGGGCAGGAGTTTCAAATAATTCTCTCTAAGTAGGCTTCTTTCTTCTACTTATCCTTCACACTTTGATCCATCATGACAACTCATGTATTTCTAGATTTGATTGACATTAAAGTGGTGAGTATTGCTTTGAATTCAGTGTGTAAAATATGCAGTTCTACATATTGTCCCTTTTTCTTGTATCCTTTCCTGACTTCAAGGCTGAAACTCTTACCTCCCTAATTCTTCCATTATTTTCATAATCAACAATTGTTGGAGACTTTTGTTTTGCTTAGTCGCTACCTCTTAATGTACCTTTACTTTTTGCATTAACCTTGTCAACCTTCCTGCATCTGCAGTGCACGAGCCTGGCTCTTTCAGTTATGTCTCTCAATAATTAAAAGTAACTGCTTTTTTGTAAGCTGTGTGCCTAGTTAATGTCATTTGACCTGCACCGAGGTAAACCTACCATGCTGATGATGCCAATTTCTTTGCTCGTTCCCTGATCTTACCACTACCCCTCCCCATCCAGAGACGGGATGAATCTTTTACTGCTGCAGGCTGCCCGACTCCAAAGGTAATGAAAGTAATGGTAAAACTCAGCTCAAGAAAGGGTCGAGCCTCAGTCAGGAACGCTGTTCAGATTGACCAACTTGCGTTGAGGGAACGCTAGATCTGAGGCCACATTTTAACCTAATCACCATGATCAACAGCTGCACCTTGTAATAGCAAAGCAGATCCACAGAGTTTGTCTAAAAGGTTTTGTACAAATCCCAAGCCTAGAACTATAGCTGTCTTAAATGATGGGGTGGGGGTGGGGAGGTGAGTGGGAATCACATTAAGTGCAATCTAATTACTTCGATGTTTATTAGAACTAGGGCACCATCAAAATTTTATTTAAATTAATCAGGTTTTGAATTAAGATATTAAATTCAAATTAATCATGTAAAAATGTAAATGAACCTTGACGAATTTCCAGCTGTGAGTTCAGTCTGTTTCTTCAGAGTCACTTTCAGAAATGTCTGAGCGAGGTGGGGGTAGGGCTAGGCCTAAAACTCCTGGAAGTGTTATTGCAATTAAAAGATATTCAGCAGGACAGATGTAAAGAATGTGTTATAATTAAAAAAAGATCACAGTGGAAGTATCACAGATTTGCATGATTGGCTCATTGTGAGGCATCATTGATTACTGGGTGCACCAGCTAAGATTAAAACCTTTCTCTTAACCCTTCAAGGGCTGTAGCATGGTTTCAGTATTGACAAAAAAAAACTGCCCAAGAAGACTGTCAGTACAAGTAGGCACATCCAAAAGAATTTACTCTGACTTTAAGGGTTGGAAAAGCTCTTTTTTTCTATCCATAATGCATTTCCACTTTTTAATGGCCATTTTGGATGCTTAGAAGGTCACTACATTGGCCAATGTCTAAGTCTTCATCTTTCAATATTTTAACACAGCATTATCAATTAAAGACTAGATTCACAGCTCACCATGATTGCTGATTTTATGAGATCTCCAGTGGCTTTGTACAATTGAGATCGAAATGCATGTTTCCTTTGAATGGGAATGATTGGGAGGGTTTGCAGCAAGGAATTTAATAATTCAGTCACCAGTTTAAAGTTGTAGTGGATTGATTTTTAAGCCAATGTGAACTGAGCAACAGCAGTGCACCACTTATTGTTTCTGGCATCCACCACTTTTGTATGGTCCTTGAATTGGACTGGACAGTTACCTTCCAGAAACAGGCCAAGAACCGAGTTAGGCTAAGAATTATTCATGTCCCAATTAGCAACCTGTATGCTGGTCTTGAAGGAACCACAAGAGGAAATGTTTTAAAGGTAACCTTTGTAAGAAATGTAGAACATTCTTGCATTCTTTGACCTGTCTGAAAACTGCCAGCCATGCTAAATGATCTCTGAGAAACATCTCCTCCTCAAGTATGTTTCATCTGGTGGAGCTGCTGGATTTTCTATTCCTTCCAATTGACAAGCTATTCCAAAACCTCAAGGAGCTTTCCAACAGAACATATAGCATAGAAGTAAAGCATGGAATCCCGACAGTGTAGAAACAGGCTCTTCAGCCCAACAAGTCCACACCGACCCATCCCCCTGTAACCCACCTAATGCCTGAACACTACAGGCAATGTGGCATGGCCAATCCACCTAACCTGCACATCTTTGGACTGTGGGAGTAAACCGGAGCAAACCCACGCAGACACGGGGAGAACGTGCAAGCTCCACACAGACAGTTGCCTGAGGGTAGAATCAAACCTGGGTCCCTTGCGCTGTGAGGCAACAGTGCTAACCACTGAGCCACCGTGCCACTCGAAATGAGATGCATGGCTCAGGGCTGACATTGCTTTCATTGAACCTTCAGGGGAGTCACTCCACCGACCTGCTGCCCAACACAAGTGATCACCTGGAAATCTAACCCAACATTCTGACCTTATACCTATGTTACCAATAGCAATGCCCATGACTACAGGATGAGAAACATTATGAGAAGAGATATACAATTCACAGGTTGCTACATTTGCTAGAATGGAATACATTATAGATTGTACACAAATATTCAATATTAGATGTCTGATAAAAGTAATTACTTTAATAAGGGAGAGATAGTAGAAACTGCAGATGCTGGAGAATCTGAGATAACAAGGTGTAGAGCTGGATGAACACAGCAGGCCAAGCAGCATCAGAGGAGCAGGAAGGCTGACGTTTCAGGCCTTGACCTGCTGTGTTCATCCAGCTCTACATCTTGTTATCTCTACTTTAATAAGGGACTTGAGTTTCTATATCTTCATTTACGTCCTGAAGTCATAGTATCGTCACTGCTGTAATGCAGGAAGTGTGACCCATTCTACATTCAGCAAGATTCCAATACGTAGCGATATGGTAATGACAAAGCAATCCATTTTAGTGGCTGAGTGATTCACCAGGGCAGCAGGAAGAACTTCCATCTTGATCTTAACAATATTTTACATCCACATGAGGTGGCAGAAGCAGCACCACTTCCCTACGGTGCTGCACCACAAGTCTGGATTTTGTATTTAAGCCTCGGGAGTCAGTTTTGACCCTGCAATGTTCTTACTCAGAGATGGAACTGCTACCAGTCAAGCCATAGCTGAAAACCCTTGAAGGGAAGTTTGCTTTCTCCTGACTTTCTGTGAGATAGATTTGACTGCAAAATGTACTGAAATGTTATCGGAAAAAAATGTTTCTCTGCTATTCTGGTATTTGAACCAAGGTCTTAAATTGTTTATTATAAAGGAATCAACAAGTTCTCTGTTAAAAACCAGCCCAAGTAATTGGATATGAGCATGATAAGCTCTTCTTCCATAATGGGGCACATGTCATTCGCAGGCAATATTGCCTGATGTCGGTCCCAACTGATGAAATGACTGCTCCACTGAAAAGAAGTAAATATACAGAGAAACTCATAAATATACAAAAGGGTGAACAGATCAAATCTTGTTATTTACAAACTGTTGCGACAATCTCCATTACAGTCAACAAAGGCACTCACACTGGATAAGCTGTACAACTTGTCAACCTTGTTAGTTTGCTGTATTGAGAATTACTGTGACTATTGCTTCATATCACAGAGTCAGTTTGTCCTGGGGATGTGACCAGACTAAGGCCCTCACTATTTATAAACACCCAAGAGTTTACCACGCGCATAATTTTACAGCTACAAAGATATTGTACAAAAGTAAACCGAGGGTTTGCGAGAGTGACTGAGACAAATATGTGTGGATTGACAATTACAGTTAATCGTAACCTTTCAGCCATTTTGGAAAACATCGCAAGGAGATGGTTGCTGAGCACCAATTGCCTGTGTTCCAGTGTTCATCGACAGAAGACTCAAATCCATTGATGTAAATTGAACATGGATTGTCGGCAACTTCTTTCAGGCCAAAAGGTGAAGTCGGGACTTCTTGTCATTATTGAGAAACAGGCAAATTTCAGGGAGTTCACTTAAAGCAGAAAGTTTACTCAAACCTATATCTACACAAGATTAAAAAGGTGCACCTTTTAACTAATCTGAACGCCTTGCATGGTGTTTAAGAGACATTCACAGGTGATCATCTCTCCTGTCTCTTTTGATTCACAGAACTAGCCAGTTAGCAATTTTGTTTACAACCCACTTTAAAGAAGTGCCTCTTAAAATTAAAAAGACCACAGTTGCTTCCAAATTGGGTTCGATCCCTTTCTGGTCTGTAGCTGCAAGGTGTTTTATACAGTGGGAAGGAGAAATAAACAACCTTGTTAAAATACCTCAACATAATGCCAGGGCAGCAGAGACAGCACCACTGGTGCCACATGGCAATCGGGTGGAAACAACAGAAGCAAACCTTGCATTGACAGTCAATGTGAGCGCCAATTCACTGGCTTTAACTCAGTGAGTGCTGGAGTCTCAAATAGACACAAAACTCCTCTCCTGCTAGCATGGTGTGAGAGGTGGAAGCTGTATACCTATTCCTTCCCTGTTCACATGTATTCGATTTTGTACACCAGTGATATTTATTCCAGGCTAATGCAAGCAGTAGCAACTGTAATTGGAGGTATCCCTGGAATATACATTACATGATCTCCCACCATCAAGCATGCCTCTCTATCTACCTGATAAACTTTTATTTGATCTTTCTATTTCCTTGAAATAAAAGAATGAAAATGAAAACACCATTAATTTTTTTTTACCTTTCCAGTAGTCTCTCCCCTGATTTGCTCTGAGCAGTGTTCAGAGATTAATCTTTCTGTCCTGGAGATGCCAGGGGTATCTTGGAATGCTCAATGATTCTTTAAAGTTGGTGGTACAAGGGCAAGGAGTGGTTTACATGATAATGGTGATAGGCAGAAGTGATTTGCTGTAGGGTGACAATTCATGGCATACTTAGTGCGTGCAGCATGTTTTATTCAACTGAAAGAAAACGTTGTGTATATTGTCAGCTGTGGATCAATTGATGGCACTCTTACCTCTTGGCTTCAAGACCCACTCCAGGGCTGAAGTACATAAACACCACGACTGACGAAATACTGCACTGTTGAGGGAGCTTTCTTTCAGATGAGAGCTTAAATCAATATCCCAGGTGACGGCAAAGTCTTCCAAGGTTTTATTTCAAACAACATGGGATTTATCTCCAGTGTTCTGACCAAAAACAATCCCTCAATCAAAAATTACTGGGTATATCACATTATCACATTGTGAACAATAAAATAAATTGTCAAAATATATATGTTAGTCTCTGATGCAGACACAACTGAAACAGAAATGCTCCTGAAAGCCTATTTGCCCTGAAACTTTGTTACATTACAACAAGAAAAGGTCATTCAGTTCCTTCATCTTGTTCCACTATTCAACGAGATCACGGCTAATCTGTTCCTCAGCTCCATTTATCCACCTCGCCTGCATATTCCCATTACCTTCCTTTAAGAAAAATCTGTCAACTCATTCTTGAACGCCACTACCCACAGTTTTGGTTTGGAAGAGAATTCCACATTTCTGCTACCTATTGAGAAGAGTCATGGGGTGATAGAGCTGTACAGCATGGAAACAGATCCTTTTGTCCAATTTGCCCATGCTGACCAGATATCCTTAATTCATCTGGTCCCATTTGCCAGCATTTGGCTCGTATCCCTCTAAACCCTTCCTATTCATATAACCATTAAATAAATATTTTCTGACTTCCTTCCTAGAATCATAGAATTGTTACAACACAGAAGACCATTCAATCCATCAAATACGTGCTAGTTCTCCTAAGGAGTAATTCTCATGTTGCCACACCTGCACCCCACCTCTTCCATCTTCCTAACATGCATGCAATTCCTTCTTTTCAGGCATTTAGAAAACTTAAGAAAATGGACAGCATAGAAGGAGGCTATTCTACCCATCATGTCTCTATTGGCCATAAAACAAACAATCCAGCCTAATCCCGTTTTCCATCACTTGGTCCATATCCCTGAAGGCTGCTTGAAGTGCATATCCAGATAACATTTAATTGAGGTGAGGGCTCCAGCTTCTACCACCATTTATGGCAGTGAGTTCCAGA
Source organism: Rhincodon typus (assembly GCF_021869965.1). Lineage (NCBI taxonomy): Eukaryota > Metazoa > Chordata > Chondrichthyes > Orectolobiformes > Rhincodontidae > Rhincodon > Rhincodon typus. The sequence continues at coordinate 17,138,721 of NC_063339.1, forward strand.
TCCCTACCACCCTCTGGTTGAAAAGTTTATTTATCATAATACGTCAAATATTTCTACAAGTCTTTTTAAATCTATGCCCCCTAGTCATTGATCCTCAGCTAAGGCAAAGATGCTTTGTCTCTCCACTTTATCCAAGTCCCTTACAACCTTGTTCACTACAATTAAATCCTCCCTTAGCCTCCTCTGTTTGGAGAAAAATGGGGAAGGCAATGGCCTAGAGGTATTATTACTGGACTGTTAATCCAGAAAGCCAGGTAAGGTGCTGAGGACAGGGATTCAAATCCTGCCATGGCAAATAGTGGAACCTGAATTCAGTAATAATCCGGAAATAAGAACCTAATGATAACCATGAATCCATTGTCAATTGTCTGAAAATAACTGTCTAGTCCACTAATGTCCTTCAGGGAAGGAAACTGTCATCCTTACCTGGTCCGGCCTATATGTGACATCAGACCCACAGGTGGCCAGGGAAAGGGTTGTCCAATTCAAGGACAAAGGAATCTATGTGTGGAACCAGAAGAAGTAGCTGAGACCCCAAACAAATACTTTGTGTTGGTATTCACCAAAGAGAAAGAGTTGGTGGAGGATGATCTCAGGGAAGGGAGTGTCGAGTTTCTAAGCCAAATTGCTATCAAAGTGGAAGAGGTGCTGTGTGCCTTAAAAAGCATTAAGGTAGTTAAGTCCCCGGGTCCTGATGAGATCTATCCCAGAATATTGAGGGACGCAACAGAACAAATTGCTGGAGCATTGACAGACATCTTTGAATCCTTGTTGGCCACAGGTGAGGTCCTAGAGGACTGGAGAATAGCCAATGTTGTCCCACTGTTTAAGAAGGGTAACAGAGATAATGCTGGAAATTACAGGCCCGTGAGTCTCACGTTGGTGGTAAGAAATTATTGGAAAAGATTCTCAGGGACAAGATCTATGCACATTTAGAAGCAAATGGACTTATTAGCAATAGACAGCATGGTTTTGCGCAGGGGAGCCGTGCTTCACTAACTTGATCAAGCTTTTTGAGGAGGTGACGTAGATGATTAATGAGGGAAAAGTGGTTGATGTTGTTTAAATAGACTTCAGAATAGATCTCATCAGGACCCGGGGACTTATCTACCTTAATGTTTTTTAAGGCACACAGCACCTCTTCCATTATAATAGCAATTTGGCTGAGAAATTCGACACTCCCTTCCCTGAGATCAAGGTCCCGCATGGCACACTTGTATAAAAGGTGAAGTCACATTGTATGAGGGGTAAGCTGGCAATATGGATACAGAACTGGCTTAGACATAGGAGGCAGGGGATAGTGGTGGAACAATGCTTTTCGGAATGGAGAGCTGTGACTAGTGGTGTTCCACAGGGATCAGTGCTGGGATCTCTTCTCTTCATGATCTACATAAATGCTTTGAAGGAAAATGTAGCTGGTCTAATTAGTAAGTTTGCAGACGATACAAAGATTTGTGGAGTTGCGGACAGTGAGGAGGATTGCCAGAGGATACAGGAGGGTATAGATCAGTTGGAGGCATGGGCAGAAAAATGGCAGAGGGATTTTAATTTGGATAAATGTGAAATGGTGCATTTTGGAAAGTCAAGTACAGGTGGAAATTATACGGTGAATGCCAGAACCCTTAGGAGTATTGATATGCCGAAGGATCTGGGTGTACAGGTCCACAGATCACTGAAGGTGGAAACACATGTTGATAAGGTCGTAAAAAAGGCCTATGACGTGCATACCTTAATTGTAAGGAGCAGAGTATATGGATAGACAAGGTATGTTGCAGTTTTCTAGAATTTTAGTTAGACCACACTTGGAATATTGCGTGCAGTTCTGGTCACCACAAGGACCAGAAGGATGTGGATGCTTTGGAGAGGGTACAGAAAAGGTTTACCAGGATGTTGCCTGGTATGGGGGATTTTAGCTAGAAGAAAGGTTAAATAGACTGGGTTTGTTTTCACTGGAATGCAGGAGGTTGAGGGGAGTGACCTAATAGAAGTTTATAAGATTGTAGATGACATGGATAGAATGGAAAGTATGAGACTTTTTCCCAGGGTGGAGGGGTCATTTGCTGGGGGACACAGGTTCAAGTTGCGAGTTCGGGAAGTTTAAAAGAGATGTGTGAGGGCAGTTTTTTCACACAAAGGGTGGTGAGTGCCTGGGAGGCTGCCAGAGGAGGTGGTGGAAGCAGACACAATAGCAGCATTTAAGAAGCACTGGGATGAATATATGAATAGGAAGGGAATAGAGAGATATGGATCCTGTAAGTGAAGGCAGTTTTATTACAGAAGGGCAAAATGTGCCGGCGCAGTCTTAGAGGGCTGAAGGGCCTGTTCTTTTGCTCTATTGTTCTTTGTTCAATGTGGTTTAGCACAGTCATTTCGACCTAAACCTGATCTATTGTTGGATCCATAGCATACAGTCCTAGAAAATTATCCTGAATACATCAATGAATTCTTCCTCGAGGCTACTGTTGCCAATTTTATTGTCCCAATCTATCTTTTTTGCATGTCTTCATTCTCTTCTGGTTTACTCTCAGTCCTAAAGAACAGTTTTTATTAGGGGTCCTATATACTACTCCCACCAGCATCTTCTTCCCCTTATTAATTCTTACATCAAATCAAATGGATTCAATATTATCCTATCAAACATCATTTCTTGCCATTGTACTTATTCATGATATATTCAAGATATTCCCAAAATGCCCACGTCCACAAGGAATCTTAGTAATTTTTATAGATGGACCATAGAAAGCCTTCTATCTGGACGCATCACAGTGTGGTTTGCCAATTGCTCTTCCCAAGATTGCAAGAAACTACAGTGAGTCGTAAACACAGCCCAGTCCATCACGCAAACCAGCCTTCCATCGATTTTCTCCATCTTTACTTCCCACTGCCTTAGGAAAGCAACCAACATAATCAAAGACCCCCCCCACCCCGGTTATACTCTCTTCCACCCTCTTCCGTCCAACAGAAAATGTAAAAGTTTGTATGCACGTATGGATAGATTCAAGAACAACTTCTTTCTGGCTGTTATTTGACTTCTTAATTTTAAAATTAATGTTGATCTCATTCTCTGCACACATTCTCTGCAGATTTGACGTTGCTCTGTTCTACTAAGCTACGCACTTTATATGATACAATCTGCCTGTACTGCGCACAAAACAAAACGTTTTACTGTATCTAAGTACATGTGACAATAATAAATCAAATCAATGTATTGAATTAAGTAAGGGAATATCTTGAGGTTTGCAGATTAGACAAAGCTGGGTGGGAAGGCGAACTGTATGGAGGATGCAGAGATGCTTTAATGTGAGTAGGACAAGTCGACTGAATGGGAAAATGCATGGCAAATGAAGTATAATGCAAATAAATGTGAAGTTATCCACGACGGTGGCAAAAACAGGAAGGCAATAGATTGGGGAAAGGAGGAGGTGCAGTGAGACCTGGATGTCCTTGTACACCACACATTGAAAGTAAGCATGCAGGTGCAGCAAATGGTGGAGAAAGTATATTGTCCTTCATACTGAGAAGATTCACATTCAGGAGCAGGGACGTCTTGTCGTAATTTTATCGGGCCTTGGTGAGACCATACTTGGAGTATTATATGCTGTTATGACCTCCTTATCTAAGGAGAGATGTTTTGGTTGTTGAAGGAGTGCAACAAAAGTTTGCCAACTGATTCCTAGGATAGCATGATTGATATATGAAGGGAGACTTGTGTTTAGAAGAATAAGGGGCAGGAGGAGTCTCATAGAAACTTATAAAATTCTAGTAGGACTAGTCAGGATAAATGCAGAAAGAGTGTTCCCAATGACAAGGGGGTCCAGAACCGGACTCATTTTCTAAAGATACAGAGAAGGCCATTTAGAACTGAGATGAGGAGAAAGTTCTTCACCCAGAGAATTGAATTATCTGCCACAGAAAGCAGCTGAGGTGAAAATATTGAATGTTTTCAAAACACTGGTGGATACAACACTTAGAGCAAAAGGGATCAATGTGTATGGTGCAGAAGTGGAAACAGGGTATTGTGTTGGATGATCAGCCATGATCATTTTGAATGGTGGTAGCAAACTTTAAGGGCTAAATGGCCAACTCCTGATCCTGTCGTCTATGTTTCTGTTGCATCCCAAACTGACAAAAATTCCTAACAGGCATTCCTGTCTGATAATCATTGAAACCAAGGAGAGAGGCAGTTGTGTTCTGAATGATTTCAGAAAGATACAGTATGGATGTTTAGAGTCCAGCCAGGAGTGAATGACAAGGACAGAGAAGTTGTTTCAGTAGCAGAAGGACTGAGGTGACAGGGTGAGGTACTTGACATTACAGAGATGGAAACATCCTGTCGCAGCCTTTAGGGAACAATAGATCTGGATCTCCACTTGGGGGCCTGTGAAAAAGACAAGCATTCCAGCTGATTTTTCTCAGTGCAAAGTGCCAGAACAGATCATCTTTTGTAGCACCTATACAAGGGACCCTGGCTTCAAGCATTCCACTGAGCACAGATGAAGGACTCAATCTAGGACCTTCCTAATCTACATTGCTCAATGCATTGCTCATTGAACCATAAGCCATTTGATTGTACGCACAGAATTTCAAATAATCCTAGAATTATACATTAAGGTAGATTTATCATTCTTTATATACTTCCTCAGATACCAACAGTGATTATATAAAGGGAATGGAAAATCCCATCAAAGTATTTTCTGCTTAAATTACTCCTGGCTTTCTTTTATATAACAAGCTTCATGAAAGGATCAACACAGGTTTCTTCAGATATTATATGTTTAGTTAGTACACCTAATTGAATTTGTCATTAAATTTGATTAATCAATTAAGTATTGTCACCCAATTGAGGAATACACAACACCTGATATGCATTCATACTAGGCCAGGATGTGTGGGCAGTGAATTGCCAAACATATTTTTCACAGGCGAATAATGTTAGGAGTCTAATTCTTACAGTCAGGCATGGATTATTATGTCTCTTCTTCTACATGCTGTCAGTTAATGTGTGCCCTCCCCCAACCTGTAAAAGCAAACAAAAATATGACCTTAAGACATACCACACTTCAGTGTTCTACATTGGACAGCTCAAACTTTGTTGATTTGCTGATCCAAAAATGTCTTTCCATTGAACAAAAGACATATTGTATGAAAACTGGGTTTCCACACTTAAGTCAAGAATTCAGACAATACTTTTGAGGTCATTGACCAATCAGATGTGCCACCAGTTGATGCAGCATCCAATTATTTTGTGTTTAGACCAAGCTGTGAAGAAGATTTGGTAGAGAGAAATGAAGAAGCACTGGGCATTATCTTCCAGAAAGTCAGCTAACTTAAGATAGAACTGGAGCTAATCTTTACACATTTCTGAAAACATTATTATACAAAGATAGGCATCACCAAATTGCATTCCCTAACTCAGTTACTAGTTTCAGTCTGCTCCTATTTTTAGGGGCCACTAGCTAATGCCAACCACCAACACAAAACTAACTACAAGTAATATCAAAATAACGCCAGACCTTAGGGTGAGCTAGGCATGGGAGTGGGTGGGAGATGGTGAGGCTGGTTAATAGGCATTGTCAGCTACTCAATGAGTGAAAGAATATCCAGGGAGCACACTGAAGTCTTTATGATCTCAGATGTTGTGACCCACTGTTACTCCTCTCTCTTACGCTGGCAAGTTGAATAATTTCTTTTCGCTGTTCATGTTTTCAAACCAGTGCCCAAAGCAGTCAGAGTCAGAGATTCTTCTTGTGGTTAAAGAGTCTGTAGCAATGTACTTTTTCTCCACATGATGTCGACGGATGATCCCAGTAATTGAGTTGAAAGCAGAAAGGAACAGCCACAGCTGTGGCCTTAGTGCCAACTTTATCCAGTTGAAATTGCAAACAAATCCAAAACAAAAATTAATCCATCTCGATGACACGTGAATTTGGGCTTAGTAAATACTTGGCCAGTGAGGACCATTTTTCCGTACTGCGGTGAGTGCCAGCTACCTCCTCACCCGTCTGTGTTGCATGGTACTGGAGAAGTGTAGGGGAAGGGTGACAGGGCAGGGCTGTGATGTTGAAAAGGGCAGAGGTGTAGACAGCACAGTTGTGCAGTCGGCTGTGGTGTTTGTAGGTGAAAACTGAGTGACATAACCTTTGTGAATCAAGCCAATCAAAAGTGAGTTAAGCTGGATTCACTCTCTCATCCATCCCAGCACCCACCCTGCCCTTTAATTCCTCTTCCCAGCAGTATCGTCTCCCTCTAATGTTTCATCAGATCTGCATCATCACCATTTTTAATTATCCCCGACACAAAAAAAATCATTAATTCATTGCCTTTAATGTGCCTAGCAGGACGTCGATGTAGAGCACAAAAAAAAATCACCAGAAAAAAAGCGTCTGGCACCAGGGTGTAAGAATTATTGACTGATCTAACTTGTAGTTTTGCCAAAAGAATTGTTCACAAAGCTCTCACTTGTTCTGAGATGTAAAAGGGAGGTGAAATTGCACTAGACTGATTGACTGAGGAATTCTTGTCCATTAAGGAGGTTGATATTTTCATAATGACCATTGCAATTTCAACACAGTTTTCACAAAGTACTAACAGTTAGCTGGGGAGGGTTGGAATCAAAGCGTGGTTGCCTGGACATTGGACTGCATTCTCAAAGGCTGTGTTTATAATGGCACTGTCCATAGCAACCACAGGATACTTGGTTTCTCTGGATCCATCAGTTAACATCTGTTGGAAACTTATTTCTTCATTCTTATTCCACATCTATACTTCCTAAGATCCTGATTTAAATGGCAGATTGAAACTTTGCAGTCCCAACTAGTCATCCAACTGCACAAATCACTTGCCAGAATTTATTCCTCAGTTGGCCTATAGATTTACTCATTGAATTGAAGAATAGTTACAGCACAGAAGGAGGCAATTCAGCCGATTACCAATATGCCAAATCTCCGCAACAGCAAATCACCAAGCTTCTCTCCTCTTCCTGGTAACTCTGCAATGCTTTTTTCAACCTCTTCAGATTAAGATCAAATTCTCTTTGAAAAGCCATAATTGAGTTTTCTTCCACAATATATTCCAATATGGCTTTCCTGCTCCTAACCACTCGCTGTGTAAAAAGAATCTCCTCATGTTGCCATTGCATCTTTTACCAATTATCTTAGAATCCCTACAGTGTGGAGCAGGCCATTTGGCCCATTGAGTCTACACTGACCCTCTGAAGAGTATTGCACCCAGATCCACTCTCTTACCCTATCCTTATAACCCTGCATTTCCCATGGCTAATCCACCTAAACTGCATAGTTTTGGACAGTGGGAGGAAACCAGAACACCCAGAGGAGACCCATGCAGACACTGGGAGAATGTGCAAACTCCACATGAACAGTCGCCTGAGGCTGGAATTGAACCCAGGTCCCTGGTGCTGCGAGGCAGCAGTGCTGAGGAGTTGAGCCACCAGGCTGCCCTTTTGAGTCAATGGTTCTCAATCCTGCTACCAATGTTGCAAGTATCTCAACTGTGAACAGAATGATTGAGGTGGGCTTGTGGTGTATTGGCTTGTGGTTTAACAATAGTGTGCCTGACTCCAGGTCCAAAGGATGTGTGTTCAAATCATGTCAGTGTCATGGTCTCATCACTTAGCGGACAGTGTTCCTGCCTCTCAACCAAAGCCAGAGGCTTTGGTTTAAATCTCACATTAGGACTTGATGGTGAAGAAAGGTACATTCATAACATATCTAAACAGGTTGACAATCAACTTGTGGGCCTTGTGTTGGAGTGGTAGTTTCTTATCCCAGACCCAGGACAGCCAGCTTCATGTCCCACCCATCCTGGAGGTGTGTTATAACATGTTTGTGGTGGTGTGGCGGAAAATTGTATGGAGCTGGATGAAGCTTTCAAACTTTAAAGGGCTCCTGTAGTGCAGTGGATCCTCACCTCTCGATTCGAAAACATGAGTTCGAGTTCCACTGCTTTGGAGTTGTGTCATAACATATCCAAGCAGATTGACTGAAAATATCCAATTGGAACTGAAAAGTAATTTACCCATCTGTGGGCAGGCTGTCAGTTTTGGGGTGAAGTGGGTGGGCCTGAGGTTTGTATAATCAATGGACTGGAAATAGGGTAAGGGGCTAGCTGCTAAGTGAAACCCCTTCCCTTGATTCTAGCTGTCTCCCCACATACCAGTAAACCTTTGCCTCAAAAACAAACCCCGGACTAAGAGCTTTTTGGGTATTTTTGCCACAGCAGCCATGAGGTTTATGGTGACATTGCTAAGTGTGAGAGCTGGCTGCTCTCGCTACAACGGATTTTCAAATCTGGGAGTTGATTTTGGAGACAGTCAGCTGCTGCCATCCAAAATGCCTGAATAGAGTCGATATGCAGGATATTTTGGGTGTTTGACCAAATGAGAGAATCAACCAGTGAAAATGACAGACCCCACTGTCTCTCTATCCTGACTCCTCATGATTTTGAATTATCTACTGTCAATCTTGTCTTCACCAGGAACAACAGTGCCACCTTCTTCAATCCATTTATGTAACTGGATTTCTCCAGCACCGTGACTTTTGTGAATCTTTTCTGTCACATCTCTCATGCTTTTGCATCCTTCCTGAGGTGTAAAGCCCAGAACTGGATACAGTATTAAATGTGTGGTGATGCACTTGGGCAGGACAAACAAGACAAGGGAATATGTGATGTACAATAGGACCCTGGAAGGCACTGAGAATCAGAGGGACCTTGATATCCTTAACCACTGGTCTCTTTGAGTAATGGGGCTGTTTGATAAAGTTGTTAAGAAGGCATGCTTGCCTTTATTAGCTGAGCCATAGAGTTTAACAGCAGGAACTTTATTCTGGAACTGTTTAAAAAGCTGGTTAGTCCACAGCTACAGTATGGTGTACAGTTTTGGAATCCACATTTTAGGAGCAATGTGACTGCATTGGAGAGGCTGCTGAGGAGATTTGAATCCCTACAGTGCAGCTAAAGGCCATTTGGCTCGTTGAGTCTGCACTGACCCTCCGAAGAGCATCTAATCCAGACCCTACCCCTGTAACTCTGCATTTCCCATGGCTAAACCATTTAGCCTGCACATCTCTGGATACTATGAGACAATTTAGCATGGCCAATCCACCTAATCTGCACATTTTTGGATTGTGGGAGGAAACTGGAGCACCCAGGGTAAACCCACACAGACACTGAGACAATTAGCAAACAGGCACCCAAGGCTGGAACTGAACCCAGGTCCCTGGCTCTGTGCAAACCACTGTGCCACTGTGCTGCCCAGATGCCAGGATTTGCCAAGGATGTTACCCGGACTGGCGAGTTTTAGTTATGAAGACAGATTGGATAGACTGGAATAGAAATTGCTGGAAAATCTCAGAGGTTCTGGCACCATCTGTGAAGAGAAATCAGAGTTAATGTTTTGGGTCCAATGACCCTTTTTCAGAACTGCACCTTCAATTGAATTGCTGCTGAGATTTTCCAGCAATTTGTGGTTTTGTTTCAGATTTCCAGTGTCTGCAGTTCTTTTGGTTTTTTGGATAGACTCCTCCTTGAAGCAGAGGAGGCTGGGGGTGGTTGGGTGGCGGGGGGTGGTGGATAGATATGGTTGAGCTGGATAAAATTATGAGGAGCATAGATGGGGTAGGCAGGACAGAACTTATCCCTTTTGTGGAGGAATCAATGACCAGGGAGCACAGATTTAAGGTAAGAGACAGTACGTTTAGTGGGAATGTAAGAAAACATTTTTTTTTCTCCCAGATGGTGGTGGGAATTCCTTGTAAGGGCGATAGAGATAGAAACCCTCATAACATTTAAGAAGCATTTAGATGTACACTTGCAGAGGTCAAGGCATACAAGGCTATGGGTCACGTTCTGAAAAATGGGATTAGAATAGTTAGTTGATTCTTTCTGACCAGTGCAGACTTGATGCTCTGAAGGGCCTTTTTCAGTCTGTCAATCTCTATGACTCCATGGGTACTCCACTAGAGGCTTAGCCAGTGTTTTACGTAATTTAGTCAGAAGCTTTTGTTTTCTTTTTAACTGCTCTGCCTGCCTCCCTTGCAATCTCAATGATTTGTGTCCATATACCCCCAGTTCCCTTTGTCCTTGCAATCTATTAGGTGAACTCTTACTTAAATGTTGTGTATCGGTTTACTCTTCACTGCCATAAATTTTATCTGCCACTCATCCATCAGCCTGCCTACACCCTTCTGAAGATCAACAATATCCTCCTCACAGTTCACAAGACTTCCAAGTTTCATGTTACCTGCAAATTTTGAAATTACATCCAGCACTCCCAAAGTTGAGGTTATTGATATGAGTCAAGATGCATTTCTTTTTTGTTTTTTAATGAATGGCCTTTGTGGTGGTGGGGTATGGTGTGGGGACTGGGAGGAGATTGCATGAAGTGGGGTTAGGGTTGATGGTTTTTACAATGGCAGTATAGAATGACTTTGACAGACCAGCTGAGTTCATACATGTCATTCCCTTGTGCATGTTTGCACATTTCTGTGAACTCCTGGAGGTTTCCTTTGTGCTTTTGCAAGCCAGACTTACCTTTACATCCTTACCATTACAGATTGATCCTGACTGAGAACTTTGTTTAAACAGCAAGAGTTTGTGGATTGGAGCCTGGCATCCAGGTTTATTTTACTTGTAATTTGACATTTTTTTCTCTCTCTGCGCAGCTGTTTGCATAGAAAACCTTGAAGTTGTGAAACTGTGGCCAGAAATTGGCAGTACAGGTAGGAAAAGTAAAATAGGAGCATTTGTTGACAAAATGTGTTCAGGTTGTGTGCTCTTGGGTCTCCAAGCGGAAAAGTGTGAGGTGATTCACTTTGGAAGGAGTAACAGGAATACAGAGTACTGGGCTAATGGTAAGATTCTTGGTAGTGTGGATGAGCAGAAAGATCTCGGTATCCATGTGCATAGATCACTGAAAGTTGCCACCCAGGTTGATAGCGTTGTTAAGAAGGCGTACAGTATGTTAGGTTTTATTGGTAGAGGAATTGAGTTTCAGAGCCATGAGGTCATGTTGCAGCTGTACAAAACTCTGGTGCGGCCGCACATGGAGTATTGCGTACAGTTCTGGTCACCACATTATAGGAAGGATGTGGAAGCATTGGAAAGGGTGCAGAGGAGATTTACCAGGATGTTGCCTGGTATAGAGGGAAGGTCTTATGAGGAAAGGCTGAGGGTCTTGAGGTTGTTTTCATTAGAGAGAAGAAGGTTAAGAGGTGACTTGATAGGGACATACAAGATGATCAGAGGATTAGATAGGGTGGACAGTGGGAGCCTTTTTCCTCGGATGGTGATGGCTAACACGAGGGGACATAGCTTTAAATTGAGGGGTGATAGATATAGGACAGATGTCAGAGGTAGGTTCTTTACTCAGAGAGTAGTAAGGGCGTGGAATGCCCTGCCTGCAAAAATAGTAGACTCGCCAACTTTAAGGGCATTTAAATGGTCATTGGATAAACATATGGATGATAATGGAATAGTTTAGGTTAGATGGGCTTCAGATTGGTTTCACAGGTCGGCGCAACATCGAGGGCCGAAGGGCCTGTACTGCGCTGTAATGTTCTATGTTCTATGTTCTATGTTCTATGTTCTATTGTTGTCTCCTGTGCACTGAATCTCTTTTTCACTGGGGCACAACAGAGGTTTGAGGCTTTCATTCCCGCAACTTGAACAGCTAGGTCCTGCAACATTTCTTACCCAACTATTGTCCTCACCTCTAGAAGATGCTGTGGGTGTGAATGTGGGCTGAATCTGCAACTTAAGCTCAAAACTATAAGGTGTCATTTCCCCTAGAAATGGCTTCCCTTAAAACTCCTTTATTATATTTTACGACAGTTGTTAAAACGTTTCATTTAAATTAGACAAGTCCGGTGCTCAACTGTTTAAGGTATCAGGCTAGCAAAGGGAGATTTTAAGAGCAATGCTTTGAAGTTTCACTTGTTGGTACAAAACCTGAATATTGTTGAAAAGAGAGGAGTGCTGCTTAAGCTTTTTATGTTGGTTTAGGTCAAATGCAAGATGCCATATTTCAATTGACCACAACAATTAAAATTGAAGGAGCCAATGATGCTGATTGGCCACATGATAACAACTTGGCCAATCAGAGTTGACTTGTCAACCACTCGGCACTCATTTCTCCTGCAAATAAATTGTTGAGATTATTTGACGCTCTTATGTTTGTTCTGACAAATATAGGATAAATAACATTATAGTTTCTCTTTTTTAGCAATACTTCAAATTGTTTTTTTCTCACTTCTCCTGACAGCCTGTTCACCCAAGATCAATCAATGCATTTCTTTGACATTCATTTAATTTCCTCAACCTGGGATTCTGTAGAAAGTAGAGCTGATGTAAACGTTCAATCATGGTCTTATTGAATGACTCAAGGGGCCAAGGAGCCTGTACCTATTCCTATTACTGATATGAAAAGGATTGATGAATACCTGTAGTTTACCTGTCAGAGTGGAATGTCACCACCAATAGTGAGCTTTAGACTGTGGACTACACTCCATCATTTGAGAAAACACTGCAATGCCACCCCCCCATACAGTCCCATCACAATACAATCCCACAACCGTAAAGCCCCATCACCATTCAGCCCAATCACCATTCAGCCCCATCACCATACAGTCTCACCACAATACAATCCCATCACCATTCAGTCCCAGCACCATACAGCCCCATCACCATGCAGTCCCTTCACCATGTAGACCCATCACCGTAAAGCCCCATCACCATACAGTCCCACCACAATACAATCCCATCACCATATAGTCCCACCACCATACAGACCATCACCATACAGTCCCATCGTAAATTCCCACCATCATATAGTCCCACCATCACACAGTTCCAACAACATTCAGTCTCAGCAACATTTAGCTCCACCACCATACAGTCCCACCACCAAAGAGACCCACCATAAAGCCCTACCACCATACAGTTCCTGGTCACTGCACCACCAGAAGGACATGATTGCACTGGGAAGGGTACAGAGGAGATTCACCAGGATATTGCCTGGGATGAAAAATCTCAGTTATGAGGAGAGACTGGGTAGGCCAAGATTGTTTTTCTTGGAACAGTGGAAACTGAGGGGGCATCTGATTGAGGTATATCAAATTATGAGAAACAAAGACAGAGTGGATTGTGAGAATCTTTTCTCTATAGTAGATGTGCCTAAGACCAGAGGACATAAGTTTAAGCTGAGTAGTAAGTGGTTTAGAGAAAATCTGAGAGAAAAAAAAATTACCCAGGGTAGAAAAATGGAAGGTGCTGCCTGAGAATGTGATGGAGGCAGGTACTCTCACAGCATTTAAGAAGCATCTGGATAAGCTCTTAAAATGCAGGGCATATTGTCCATAGACCAAATGCTGGGAATTGGGATTACTAGTTTGTTGGTCAACATAGATTTGATGGGCTGAAGATTCTATTTCTCTGCTGTTTGACTGTAACTCTTAAACCTGTGTTATTTTTCTTTTCTTTAAGTTATTCAATAATTGCTGACGAAGATAGCATTTATATCCCATTCCTGCCTGGAGAATGTGCTGGTGAGCCATCCCCTCAAATGATTGCAGTCCAGGAGGCTAGGTATGCTCACATTGCTGTTTGGGAGAATCTTGAACAAGGACTCCCAAGCCCCTTTGTGTCTCAGATTTCTGAAGGCTTTCCCTGTTTGGCAAATAGTCTAAGCCTCTAAATTTCCTGCTAAAGTGCATAACCTCACAATTTCCCACACAGTTAAAGATCGACAAAATAGTTTTGAGTCAGGATGGTGTGTGGCTCAGAGGGAGCTTGCAGGTGGTGGAGCTCCTATGTGTACCACCCCTTATCCTTCTAAGTAGTAAGTATCAAGCAAGACAGACAAAGGAGAGCTGTGGACATGACCTACTTGGATTTCTAAAAGGTCATTGACAAGGTGCTACAGAGGACACTGCTAAATAAAATAAGAAGCTGTGGTGTTAGGGGCAAAGTTCAGACTTGGGTAGAGAATTGACTGACTGGCAGAAGGCAGAGAGTAGGGATTAGGGGTCTTTTTCAGGATGGCAGCTAGTCACTAGTGGATCACTGCAGGGACCAGTGTTGGGCCCACAATTATTCACATTATACATTAACAATCTGGATGAAGGAACTTAAAGCATTGTTGCTAAGTTTGCAGATTTCGCAAAAGATAACCGAAGGGACAGGTAGTGTTGAGGAACTGGGGAAGCTGCAGAAGGACTTGGGCATGCTCGGCAAGTGGGCAAAGAAGTAGCAGGTGGAATACAGCGAGGGAAAATGTGAGGTTATGCACTTTAGCAGGAAGCGTAGGAGCATAGACTATTTTCTAAACTGGGAAAGGCTTCAGAAACCTGAGGCACAAAGGGGCTTGGGAGACTTTGTTCAACATTCTGTTCAGGTTAATATGCAGTTTCAGTTGGCAGTCAGGAAGGCAAATGCAATGTTAGCATTCATTTCAAAAGGACTAGAATACAAGAGCAGAGATGTACTGCTGAAACTGTATAAGGCTCTGGTCAGACCGCATTTGGAATATTGTGAGCAGTTTTGGGCCCCCAATGTAAGGAAGTATGTGCCTGCATTGGTGTGGGTCCAGGGGAAGTTTATAAGAACAACCTGCAAATGAGGGGCTTGACACATGAGGGGCTGTTGAGGACTCTCGGTCTGTACTCAATAAAGTTTAGAAAGATGAGGGGAGATCTCATGAAACTTACAGAATCCTGACAGGCCTAGAAAGAGTGGATGTGGAGACATGTATCTATGAATAGGAGACTGCAGGACCTGAGGGCACAAGGTGAAAGGATGACCCTTTAGAACTGAGATGTGGAGGAATTTCTTCAGCAAGAGGCTGTGGAGGCAAAGCTATTAAGTGAATTTAAGACAGAGATAGGTTCTTGATTTGTAAGGGGATTAAGGGTAACAAGGAGAAGGCAGGAGAATGAGGTTGTGAAACCTATCAGGCATGATTGAATGGCAGTGCAGACCCAATGGGCTGAATGGCCAAATTCTGCTCCAATATCTCGTGATTTTATGGTCTTATAGACCTATGGTTTTATGGTCTGAAGGTTGGGAGCTTGGAAGAGGCTTGTTAAGGAATCAAATTGATTTGCTGTGGTGCTTCTTGGAGGTGGTACACTGTATGTTGTGTGGTAGAGGGAGTGGAATTTGAAGGAGATGAATCGGGTGCCAATTAAGCAGATTGTTTTGGTCAGATGGTGTTGAAATTCTTAAGTAAACACAGAGAACATTGAGTTTCTCCAGCATCTCCTATGTTTGTTTTAGATTTGCAGCATCTGCAGTATTTTGTCTTCATTTCAACTTCTTGAGTTTTGTTGGAGTCACATACATCCTGGAAAGTGGGGAGTGTTCCGTAACAGTCCAAACATGATGGCAGGTGGACTTTAGGCAGTTAGAATGTGAGTTATTCATTTCAGAATTCCCAGCCTCTGACCCACTCTCAAAATGATTGTATTTGTATAGCTAATCCTAATCAGTTTCTGGTCAATGGTAGTCCCCAGGATGTTGATAATTGGAACTCATGACAGTAATGTCAAGAGGAGATGGTTAGATGTTCACTATTTGGAGATGGTCATTGTCTGACACTTGTTATTTAACAACCAAAGTCTGGATGTTGTCCATGTCTTGCTGCATTTGTACACAGACTACTTCAGTATCTGAGGAATCATGATTGTCCATTCGCCAGTGAGCATCGCTTTTTCTGAACTTACGATAGCGGAAGGTTATTGGCGAAGCAGCTGAAGATGACATTATCCTGAGGAATTCCTGCAGCGATATCCTAGGACTGATAACAACTGACAAGTAACAGCAACAACAATCTTCTAGTTATGACTCCAACCAGTGGAGGGCTTTCCCTCTGATTCCCATTGGATTCAATTTTGCAATGATTCCTTATGCCGTATTCAGTCAAATGCAGCCTCAGTGTTAAGGGCTGTCACTCTCACCTGACCTCAGCTGTTCAGCTCTTTTGTCCATATTTGAACCAGGGCTGTAATAACGTCTAACTTTCTTCCAATGGAGACAACTTCTCTTTATTCTTTTGATGCAATCCACCATAATTTTGAGCACCTTTATTAGATGTATATTTAACCTTCCCCTCTCTGAGAAAAGCAATGCCAGTTGCTCTCTTCTCTCCTTATTATGGGCAAGATGCAATCTATGGGGCAGACTGATCCTTTCCTATTGCACAGTCACCCAGGTACAGAACAAGACAGCAGTGGCAAATCTACCCATCCACAAAGAAAAAATATAAATCCAAAGACGAACAAATGCAGGCACATGCTCAGAATTCTAGTGGCAGCATAACCTTAACAAAACTGCTAACTGAGTGGAAGAACATTATGAAAATGGTTTTGTAACCTTATCCCACTCAGAACATTCAACTGTGGACATTCTGCCTTTCTCAAGAATGGCTTCATGCAGCTTTCGACATTTTGCTCTCCTTTTAAAAGACCAATTATACAGGAACTTAAATGCTGTGATTAATCTCTTCTATATTCAAGCTGTGTTTCTGGTATTATCAAAGGAACTTTATCAGGAACATTTTTGATTATAGATCAGAGGTTGAAATCGATAAACAGAGAAACTGGACATTTCTTCCCCATTATTTTGTTTAAATGCCAGGATCTGCTCCCAGCCTCTCCCAAGCTAATAAAGATATTTTTGAACATCTTTAAGTGTAGACTCACTGGGATGAATTTATTAGATAGCAGTCGAATAATCTCTCAATAAACATCTTGATCAAAAAACTGTAGCAGTTGTCGCTGGAATCTGGGCCTGTTCTCTGTTGATTAATCATGAATTTTGGCTTTTCTGCTGGAAAAATAGTAAGGAACTACTCATCAAACGCATCTCAAATGAAACATTTAGTGAATCTTGGGGAAATAATGTCTTAGTGGTATTATCGTTAGACTATTAATCTAGAAACTCAGCTAATGTTCTCGGGACCCAGGTTTGAATCTCACCACAGCAGATGGAATTTCAATTCAATGAAAAAACAACTGAATTAACAATCCACTGATGACCGTGAGTCGATTGTTGGTAAAACCCACCCAGCTCACCAATGTTCTTCAGGGAAGGAAATCTTCCATCCTCACCTGGTCTGGCTTACCTGCAATTCCAGACCCAGAGCAAAATAGTTGACTCTGTAGCTGTCTTCTGAAAAGGCCTACACTCGGTCATGGCCATTGTTATGAAGTCTCAAGGAAGAAATGAAACTGGGCGAAACACCTGGCAGTGACCTATGGACCCGAAAAGACAAAGACTGAAACTGCTTTGTTGACCCTGCAAAGTCCTCCGCACCAACATCTGGGGCCAGTACCAAATTTGGGAGAGCTGTCTCACAGACTAGTCAAGCAACGGCCTGACATGGTCATACTCACAGAAACATACCTTACAAACAACGTGAATGTGATAGTAGACACTATTATCATAGAATCCCTACAGTGTGGAAGTGGGGCATTCAGCTCATCGAGTCCATGCCGACCCTCCAAACAGCACCTTACCCTATCCCTGTAACTCTGCATTTTCCATGTCTAACTCACTTACCTGCACATCTTTAGACTGGGGGGGAAACCGGACCACCCAGAGGAAACCCATCCAGACACAGGGAGAATGTGCGAACTCTACGTAGCCTGTCGCCCAAAGGTGGAATCAAACCTGGGTCTATGGCGCTGTGAGGCAGCAGTGCTAATGACTGAGCCACCATGCTGCCCTGTTCTATCATGACTATATGTCCTGTCCCACTGGCAGGACAGACCCAGCAGAGGTGGCAGCACAGTTGTATAAGTTCGGGAGGGAGTTACCCTGGGAGTCGTTAAGGTTGACTATGCACTCCATGAAGTCTTGTGGCTTCAGGTTAAACATGGCTGAGGAAACCTCCTACTGATTACCAGATACTGTCCTCACACAGCTGATGAATTGATACTCCTCCATGTGGATCAACACTGGGAGGAAGCACGGAGGATAGTAAGGGTGCAAAATGTACTCTGGGTCAGGGAATCTCAATGTTCAACACTAAGAGTCAGTTGGCAGCAGTAATACTGATCAAGCTGATCAGGTCCTAAAGGACATAGCTGCTAGACTGGATCTGCTGGAGGTGGTGAAGGAACTAACAAGAGGGAAAAACATACTTGACCTCATTCTTACAAAACTCCAGGCTGCAGATGCATCTGTCCATGACAGTATTGGTGAGAGCGACCACCGCACAGTCCTTGCGGACAAAGTCCCACCTTCACGTTGAGAGTACCCTCCATTGTGTTGCGTGGCATTGTCACCGTGCTAAATGGGACAGACTTCGAGCAGATCTCATAACTCAAGACTGGGCATCCATGAGGCACTGTGAGCCATAAACAGCAGCAGAGTTGTACTCCAGCACAATCTGCTATGTCATGGCCTGTCATATCCCCCACTCAACCATTACCATCAACCCTGGCTCAATGGACAGTGCAGGAGGGCATGCCAGGAACAGCACCAGTCTTACATGAAGATGAGGTGTCAATCTGGGGAAGGTACAAAACAGGACTACTTGCATTAGCAGCATGAGACAGACAGAGCTATGCAATCCCACAACCAACAGATCAGATCTAAGCTCTGCAATCCTGCCACATTCAGCCATCAATGCCCACATTCCAAGTGAAAAGAAACATATAGAGTTGAATCATGTTGACATGATGGAATTTCATGATTAGAACCATGGAATCCTTACAGAAAGAGGACATTCAGCCCGTCAAGTCTGCACTGACCCTCCACAGACCTTCCCATTCCTACCCAAACCCTATAACTCAGCAAGAGGATTTTAACCATGGCTAGCCCACCAAACCTGCATATCCCTGGACACAATGGAACATTTTTTAGCATGGTCAATCCACCTAACCTGCACATCTGTGTACCATGGTAGAAAACTGTAGCACCTAAAGGAAACCCATACAGACACAGGGAGAAATTGCAAACTCCACACAGACAACTGTCTGAAGCTGGAATCGAAGCTGGGTCCTCTGGTACTGCAAGGCAGCAATGCTAACCACTGTGTTACCCATTGCTTAAAATGTTTGTGTGAAACTTTCTTTTTCATTAATGAATGTGTAGCTCCATAAAAATAAATGAGCTGAAGTCTCTGTAAAACTTATTCATACATTAAGTGTGTATATGGCAATTTGACAGAACATGATGTCACCTGTCAATGTTGAAAATGATATAGAAAACTGAAGCTGTATTGGGCAAATTCACAGGCTTGTACATGACTATGTGGTGAATTTTTCCCCATTTTGAGTGACCTGATGGCTACCCATTCAATTCAGGAATATCTCCTGAAAGGGAAACTTTCTTTGTGGATTCATGTCCACCAATAAGTGAACAGGAAGCACCAGATAATCAGGAATCACCAATCCTCCTTGACAAGCATTTAACTTACAGTCATTTCAATGTTTGTGCAGTGTATTCGGGAAATAACATGACTGCAGATCTATTAGAGTTCCAATTAGGTAGGGGGACAGGCCCTGATGGTCTTTGGAAATGGGAAGTGAAGTTGAACAGCATTCAGAGACCTTTACTGGATGGTAGTTTCAAAGCTACTAAGGAGAGAGAGGACTTAGCTATCTACTTTTCTATCAGCACTGTTGTCAATTGTCCTCATTTGTAACAAACTTACTTTTTCATAGAATCCCTACAGTGTGGAAGCAGGCCATTCAGCCCATTTTCCAAAGAGCATCATACCCAGCCCAACCCCACTACTCTATTGCTGTAACTCTGTATTTCCCATGGCTAACCCACAGGCAACTGCCCAAGGCTGGAATTGAACTTGTGTGTCTGATGCTGTGAGGCAGCAGTACTAACCATTGTGCCACCCTCGTTCAATGCTTCAATTGTTTTGTGTTTGATTACGTTTGTCCAGCAAATGACCTTTGCCTTCTGTGCTTGGAACTAAACAGACAGGCCCAGATTCAAGTCTCATCTAGTCCAGATATGTGTCATAACATGTTTGATTTGAAATATTGAGAAGCTACTAGAAGCTGAGCTGGGAAGTTGGCTGTTATGGCTCTTTGGGATAGCCCACTGGAAATCATGCCTTGGTTTCCCGAAATCATCACAGAAGTTTATAAAGTATACAAAGTTTCTCAATTCGCCTGACTAGATTTATAGAAGGTTTCTGTACTGAACAAGAATCACTATTTATTAGAAGTAATCAGACTCTAGCTACAGATGCAGTTATAAATCATTAGCATATAATTTGGCTAATTAAAACTCAATTCACACTTTTAAATAAAACACAAAAAAGATATGTTCCTTCCAATGGTATAGACATCGTAAAGCACTGCATAAAATTCAGTAAATAAAGCTTCTGCACACTTCAAAACTAGTGATAACTCTGCATTGCTCTAAAGAAAATCAAATATATAAAATATTCAACCCTCATCTCATTACTTCTGAATTACATGTGAGGAAGTTGTCAACTGATAGAACACAAATGCAAATGTACTAATGCTATCTACAGGATGCAGCAACTCACCAACACTTCTTCAAGAGTACTCGTAACCTAATTCCTCCATCATCTTAAAGCACTTCCACAAGACCTTCATGCATAATCTCGATTTGGACATTTATCTGCATAAGTTCATTGTTACTGCACTGAAATCCTGAAACTGTTGACGCAGCATGAGCAGTGTACCTTCACCCCACAAACTGAAGTGTTTATAGTAAAAGGCTCACCACCAGACACCTCTTTAAAATCTTTATTCCCATTCTTGATTGCCTTTGAAATAAACAGTGCTAGGCCCTTTCAGAGGGTACTTAAGAGTCAGCCACATTGCCAGGGGAGTCATATGTAGGCCAGAATGAGTAAAGATGGCAGATTTCTTTCCGTAAAAGGGGATGGTTAACAAGATGGGTTTTTGCAACAATTGCTGATAGATTTGTAGTCACCATTACTGAGAGTAAATTTCAATTTCAGATATTTTCCTAATCAATCTGTTATCACAAATCTCTGGAGTATGTAGGACTTGAACATGGGCCTCCTAGACAAGGGAGGGGGGAAACATTACCATGGTGCCACAAGAGGGCTGTAGATACTGGGGGAATGACACTCAGTGAATTTCTCATTCAGACTTCATTAGTGTGAGCCTGGAGTCACATGTAAATCCGACCAAGTTAGTATAGCAGGTTCATTCCCTAAAGGACATTTGTGAAACAGATGTGTTTTTCTAACAATCAACAGCAGATTCATAGTCATCATTAGACTCTTAATTCCAGATTTTATTAATTGTATTTAACTCCCAGTAGCTGATTCGGTGAGATTTAACCTATGTTCCAAGATGTTAACCTGGACATCAGGGCTACTAGTCCAGTGACATTCCCACTGTATTGTTATTTCCACTGTTCAAGGAATCAACCTGCTACAGGAAGGATGTTGTAAAACTTGAAAGGGCTCAAAAAAGGATTTACAAGGATGTTGCCGGGGTTGGAGGGTTTAAGCTACAAGGAGAGACTGATTAGGCTGGGGCTATTTTCCTGGAGCGCAAAGGCTAGGGGGTGACCTTATAAAAGTTTATCAAATCATGAGAGGCATGGATAGGGTAAATAGACAAGGTCTTTTCCCTGGGGTGGGGATGTCAAAAACTAGAGGGTGGCATGGTGGCTCAGTGGTTAGCACAACTACCTCACAGCGCTAGGGATCTGGGTTTGATCCCACCCTGGGTGACTGTCTGTGTGGAGTTTGCACATTCTCCCAGTGTCTGTGGGTTTCCTTCGGGTGCTGCGGTTTCCTCCCACAATCCAAAGATGTGCAGGCTAGGTGGATTGGCCATGCTAAATTGCCTATAGCATTCAGGGATGTATAGATTAGGTGGGTGGATCTGGGTGGGATGCTCAAAGGGCCTGTTTCCACACTGTACAGATTCTATGATAGGTCTAAGGTGAGAGGGGAAAAGATTCTAAAGTGGCAACATTTTCACACTGAGAGTGATGTGTGCATGGAATGAGCTGCCAGAGGAAGCAGTGGAGGCTGGTACAATTACAACATTTAAAAGACATGTGGATAGGTATATGACTAGGAAGGGTTTAGAGGGATATGGGCCAAATGCTGGCAAATGGGATTATATTTATCTAGGATACCTGGTCAGCATGATGAGTTAGACCGAAGGGTCTGTTTCTGTGCTGTACAGCTCTATAACTCTATGGCTCTATGAATGAGAAATGAAGAGCATTCTTGTCAGGTATTCCCACATCTTGATTTTTTTTTCCAAAAAGAACATAAGATATACGAACAGGAACTGGCCATTCAGCCCATTGTACCTAATCCACTATTCAATAACGTCAGAGCTGATCTTCCCCTTCAATTCCACCTTGCTCCTTGAGTCACATATCCCTTTATTTTGTGTGTAGTGAAAGATCAGTTAAATTCAGTCTTGAATATGCTCAATGATGGAGCATGCTCAGGTAGCTGGGATAGAGAATTCCAAACGTTCACAGCACGTTGAGTGAAGTGATCACAGTTCTAAATGTCCAATGTCTTATTCTGAGACTGTGACTTGTGCTTCTTAAACTCCTGTTGAAGGGAAATATGCTTTTACCATTTACTCTGTCAAGAATTTTATCTAGTTCAGGTTATGAAGTTTAAACTCCAGAAAAGGGAAAGGAAGAATTTGACCTCAGGCTCATATTGATAGAATGCATTAGCTTCATAATCTCTGGTGACTGACTTGGTAAAGATGTCAATTAACAAGGCTTATGCTGTGTGCTGTGTGCTGACTGTGTACAATCTACAAGATGCACTGTAGAAATTCACCAAGTTTCCTTACACTGCACCTTCCAAAGCCGATGGCTATTACCATTGAGATGGAAAAGGACAGCAAACACATGGGAACACCACCAGTGCCACTCACCATGCTGACTTGGAAATGTATTGCCGTTCTCTCAGTATCACTGAGTCAAAATCTTGGAACACCCTCCCTAATGGCAATGTGGGACTGCAGCAATTCAAGAAGGCAGCTCACCATCACCTCCTCAGGGGCAACTAAGGATGTGCAACAAATGCTAGCCCAGCCAGCAATGTCCACATGACATGAAATTTTAAAACAAGCTACTTGGTTAGATGGGCACAGAATAATTCCCATGACAGCATTAGAAAGGATCCTCAATCATGGCATTCTAATCGCTAGACAGAGCCTCCTACAGAATGAAATTTAATTGGCAATGTCCATTTCAATAGATCACCAATATTCGTCATTTAGAAACACATTTGAAGGATTAATTGCTTTGATGAAGTACTTTAGCACCACCATAAGTTTCAGAGCCTGTACCTCACTCAAATCGACGCCTTCAGGAAAAGCAGGTAGGTATGTACAGTAGGGCTGGAAACACGTTTCATGCAAACTTTAACATTAATATACATTGTGCTGAAGTATAGAACTGCATTTAAATTGTATTTGTGGATAACTTACATGTAATCTGTGTAATTAGGCCCAACCTGCATTACAAGTGGTGGTTGGTATTGATCTTACAAAACCCTTGCTTTTGTCTTCTTTAATTTACATCTGTCATTTTTGATTACTTGTCCTCTAGCTTGACCACTCACATCCACATATTTCAATTGAGGAAAGTGAGACATAGGTTGGAAGTTCCAGCTCCTCATAGCTGCTGATCTGTGCTGCTTTGTACTGAGCTGAATGGCGGCAGACTTGGTTGTGCAAAACAGATAAAGGGCCAGTTTTAGCCCCAAGGAAACATATGTCACCAGGCTGCCTGGTCTTATGCACACTGTTAAAGGGAAAGAGCTGGATCAAATTCTACAAAGGTTATGTTCCCCAATATTTCTTGGCAAGATAACCTCATCCTTCCAATTTTACAAAAAAAAATTGATCCTGCTAAAGACAAGAGCTCACTATGTGGACACTGGTCATTGACTAGATCTGCCATCTTTGCAATGTTACCTGACCTAACTTGATAATATTGCTTCACTTGCTCCGAGCAGTCCCTGCTCCTCACTGCTTTCAGTACAGCAGGATTTTTTCTTTACTGATGTGGATATGAGAAGATTAGAGCTGAGGACAGGAGTCCATGCCTCATATTCCAGGGCCCAGATTCAGAAGAAAACAATCAACGCCAAAAAGAATTCCAACAATTTGTTAACAAGGAGAGAAAATCAAACAAATTATTATGTTGGACATGGTTACTTGAGGATAGAGTCACAGGCTCATCTTATCTTTGAGAAGGTGGTGGATAAAAATCCTGCAATTCCCTTCCCAAGGGCATTGTCAATCCTCCTATAGCATGAACTGCATTGGCTCAAGATGGCAGCTCACCACCACCTTCGCAAGGACAACTGGTGACCAGCAATAAATGTTGGACCAACTTCTAACACCTATGTCACACAAGTGAACAAAAAAACCCTCCCAGGATTGTCTAAGAATCACAGGAATGAAATATTAATAACATGGACACTGAAATCCAAAAGATTAATTATAAGAACTCCAAAAATCATTGTGCATTTTCATTTCTTGAGTGTTATTATTCATTACTTAGACCACATCAGTTAGCAAAGGTACTAAGGGATATGGGCCAAAGGCAGGTAAATGGAGTTAGGCCACAAATCAGCCATGATCTCATTGAATGGTGGAACAAGCTCAAGGGACTGAATGGCTTTCTCCTGTTCCTATGTTCCTATAAACTGACAGTAAGAAAAATGCTGTTCAACTGAGTCCCTGATTAACCAGAGTTGGCAACCCCTAATCCATTCTGACCTTATCGATATGAGATCAAGTCAATATCAACTATCTCAGCAGAGGCTGAGGGAGTGGGTGATGGTGGAAGGCGAAAAAATTCAAGGAGCATTTGGAGGGGGCAAGACAATTGGTGCAAAGGAGGGGGGCGTGGATGCAGATAGAGAGGGCAAGTCGGTGGGCTAGCAATCAAATTAGCAGAGATAGGGAGCCGGTAAGAAGTCCGATAGTACAGAAACACATAAAATGCTGAACAAGGACTCATTTCTAAAGTGCATATTCGTTCAGATTCATTAGGGAATTAAAAGCTTTTGATATCTCAGGTTCCTCTTCCCTTTAATAATATAAACAGATGTTTCGCGACAAGCTCTGTAATAGTGGATGAGATTTGTGACACGGACATTGCGTGTTGTCCACGTCTCGTTGATTTAATCCCTCATCGGAGGACGGTAATGGAGCAGCAACTGTGTGCCTCGTACCTGTCTCCTGCACTTTTGTTATCTTTTTGCCCGATTGTTTACCTTTCGCTTTTTTTAAAAAAACAACAAAGCCTTGTTTTATTTTTTTTTCCGCTGTTTGGTGTGAGTGAAGGGAACCAGCAAATCAAGAGAGGCTGAGAGAGAGGCAAAAAAGAGAGGGAGTGAGAGAACTGAGCTACTCAGACAAATCTCTGGAGCCACGGCTAGAGGAGATGGTAATGACAGATTTTTAATGTGGCGGGAGACTGACAAGATTTCTGCACGAGTGTCTTCTGAGCTCTCTCGCACCAGATGGAATGTGAACGACTCATTCGAGTATGGAAAACATCTGATATACACAGTCACTCCGTTATTGTCTTTTATCCCCCCTTGTCTCTCCTTTCCTCATTTTTTAATATTGCTCACAATATGCTCGCATGGCCCTACGCAACCCCCCACACAATTGCATTTTAAGATGTGTGTCCTACCAGTTTAATTGATTGATTATTTTGTTCCAGCTCTGTGAGGCTCCAAATTTGTCTTTAATAGTCAGAGTCAGACCTTGCAGTTATTGGGAGTCCCCTGGCATCTATTTGATCTAAACTGGAAAGCCATTACCAGTTAATACATGTATATTCTGTTGAAAGAAAATTATCAGTAATGAAATGAGGGAAAAATTACTGAATGGTTATGGGCGAAAGCAGATGTTGTGGAGGAATTATGCTAGCATAGCTAATCACCAGTGAAACTTTGTGTGATAGGGTGTTAAAGGAAGGAGGGGTGACTATCTCACTTTCGGCTCTCGAGTGAAGGAACAAAGAGGCATATAGTAACTAATTACAAATACGGTTCTAATTTACCGTAAGTGGATTGTGTTTTAAAGGGAAATTGTCATGAAGTGCCCATGTATACCACACTCTCATTCCTTTTTATGCACAGATGCCATTTTAAAATATCAAACATGGTTTCAGTCAGACAAACCCAAAGCCCTTATGACAGAAGAGACCATTTCAAATCATCTTAGTGGATGAGTTCTTTCGAGAAAATCCTTTTTGTCAGTGATACCGTCCCTTTTAAAATCCTCTGGTGAGGTATTTCAGCTAATTTGCGATGGCTTTCCATACATGCATTAGAAGTCTTCGAATTTATTTCACCCGACTGGAGCAGGCTTTTGAAGAGGTTTCTTTTTTTTATTTTCAAATCCCATTCTTAACACCTTTGCAGAAAGGTCTGCTCCTGTGAAATAAAACATGTAAACTATGATATTTCACTCGAGAATCGGGATAATTTGGGGACGGGGTGGGGGGGGGGGGTTGAGCGTGGGAATTATGACTGGGTTTTCCTTAGACTGAAGTCAGGAGTGAGTCCCGGGGGTATGCGATAAAATTGCTGTAGTGAGGTTTAGGCAAAGATGGTGTGTGAGATCTCAGACGTTTTTAAAGTGACAGGGGAGATGGACATTTCTCCTGGATATTGTACTGAGAAAGAATAGTTGAGAGTGAGTTCCCTGGGATTGCAGTGAGGGGAGAATGGGAGGTTGGTGTGAAATCTTGGAGGTATCAATGAGGTGGGAGGTGGGTGTTATTATTTTAGATAATGGTTCTGAAAGGAATGATGTTGTACACTGTATTAGGCTCCTACCTGTCTCTATCATGCTATATGCTATCACATATCAAACTACAAATCTACTCAAGAACCTTAGATGTCAAGACAAGATCCTCTACTTATTAAGTCTCCCTAGTGGTTGTTCTTCTCTTACTGTGCACCAGATATCCACACAGACCCAGTCAAAGAATGATGGCAGTATCCTTCCACCAACAAATTGTGAGAAAGAGGAAGTTACCGATTGTGACGAATTGGAGGCTGCTGTGACGAGTTGAGTTGAGGAAGTATATAAAATAGAAGATAGGAGCAGGAGTGGGCTGTTCGGCCCTTCAAGCCTGCTTTGCCATTCAATATGATCATGGCTGACCATCCAACTCTGTACCCTATTCTCGCTTTCTCCACATACCCCATGGTTTAGGGGGAAAGCCCATAATTGCCCCCACTGGAAGGGAGGGTGGGGTGTGATGGTATATCGTATTTGTCTAAAACAAAAGAAAGTTCAGAGGACAAGTGCAGTTTGAGGTAATAGAAAGGAATGGCCAATGGTCACTTCAGAGCATATTAACTCCCACTCCTGCACAAACTAGTTCATTGTCTCAATGAGGTGCTTAGTTCTGGATTTCTGTTGTCTCTATAGTGATATTTTGTTGTGAATTTAGTGGAAAAAGACTGCAGGTAGTATATTTGCGACGAACTGCATATTAAGCACAGAATGTTGACCAAATAGTGATCTATAAAGAATGTTGCAAAGCCATGCATTATATTGAAAGCATTATTATGTATTTATTAGTGTGAAAATAACTTGTTCATTTCTAAAAGTTTGAACTGTAACATTTTACTTCAAGAAACAATCTAAGACAGCATCCACTAAGGTGACTACAGATTGGCATCACCATATTTTACAAATTTCAAAGCCATTAAAATTGAGTTAACCTATCCATAAAACATCAACAGAGATAATCACTTTGAATGAGTGTGGACAGAATATTTCACAGTCACAAAATACTCAGATAATAATCTGTGTATTTAACTGGGTGAGGAACAAGCATTAGTTGGAATCACTTTGGACAATAGTTCTCTTGCTAAGAAAGGAATTCATCCGGCATTGATCAAATCATGTATGAACCATTGACTTGGAACAAACTTGCTATGCCCATATTTGGCCTCATATGATGAGTCAATTAAAACTCCTCTTTATTGTTTAATAAACTGCTTTCTTTCTTTGCACAGAATAGAAGAAGGAGAGATGCCAGAGAAGCTTTTGAGTGAATATACTCTCCCTCACTGACTCTCCCTATCCATACTGCAAACTCAAGCCTGGTGTTTGATCATTCACGCACTCTGACAGTATTTTAAAAACGAAGAGGAGTTAGAAGCGAGATGAAGGTGAAGGGATAGCATTGATGGCACTGATGCAAGATTTACAGATGTAGAAACAGTTTGGACAGAGATGAGGAATGGTAGGGGATAAATCAATTGTAGAGGTGTTCTATAAGGCCCCTTATTTAAGTCAGAGATAAATAGATTCTTGTTAGACAGGTGAACCAAACCAGAAGGAAAAACCACTGAGATTGGTAGAGGAGACACAATGGTTAGTCCCACCTTGAAAAAAATGGAGGGCCATTATGAGTAGTATATTCATTTCCAAGTATTCCCGTTTTTACTGGGAACCTGGAATTTGAAACACAGACAGATCAACCATAAACATATTGAATGATGTACACTATTGAAGGGCCAATAGTCTACTTCTGCTCCTGATTTATATGTTTGTGCTTATAGGTTTGTATCTGTTCCCACACAGAGTCATAGAGTTGTACAGCATGGGAACAGATCCTTCAGTCCAACTTATCCAATAAAAAAAATGTGTTGGTTAATTTCTTGGGGACCTCATAATGTGGGCATGTTTTGATGGATTCATTGATGATATGGGATTGGAATCTGTTGAGAGAAATAATTTAAATTTTATATTCTGTGGTGATATATGGAAACGACAGTGTCCAAATGTGCATTTGGCAAGACAATCACTAAGCGAAAAGGAAAACAGAGAAAGGAAATTGACTTTCCCAACAAAATTAAATTAGAAACAAAAGTTTTTTCATGGAAACAGAAACTATCTCAAATCTAAGAAAGGTCTTCCTCTTCGTCTTCATTTCATTTTTGACATTATTTTTGATGTTTTTTAAAGTCTGACCAGTCTTCTGACCTACTAATAATCTTTGCAGATTTGTACAATGTATGTTTCAATTTGATACTTTCCTTAATTTCCTTATTTAGCCAGAGATAAATCTTTGCTGTACTTTCTCAGATCAAACACAATTGCCGGTATGATATGGGCTGAGTGCTGGCCTACATATTAACATACATAACATACATCACAAAGATTGGGGTCTTGTTGAGATGGATGTTATTTACAACACAGGTTTTTTACATTGCTAATATCACAAACTTGAACATATCCTAGATTCTGTGCTTAGTGATGTTACTGTACATGATATACATATAATTGACTGACTGAACACACTATACTCCATTGTGCTATGGATTTAGCATATAGTCATCCAAAACTCTTTCCCAGTTGCTATATCATAGAATCCCTACAGTGTGGAAACAGGCCCTTCGGCCCAACAAGTCCACACCGACACTTGGAGAATCCCACCCAGACCCATTCCCCTAATAGACACATCCCTGAACGCTACGGGCAATTTAGCACGGCCAATCCGCCTTGCCTACACATCTTTGGATTGTGGAAGGAGACCGGAGCACCCAGAGAAAACCCACACAGACACGGGGAGAACGTGCAAACTCCACACAGACAGTCGCCCGAGGGTAGAATCGAACCCGGGTCCCTGGCGCTGTAAGGCAGCAGTGCTACCACTGAGCCTCTATGCCGCTCCTATATGTATGACTATCATAGATTTTATGGTACAGTGTATTCTGTGAGACCATAATACTGAGGGTATTGAGGAGCAGAGCTACATCATATCCCATTTCTAGCATGTTTTGGAAGAGTGGACTGATGTCAGGAACAATTTGCTGAAGGAAACCAAAAATATTAAAAGGAGCCATTGCCATATCTACACAGCTACACTATTCGTATTTATGATTTGATATCAAAAAGGGAACTTTATGAAGCAAAAAGTCAGCTTGTCTTTGAACATGGGAAATATCAGTTGCAATTTTGTACAATAGCTCAGATGGAATCTCATGTGGGGTGAAAGGTTCTTGTGATTGTTGCAGCCAATGAATAGGCACAATGATGTAGCTTGGGATCTTTGGTTTGCAACTGATGAATTTGTTATTATGATCAGTAGATCCATGCAGGCTGGAAGAACAATATTAGAAGGTCTTACTGCATCAACAATATAATAGGTGGATGCAGGAAGAATGTTCTCAATGGTGGGGAAGTCTGGAATCAGGTCTCACAGTCTAAGGATAAGGAGTAAATCTTTTAGAACAGAGAGGATAGGAATTTCTTGATCCAGAGAGTGGTGAGCCTGTGGAATTCTCTGCCACAGGAAACCACTGAGGCTGAAACATTGAAGATTTTCAAGAAAGACGTAGACATGGCTCTTAGAACTAAAGGGATCAAAGGATCAAAGGGATCAAAATGGGAACAGGATACTGATTGGATGATGAGCCAGGATCACATTAAATGTTAGAGTTGGCTGAAAGGGCTGAATGGCCTACTTCTGCTCCTTTATTCTGTATTTCTAAGTTAAAAGTCTTCTGCTGTATCTTTATTGCGAGATCTTTTAATGTAGTCACCCAGTTAACTTCAGCTAGCCTAGTCTTCATTCTTTTATTCAGGTTTAAAACACAAGTCTGAGACCTACACGTGCTCTTATATTTTTTTCTTTATTTGTTAATGGGATGAGGACATCACTGGGTAGGCGGCATTTATTGTCCATCCTAATTGCCCAGAGGGCAGTTCAGAGTCAACCACATTGCTGTGGGTCTGGGGTCACATGTAGCCCAGACCAGGTAAGGATGGCAGTTTCCTTCCCTAAAGGACATTAGTGAACCAGGTGGGATTTTCCTGACAAACAGCAATGGATCATGGCCATCATTAGATTCTTAATTCCAAATATTTTTTATTGAATTCAAATTCCACCATCTGCCATGGTGGGATTCAAACTCGGGTCTTCAGAATGTTAATTGGATCTCTGGATTAACAGTCCAGTGATTATACCACTAGGCCATTGCCTCCCCTATATACTCTAAATTTTACTGTAGCAGTTCCATTACTGAACGTATTTTCTTAGCATTTGGAAAGACTTTGCAAATGGTGAAATTGCATCCAGAAATATTAGGAATAGTAGTAGGCCTTTCAGCCCCTCAATCTGCTCTCAAGCCTAATTTTGCCTGGCATTGCTCTCTCTTTTCCCAAATACAGGTAGTTCTGCTATAATGCCTGTTTCATTAACACAAATTGGCTGTAACGCGATTGATGAATATTGGACTCTGTTTGGATAATGTCAACTTTCTTCTGTACAGGTATGGTGATTTTCTACAGCTATTTCCCTTTCACGCAATTTTCTATGGTAATTTTCTATAGCGTGATTTTCTATAGCGCGAAATTATGGAAGAACGCAACTATCGTGTTGTAAGAGAACTACCTGTAAAAGTAAGTCTGAATCAGTTGTCCAAGCATCCCGAGTCTTTTAGGAGAGAGAGTTCCAATTTCTAATACTTAGCATCTGCCTGCACAGTTATCATGCATAGCAGAACATGTATCAATATATATATAACTCTGTATCTCCATTGTTAGCTTCATCTCCTGAAAGCATAATTTTCTCATTTGTTTCCTCATTCTTCCAAATAATTGATAAACCTTTTACAGTTGGTTCTGCTATAACACATGTTCTGGCAACACAAATTGGATAAAGTGTGACTGATGAATAGGGGAACGCTATTTCTAAAATGCAACTTGTGTTAGCGATATTGCAATTCCATTGGTGCACAGAGGAGTAAGTGTGACATCGCATGATCATTTTGCAGGCTTATTATTTAAGGCACACATTTAAGAGGCTGATTGCAGCCATGAGAGGGATAAGGACAGTATTCTTCAATTTTGGAAGAGCTTTAACATCAAGAATGCAGTTGACATTATCGTCAAGGCCTGGAGTGAAGTCAGTAAGGACTGCATGTAGTTTGGTGGATGCTTCTGCTAGATTTTTTTCAAGATTTTAAAGGCTTTGATCCATCTGAGGAGCTCACAAGAATCAAAGAACATTGTCAACACATTGTCAAAGAACATTGTGTTGATCTTGCAAAGCAAATTGGATTTGAAGAAGTGGAGAGTGAGGATGTTGAAGAGCTGCTTGAGTCTCACTGTGAAGAGCTCTCGACAGCTGATCTACAACAACTTGCCGCTGAGGGGGAAGTGGAGGCTGGAGATGAAGAAGATGAAGTCCAGGTTGCAACACCATGAGAACTTTCAACTTCTGTTTTGTCTTCTATCCTGAGGCAAGTTGAGAAGCAATTGCAGCTGTTAGAGGACAATGATTACAATGCAGAACGAGCAGGGTAACAGTTCGTGGATTAAGATCTTACTTGGTACCCTGTGAACAGCTTTTCATGAAAGAAGAAAAAAGGCAAAGCAGCAAAAACTGGATGTCTTTTTTAAGCCAACCCCCAAGAAACAGTTGGAAGACAATGATCCGCAGCCATCCACCTCTGGATTAATTATTTTTCACTCTAACCCTGCAACCACAACTGCACCTGAAGGTGATGATGATGGTGATGATGATGATGACGACGACAACGACAACAACCCTCAGCCCCTGCATTAACAACAGAGCAACCTCAAACCTCCTTCCCCATCAAGTCATCTTGAAAGTTTTTCAAGGTAAGGTGTTAAATTTACTTTTATTTCATTATTAGATATGAGTTAAACATTTATTCAAATTGTGCTATCCTTTGTGTTAGCCTTTTGAGTGATTTTTTTGATGGTTTTCCCCAACCCTGCTTTTCCCATAGGCCCCATTATTTCTATAGAGCGATTTTCTACACCCCGTTGTTGTGCAGGAACACAACTATCATGTTATAGCAGAACCGACAGTATTTCAAAATATTTCAGGAGAAAGGAACATGAAGAAGGATAAGGAATTGAAGTTTTCAGGAATTGGGAAGGAATGACCTTTTGCATATTCCCTATTTTTATGGTTCCACCATTGGAAGTTATATTTTTACTTAATTTTGGAGTACCTTTCCTAAACAGCAGCACCTCCAGACCTTTATCTCTTCCTTAAAGTTGTTTCTTAAAGACCATTGAGTTACTTAATACAATATTGGCTTATCTGTCTCAAGTCAGATTTTGTTCAATGATTACTCCTCAGGAATGCTCAGTAGGTTAGTGAAGTGAGAGAAACTACACTTAGATCTACATTGAACTGAGTGTAGCATCTGTGAGCCATAGATGAACAACGTCAATGGGAATCAAGGGGAAAACTCTCCACTGGTTGGGGTCATACTTGGCACACAGGAACGTGGCTGTGGTTGTTCCAGGTCACTAAGCTTAGCTCAGCTCAGCTCCAGGACACCTTTGCAGGAGTTCCTCAGAGTAGTGTCAAAAGCAAAATTATTTTCAATTGCTTTGGCAACAACCTTCCATCCATCATAAGGTCATAAGTGGGATGTACACTGATGATTGCACAATATTCAGCACCACTCATGACTCCTTAGATGCTAAAGCAGTACTGGTTGAAATGCAGTAAGACTCTGACAATATCCAGGCTTGGGCTGAAAAGTGAAAAATAACAATTTTGCTACATAAATGCTGGGCAATGGCCATCTCCAATTGGAAATAATCTAATCATCAACCCTCAACATTCAATGGTGTTACCATCACTGAATCTCCCACAATCAACATTCTGGGGGTTGCCACTTACCAGAATCTGAGCTGAACTACCCATATAAATACAGTGGCTACAAGAGCATGTCAGAAGCTAGCAATTTTGCAGCGAATACCTCCTGACTTTGCAAAACCTGCCCACCATCTATATGACACAAGCCAGAAGTGTGATGGTATATTCCCAACTTACCTGAATGAGTGCAGCTCCTACAGCTCTCAATATATTTGACACTATCTAGTGCAAAGCAGTCTGCTTGATTTGTACCACATCCATAAACATCCAGTGCCTCCACCACTGACACTTAGTAGCAACAGTGTGTACTACCTACAAGATGCATTGCAGAAATTCACAAAAGCTCTGCAGACTGCACCTTCTAAACCTACAAACACTTGAAGGACAGGGGCAGAAAATTCCCTTCCAAGCCACTAACTGTCACAACTTAGAAAAATATCACAGTTCCTCCACTGTCGCTAGATCAACATCCTAGAAGTCCCTCCCCAATGGAATTGTGGATGTATCCACAGGAAATGGACTGTCGTGGTTGAAGAAGATAGCTCACCGTCACCTTCTCTAGAGCAGCTAGGGACAGCAATAAATGTTGACCCAGCCAAAGACCCCCATATTCCATGAGTGACAAAAAAAATGATTATAATATAAATGGATCTAAACGGACGCTGTTGTTGCATTTGGAAATTATGAGAAACAAGAAAAGAACATCCAGAGAGACAATTGTCACACCTGAGGCTGAAAAGACACACTTGAAGTTGCAGACTTAACTTTTAACAAAGATTAATAAAGCTTTAATGGAGGCATTGTTCTTACACATGCTATCTGGATCTTCTTTGTGGAACCAGGGTATTTTCAGTTTTTATTAAAGTTTTAGTATTTACTATTCAGGCCAGCACTCTGGCAGTAGTGACCCACAGTAGCAGCAAGGTTCTTCATAGGTTCTGACACAAAGAAATGATTGAACACTGGAGACAGATGAAGAATGGACTTCTGGTATATTGTCCTTTAGCATAAGTGAGCTCCTTAGGGCAGGCAGCATTCACATTTTGAAGGACAGGGGCAGAAAATTCCCTTCCAAGCCACTAACTGTCCCAACTTAGAAAAATATCACAGTTCCTCCACTGTCGCTAGATCAACATCCTAGAAGTCCCTCCCTAATGGAATTGTGGATGTTAGCGAAGATGAAATACAGTTAATTGATTAAGAGATGACAATGAAGAAAGAAGCCAAACACCTCGAAAGCAGTTTCGACGATGAAGGAGCCGAAGAAAACTATTTAAATTCAGATAAAATAATGAGGTCAAGAATATCACCAGATTATTAGGATGGAAATGTATTCTATTAAAATCAAAGATAAGAGCTGGGAGATGTTGGTTAGGCTTGTCACTGTCATGAACAAATTGTGTCTTTGAAGATTTGAAAGAAATATGATTAGCATTGTGTTGCTGAAGATATCAAGATTTAGTAATTTAATCATTGCATTATGAGAAGAATGTCTGTACTGACGTTGTGCACTCTTGAGTGTGATTGGCAATAAGTAAATGGATAGGGTTAAATGATGTATGAAAGAGTCATCAAGATGAAGCAAGGACAATACAGGAGTAAACAGGTTGTTTACATTTTCTATTTACCAGGTATATGAACAGAGTAATTCGCCCACTTGTGATACTGCATGCTGTATGCACTGAAGTGAACATGATTTCCTCAGTCTCGGGTCAAGGTCGTGAATATATCTGAATATAAATAAACATAAGATTGTTTGGGCAGTAGTAGAATCTAATGAATTAAGTCTGAGAACATACAATGGTGAGGCTGTACAGTGCTGAATGTAGGTGAATGGTTGGCTCCATAACAAGTTGCCAGTGCTCAAACCAAGGGACTAATTAACTTTCCCTGTGGTTTAAAAGAATCTGCATTTGTTTATGCTCAAGCATAGCTCAACTGTATTCCATGCTGTTTGAATTTAATGAAGAGGGGGGAATGGGATGCTCACAAAGATGCATTGTATAAGTAAGATCCAGGTTGAACCATAGAGAGATCCCATTGAATGTTTTGTATGATGCATATACGTGTGAGAGTTATCATGTCAGCCTTGTACTGGCAATAACTGGTGAGCCACATTCAGTTTTTCTAATGAAACCAGATTTGTATCCTCTGCAGCTGGTGTCCCTACAGGAGGAATTTCATTGCACTGTCCAGAAACCTGGACACTGTAAAATCATTAATAAGTGCATAAATTTGCTGCTTCCTTCAGGTCCCCATAGAGAGCTTAAAGAACTGTAGCATTGGAGAATT
This sequence comes from Rhincodon typus, assembly GCF_021869965.1. Lineage (NCBI taxonomy): Eukaryota > Metazoa > Chordata > Chondrichthyes > Orectolobiformes > Rhincodontidae > Rhincodon > Rhincodon typus. Next base: position 17,174,679 of record NC_063339.1, read on the forward strand.
CATTTCATACTTACTTGAACACAATTAGGTACTTTGAAGTCAACTGGCGTCTAGTTTTTACTTTAAATTCCTCCCACCTCAAGGATCTGTTTCCAAATGCAGCCCTGAGTAATTGATGTATTTCCCACTGCTGACTGTGAGGGCCAAAATTTAGTCAGCATGTGGCCATGGAACACAATTGCTGATAATTCAGCACCAATGGCATGAAATTGGTAGCTCCATGCAAAAAACAACCTCAAGAGTGATTTCTTAGGGAATGAAAATAATGTTCTTTTGAGCCAGGGATGTGGGCTTCACTGACTGGGTCAACATTTATTGTCCATGCCTGGTTGCTGTTGAGAAGGTGGTAGTGAGCTGGCTTCTTGAAGTGCTGCAGTTTGTTGTAGGGAGCTACAAAATGAAATTACAGAGGAAATTCCAAGAGTCTGACTTGGTGACACTGAAGGAACAGTGATATACTTCCAAGTCTGGATGGTGAATGGCTTGGAGGGGAGCATGCAGGTGGATGTTCCCTTGTATTTGCTGCCCTTGTCCTTCTGAATGAAAGGGGTCATGGGGTTGGAAGGTGCTATCTAAGGATCTTTAGTGAATTTCTGCAGTGCATCTTGTAGATGATACGTATTGCTGCTACTGAGCATCAGTGGTGGAAGGAATGAATGTTTGTAGATGTGATGCTAATTAAATTGGCTGCTTTATCCTGTATGGTAACAAATTTCTTGAGTCTATTGACACTGCAGTCATCCAGTCATCTAGGCAATGGCAACTCCCAGGACATTGATGGCGGAGGCCTCAATGATGGTCATACCATTTAATATCAAGGGGCAATGGTTAGAATCTCTTTTGTTGAAGATAGTCATTGCCTGATTCCAGTTTAACTAGGTCTCCTTGATGCCACACTCAGTCAAATGCTGCTTTGATGTCAAGGGCAGTCACTCTCAGTAAATCTCTATAGCTCAGCTCTTTTTTCCATGTTTGTACCAAGGCTGAAATGAGGTCAAGAGTTCAGTGGCCTTTGCCAAATCCAAACTGAGCAGGTTATTGCTAAGCAAAAGCTGGATGGCACCTCCCAATATTTTGCTGATGATTGAGAGTAGATTAGTGATGTGGGAATTAGGTGTGTTGGATTTGTCCGACTCTTTTGTTTACACAACACACATGGGAAATGTTCCACATTGTTGGAATGCAAAGTAATGCATCAATTATATGATTTCCTTGCCCAGATGATCCTTCCTGAAGGCTGTAATGACTATAAAGGTAATTACCAATTCAATGAACAGCTTGGCTGGGAGTGTGGCTAGTTCTGGAGCACAGTCTTCAGTATTATTTCTAGAATATTGTCAAAACCCATTGCCTTTTCGGTTTCCAGTGCCTCCAATCATTTCTTAATGTCACGTGGAGTGAATCAAGTTGACTGAGGGCTTGCATTTATGATGCTAGCAAGCTTGGAGGAGGCTGAGTTGGATCATCCACTTGGCATTTCTGGCTGAAGATTGTTGCAAATGATTCAGCCTTATCTTTTGCATTGATGGGCTGGGCATCCTACTTTTTAAGGATGGTGATATTTGTGGAGCCTCCTCTTCCTCCTCTCCCTTCCCCAATGAGATATGTGAATGTCCACCACCATTCATGACTGGATGTAGCAGGACTGCAAAGCTTAGATCTGATCTTTTGGTTTTGAAATCACTAAGCTCTGTCTATCACTTTCTGCTTATGCTGTTAGGCATGCAATTAGTCCTGTATTGTACCTTCACCAGATTGATACTTCATTTCAAGTAGGCCTCATTCTGCTCTTGACATATCCTCCTATACTCTTCATTGAACCAGGGTTGACACCCTGGCTACTTGACAATGGTAGAGTTGGCATATGCCAGGCCATGAGATTGCAAATTGTGTTGGAGTATGATTCTGCTGCTGTGGATGCTGGATTACTAGATCTCATTCAGCCAGTGTTAGTGTTGTACAACATGATGGGGGCCTATCCTCAATATGAAAATGGATTTTGTCTCCAACATTAATGTGTGGTAATTATTCTTACTGATACTGTCATGGGCATGCATCCATAGCAAACAGATTGATGAGGATGAGATCCTTCTTGTTGGTTCCCTCATCATCTGCCATGAGACTTCATGAGGTCCAGAGTCAATGTTGAGGTCTCCCGAGGCAACTCACTCCTAATTGTATACCCAAAGGTATACACTGTGCCACTACGTCTGTTAGTTTTGTCCTGCCTGTAGACAGGGATATACTGAGGGATGCTGATAATGTTGTCTGGGACATGCTGTATAATGTACAATTCCATAAGTATGACAATGTCAGACTGCTGCTGATCTTCTAATATCAGCAACTGCCCCCAGGTGTTAATAAGGAGGTCTTTGCAGGTTTGACAGGTCTGTGTTTGCTGTTGTTATATCTGGTCCCATGGTCGACACTACGCAATCCAATAGTTACATTCCATTTGGAGACTTTTTTTAATGGTTTGAAACAACTGAGCACCTTGCAAGACTATTTCAGTGGGCAGTTAAGAGTCAACCACATTGTTGTTGTTCTGGAATTGAATGCAGGTCAGACCAGGTAAGGATGATAGTTTGTACATTTTCTTCCCTAAACAACATTTGCTTTCATGGCAATGGACAATGGTAAGATGATCATCATTTGACTTTTAATTCTGATTATTTTTAAATCTGGATTAAAATTTCACCATCTACCATGGCAGGATTTGATCCCAGGTCCCAATTGTCTCTGGATTACTAACCTAGCAAGATTGCCATGACGCCACTGAATTGTTTGAGGAGCAACAGAACCAGTTTTCGCACCACATATTGTACTTGACCTAAAAATGTGTTCTAATTCTCAGTACAGAGCTCAAATGCTGCAACATCTTCATATTCCCCATTTATTCAGAATGTCTTCCTTCAACTCACAATTACACTTGAATTGTTCACTTCACTCAGAGTGAAGGCTTGAGAACCATTTTCAAGATAGATCCTGCCACTCTCAAGTCTGTTCTTGAGACTGTTTTTGCAGCAACGATCACAAAATAGTAAGTGAAAGTGGAACCAGGACCAATTCTGAAGTAATTTCTGAAGAAGTGATGCTGTGATGCTTTTGGTGGTTGAAGTGAGCAGTGTGGTGTCTCACAGTTAGCACACAGTAAACCTATAAAAGATATCATCACTGTGTCTTAGAGTGAGATCCAAGAGTTTAACTTTGTCTGACTCCATTTTAATAGGGGTCACTTGAAGCATGATACACAGATGAAAGCACTTCACTACAAATGAATAGCATAATATTAGCTCAGCCACTGTAGAGTCAGTTACTGCATTATATAGAATATATAGACATCACAAGCTACAATAAACATCTTTTGAATCCTTCAGCATGATGTTATCCATATCTAGTTCTTATGTTATGGGAACTAACATAGCATTACTCATCAGGTTCAGGTATCCTGCTGGAGACAAAGCCCACATCACAGTGGCAGTTCATGGTAAGCAGAAGTGGCCATTTAAAATAGAGTCAAATTTCTCAGTGGCAGACACTCCATGAGAAACCTCATTGAATGTCGTTAGATTACAGCTCTTGACTTCAAAGCATTCGGAAAACTAACAACGTTAATTTAGTGAGTAGAGATCTATAAATTGAGCAGGCAGACGGCAGAGCTACATTATTTCTGCTCAAAATGTAAGTCCCATCAAGCTCGAAGACTTGTTCCTCTTTTAAAGAAAATTGAACCATCAGTATGCTTTGTCAAAAGACTTTGAGTATAGATGCAGGAACAAAAACAAAGTTGCTGGAAAAGCTCAGCAGGTCTGGCAGTATCTGTGAAGAAAAAAGTCAGAGTTAACGTTTCGGGTCCGGTGACCCTTTCTCAGAACTCAGAGACCTGCTGAGCTTTTCCAGCAACTTTGTTTTTGTTCATGATTTTGAGCATCCGTAGTTCTTCCAATTTTTATTTAGTATAGATACAGACATCCCCAAAATGAAATACAGCTTTAAAATATAAAGAAGCAGTTTTCTAAACTAACAATGCTTGTCTAAATGCAGAGGTTGGTTAGTCCTGCTATTTTGTCTCTCCACTTCGCTACAAACAGAGGAAATGCCCCATCACATCAGGATTCCCTCTTTGGTGTAAACATAATTTCGTGGCAGCAACCTGCTACTAAAGACTGTATTCATTAAAGGAAAAGTCAAAGATAACTAAATCCTGGTATAGGAGAAGCAACAAGAAAAATAAAGTGAAGCAGAAATAGAAAAGGGAGAAATAAATCCAAAGAAAACAAGTAAAAGAAAGAAACAAATGTTACACTCTAATTAAGAAAAGTTAAGATCATCAATGAGAAATGGAAGGCAAACACTTAATTATGGATTGGGCATGATATCTTTGCAAGTTACAGCTATTCGAGCAATCTATGCAGCTTTATTTTAGTGATCAGTAGATAAATGATCCTGAGAATAGATCACAGAATCACAGATTTGGTATGGTGTAGAAAGAGATCATTCAGTCCATCTTGTCTACACTAGTTCTATTACCTCGGACCAATCTCCTGCCTTTTGCCTATATTCCTGTACATTATCACTATCTCAATAATCACATAATGTCCTCTTGAATACCCCAATTGATCCTGCTGCCACCACATTTCCAGGCAATGCATTCCATACCCTATTTACGTGCCCTGTGGAAAAAAAGCTCATATCACTCTTGCTTTGTTTGCACATCACTTTTGGTCTGTGCCCTTTCATTCTTATATCTTTTACTGATGGTGTGAACAACAGCAGTACTTTGAAAATCTTGCTTGCTATTGGCGAGGAGGAGTTACACAGAATTAATGCATCCAATATTTCTGTGGAAGATTCAGAAAAGATTTTGAAGCTAACCAAGGACAAGTTCAAAGTAAGAATTATCACTGGGATTTACAGACTCTAACTCGTGTCATATAGGCAGAAATCCTAGGCGTCTATTGATGAGTTTGTTGCAAGATGCTGCAGGAAAGGGCATGAGTGTGATTTTTCCAAAGAAGATTTCTTAGAGAAGCTCATTGAATTGCTAATTACCTTTATAGTCATTACAGTCTTCAGGAAGGATCATCTGCGCAAGGAAATCATAGAATTGATACATTATTTTAACATAGATACAAATATGAACCCATAGTAGCAGGCCAGCAATAATTACACACTTTAGATGCAAGCAGCACTATTGTTGGAATTAACCGAGTGCATCAGATGAACAAGATCTGTCACAACTTTTGCACGTACTTAAAGGCTGTCCCACTTTTCTTCACATCCAGAATGCACATGGCACCAAAGATCATTGGGCACACAGGCAGCAAATCTGGCTTTGAAAGCCATACCAGACCCCAGAACAAAACACAACTGGCCAACAAGATGATATAACCCACAATAGCAACAAGGAAAGTGTTAAGAACATGCAGAAGCGCTAACACAGCAGTGAGATGAAGTGGACAGTCAAACGAGTGAAAGGCAAATTTCAGAAGATGACAAAGCTTTCCATGTTGTTTACCTCATATGGTGTGTGGCAATCAGAAACTTTTACGGCCATCAACATCACATGTCCTGACAAGGCAATATATGTGTTAAAATTGACACAGGACCGAGCACCAACATACTATACATCCTGAAGCATTTGGATCTCAGTAAGTACGCTTGATGTAACAAACTGTGAAAGATGATCTTTCAGTGTATAATGGATCACAAATTCCATGTATTGGCAGAATTACACAATAGTGCCATTTTGCAAGCTCATCAGACTTTCTGCAATTATTGGTACATACCAATGGTCTATTAGTGGCAGGAGCCTAAATATCTTTATTTGGGTACATTTTTATCTTTAGAAAAAGAGGAACATTGTATTCTGTCCCTAAGTATGTAATATGCCTTTAAGAGACATGCTCATGACATCCCTATATCACAGAATAAGACATAAGGATATATTACCATCTTAACAGGGGCCACTTGAAGCATGATACACTGATGGAAATTTGTTACTGTTTGTAACAGAATAGCTTGATATTAGCATGGGCACTGAAATGTTTGTAACTATAGTATATGTACCTTACATTAGGGGAGCAAACATGAGCATTGTTGCATCAGGTATAAATAAACTACTGAAGGTAAACTCCAGATCATGCATTTTAAAGCAAAGGAAAACAAGCATTTGAGGCAGAAAAGAATAAATGTTTGCAATGTTAGATTTGGATGAGGGGAGATGAGAGGGAGCATGGGTGGAGCATAAACCCTGACACGGCCAAGTTGGTCAGAGGACCTGTTCCTGTGCAGTGTATCCGATGTAACATTACCTTATAATCCTGTGGCTTTCCTTAATGGCCTTTCTGGCTGGAATGAGCACAATTAAAGATTGACCTGGACCATTCCCAACCTGGATGTGTCATCTGCACAATTTTCCATATGCCTAATTTTGCCCTGAATTTGGGCCACTTGTCCACTCATGGTGCCAGAGTCAGCAGCAGTTAGGCACCTTGTCAAACACATCATTAACATGAAAACATCTGGCCAAAAAGTGCCAGGACGCAATTTGGAGATGGGCATGATCTTAACCAAAGTAAATCCTGCACAAAAATTCATAATTCCCCAGGAATCTGTAGTCAACAATTAGAAGAGAGAACTCTGACTGAACTTTGTCTTTCCCACCAATGGAGTGTCAGGTAAAATAGTGCATGTCAGCTAGCCCCTTTGCTTGCCAACAGACAAGAGGACATTTCTAGCAGTCCACCACCTCTGTCAATAATTTATCCACAATCATTTGGGACGTAAGGAGAAAGAATGGATAATATTACAACAAAATGCGTTTATATTGCACCTTTAATTTAGAGTTGTACAGCACAGAAGAAACCCTCTGACTCATTGAGACCTTTCTGCACTAATCTCAGTAATGTAGTAAAACAGTACAAAAAATATATTTAATTCTCAGAGTTTTATGATTTACAGCCTGCCATGACTCAAGACAGCACACTCTAGTATTAATGATATATTTCACCTCAGCAGGTCAGACAGTTGGTACACTGTCAAATATACACTCTGGACTCCTAAAGTAGATCAGCATTGATGGGAGATCATGACCAGTCTGGAAGTCCGGATCTGGCCTCCCAGCTGGAAGATGAGGGACGAGTGATGATGAATTATTTGCTGAGAAAATGAGAGAAAACAACAAGAATAAAGAGCCCTGACCTTCATGTTAAGTGGCCTTTCAACTCTCCCATAATTATATTTGGACATCAGTTTGCCTTTTGAATGGGACACAGATGTTTGAAGCAACCTCCGAGTTAATTAGTGCCATGAAATTTATTTTTAAACATTTCCTTTTTAATTCCTTCCCCTCTTCACAACACAATTTTTCTTCCAAGTATAAATTCCTGGCAATGCATTGTTGATGGCGTTAGATGGGTGCTGTACAATCCTGCAAAATCACATTCACACTACAGTGATGAGCAGCTGAAATTCAATAACGATGCCTCTACCGCACTACATTATGTAAAAAAGGCTTCTGTTCATTTTTCCTGCCTTTGTGCATTTCCTTCTGCATCGAGCAATTCATTTGTTCAGAGTCCTTAACTGTGTCAGCATTAGGTGTTTGCTAGAAACATATTCTGATTTATTTATACTTACCCTCTTCAAACCTTTCCCCTCTTTAAAACAAAACCTACTTTAAAGAACCTGCAAGAACACTGGGTTCTCAATGTTGTGAGTCTTCAGCACAAATGATTAGAAATTATTGGAGATGTAGAGTTGAAATTCCATCTCCCTTTTCAGCATTAAAATAAAATGGATGCAACAAGCAGTGATTTTGGTGACAGAAGTTCTATGCCACAATGAGGCCTGGGAGGATTAAAAAAAATCCAACCAGAAATTGATTTGGCCCAATGTTTTCTCCCACCCATTGTGCTGCTTAAAATAGGTGTCATCTCTGTACGCCTTCCATTTCACAGGACAACGTTCTGCCCTGTGGTGTCAACTCTGTTCAACATCACCTTGTCTGGCTCAGGGTCCTCATTCTGTTGAAGGCACTGGCCTGAGAAGGTACAAGATTCCCCAGTCTCGTTTTCTCTGGGCTCCTTTCTTGATCAGTAGAGCTTTCTATTTTTCTAGGTTAAAAGGCTGTCATTCACCAGAAACATGGCTGAGATATTGTAGTCCTCATTAGCTTATTGATGAGTGCATACCAAAAGGGTCACCATAGTTCAGAAACTCTGAATTGGTAGCTTTGCCCTGAGAGATGCTAAAGTTATTACTGAGACCGGCATTACCTTCTTCCATGCACAAGTAAGGGGCCTAGTATGTGGATTAGGTTCCCTCACAGCAATTGGTCTGCAATGATCAGAGCTCCCATCTTTCCTACAAGATACTTCAGCAGTTACTGTGGTCTGAGCAGCATCTGTTGCTAATAAGTTGATATTAACAAGAAATGTTAATAACCAACTTAACTGTGGAGCCAGGAGAATCGAAGATTGATGCAAAAGATCAAGCTGTCTGTGGCTGCAGTAGAAACAGCAGCAGTCCTGCCACATAACTAAATGTGGTCTGCTCCGTCCATTGATTTCATAGGCCAGATGGGGAGCCAATGCCTTTGTACTGGTGGAACCTCTCTTACCTCCTATTTCTGCTCGCCTATCAACTGCAGTTTCAAACAGTCCCAACACAGTGACTCACCAAGACCGACCCCACAGCACCTTCCAAACCCTCAACCACTACCATCTGGAAAGAGAAGGGCAGCAGATTCATGGGAATGCCATCCGATGGAAGTTCCCCTCCAAGCCATATTCCTTCACTGTCGCTGGGTCAAAATCCAGGAACTCCCTCCCTATCAGCATTGTGAATGTCCCCAGCAATTCAAGAAGCGAAACTCACCACCACTTTGTCCAGGGCAATTAGGGATGGAAAATAAATCCTGGCCTAGTTCAGGCCCGTGAATGAAAAGAAATAAAAAGCGCTTGCATAGACATGAACACATTGTCATTCACTCAGATATGCACATAAACCGAAAACTGTGCACTGCCCAGGTCCCATCCTCCATTCTCAGTCCACACTGACCTCATGCCTTGTATCACTCTAGCTAATCGCAATTGGCCCCAACATCCCAATGGTGCAGAGGAAATAAATGACCAGCATTCCTTGTTCCTGTGGTTGGGAATACATGTTTGTGCATCCATACATTTGTAGGAGAGCACAGAGTTGGACTACAAAGAACCATCCTCCCTCCAGGATTACTCAGGAAGAATTGTTACTTGTATGAGGTAGTAAACAGTGGCCATATGGAACCATCTTCACAAGGGAAAGGGAGACAATTGAAAAGATACATTTGAAGTTATGTTTAAAGTCATTTTCTGCAAAGCAGGGACACACCTTCACTAAGAGTGAGAGGAGCAAAGATTTGCACAATGCTGCTTGGTTGTTGACAAGGAACCAATGATGGAGGTCTGGGGTCGGTTTCTGACCTGACCTATAGGCTGTGGAGAAGTTCCGGTGAAAAGGGGAACAAAAAGTTACGGGAGGGAATGTGGCTGAAACACCAGCCTACAAATATTGTTATTTACTTTAAATTAATTGGTTGATTGGTTTATGACCACAGAGTGGTGAAAGACACACTATTATGACTGCCAAGCAAGCATAACTAGAGTGTTTTTAACTGCTGTGAGGTGTGCCATCAATTTTAATGTCAGCCTCACTGAGCTCTCATACTCATTAAAACAAGCTGATTATTTCCACTCCCTGTCATAATACACTAGCCCCTCACCTTAACACAATCTGATGTACTGCTATCCCTGATAAAACACACATTATTTATGGCTGCATTACTAATAGACAAACCTTATGAAACTCCTTGTCTATGACATGTCCCTCACGATAACGTGCATTTTTCATGGCTCTCGATGACAGCAGTATAGAGACGGCCTAGCATAATATTTATTTACTTCTACAAACTACTGAATTAAAGTGGGGATCCTAGTTACAGGGGGCACTCTCTATCTTCAGGCATTTCTAACTTAGACACTCTTGTCACAGTTCGAGCCACAAATAAAATTTAGGGATGGCACTTAATGAAATTCTGCCTCACAATTGTGTGTCAGTCATCAAAACTTCATAGAACAGACAAGCAGCTGAACTGCACCATAATGATGCCCCCAGTTATAGAACCATTATCAGCGATTATGAGATCTCCTGTCATTATGCTTTGAAATAAACTGTAGTAGCATGATGATGTCCTAACATATGGTCTAATGTCCACTGGCATCCACCATGATATCATCACCGACCAAAGCAACAAATATCCCGACTGTATACGTTACATAAAACAAATTCCAAATATTGGGGAATGTACCGGAATTTGGAGGTTAAGTGACGATATTTTTGATTTTTTTCATGGGATGTTAGTTACCGGCAATGTTCACATTTGTTGCCCATCCATAATTGCCCCTTGAAAAATTGGCAGTCAGCCATTTTTAAATTGAATGGCCTGCAAGGCCATTTTAGGCAGCAGCTTTAACACATGAACTAGATTGGCTTTTATAACAATTTTCATGATCACCATCACTGAGACAAGATCTTTATTTTAGATTGGTTAATTAATCGAATTGTAAATTCTACCAGCTACCACTATGGAAGTCGAACTCGCATCTCCGAGGAAAGCACTTCTGGATTCATAGCCCAGTAACGTTGCCACTACACTTCCTCAAGACAGTAGATTGGGTAGATAGATAGTCTATAAAGTATTATTTTCCGTCCCTCTGTTCCTCCTCACCAGCATTCAGTTCGACAAAGCTTCAACTCTTCTGTCCACTATTCAAGCAGCTATTCAAGTGCGGTCCCAGAATAAAGTAGCTCATTGACTATAAGTAGCATCATGCGGGCAGCACGGTGGCTCAGTGGTTAGCACCGAAGGACCCAGGTTCAATTCCACCCTCGGGCGCCTGTCTGTGTGGAGTTTGCACATTCTTCCTGTGTCTGCGTGTGTTTCCTCTGGGTGCTCCGGTTTTCTTCCACAGTCCAAAGATGTGCAGGCTAGTTGGATTGGCTCTGCTAGATTTCCCGTAGTGTTCAGGGATGTGTAGATTACGTGGGTTATAGGGGGATGGGTTTGGATGGGGGCTCTGAGGGTCGGTGTGAATTTGATGGGCCGAAGGGCCTGTTCCACACAGCAGGGATTCTATGATTCTATTCTATTCATAGCCAAGGCCTGGCAGCCACACATATGCATCTTCCATGTTGCTGCACAGGAAATTATAATGAGTCCCTGATCAGCCTTTTTTCACCTTATATCAGGCAGGCTGGGGCTATGTGTAGCGACTATTGACCTGTCGTCACACATCTCATTAGAAATGAGATTATCCAGGAAGTTAATAGAATTTCTCAACAGTTCTGTGTGAGGAAAGGGTTAACCAGAGGAGCACGCAGGAGAGTTGTGGCCACTTCACTGAGATTTGGGGAGATTAATTGTGGCAGAAGTGGAGAAGTGACCTGTGGGTCTGTTTCATAACTACAGATTGTGAAGCAAAATGCCTCCAGCGCAGCATGAGCCCACATATAGGCTGTATTGAATAAAATAGCAGTCTGTGTGGGATTGTCTTGACACTTAATGCAGAACACATGAAATAGATGCAAAATTTACTGTGAGGAAACAAAGGCTTAATAATAAAAGCACTTGGACTCCTTTTTTCAAAAAAATGATATTTGGACCAGACTCAAATCAAAAAAGGTCAATTGTGCTCACAAACACATCCCAACTCTGCCAACTCTCTTCAACCAACTGCTGGTGGGTCTCAGCCACCCATGGCTAATGATTTGGCTTGGGTGGGGCAGAGGTAGTGCATCAGTTGTCATGGAAATCCTGCACCATGACAGGAACGATTGAATGGATTTCCCTTAAAGCTATCCTGTTGATCGAGGTGGGTGTCATGTAAAAGGGGAAGAGGATCAAAGCCATCCCTCCCCACCCCCAGTGGAAGAGCTGAGCTCACATTGTGAAGACTCAAGTTTGGAGGTGTGAAATTGGATGTGGAGTGCCTGTGGATGTGGGCCCCGTCAGCAGAAGGGAGGGAGGGAACAGGAGGAAGTTACATTCATAACACGTGGCGTGACATCACTGTGAAGCACCATTTGTGAAGCCGTTCTCCTTCTTAAAGTGGAGCTGTTTGATTTTTTTTGGGGTGGGGGGACTGAGATGCCACTTTGTTGGGAGAGAGAAGGGTACACTCTGTAGCTGTGCTGTGTGAAACTTTCCATGGGATTTTGTCTCATTAAATATATAAGGCATGAATTATTTATGGAACCAAATTCTGCTGCACTGCTAATGGCCACTTTCCTTGGGGGTCAGTGACAAAGACATCCCAATGGGGGTGAGTGACAGAGGAATAGTCTTTGTGATGAAAGTGTGCAGCAAGGACAGCATGATGTGACAGCGAGAAAAAGTAAGACAGTTTTTTTTTCCTCTAGCATGTTATGAGGAAATGTATATTATAAAGCACTCTTGAGCTCATGTTTAATACAAGTGGTTTATACAGCTATACATATATATATGATATGCACATTGAAGCAGTCAGTTATTCGCCACCTTGTATATTTTATAAGAGCTTTTCAGTAAACACACTGATATATTGTAGGGGGTTAACAACGACATGTGAGACTGGTGTCACTGTTCTCAAAATGATTGAGTTTACACAAAGAACGCTGTCTGTAATGAACTCTTGCAAATGCGCTTTTGCAGGCAAAAAGAGAGAAAAAAAACATACCTCCAACTACTTCCTGTAATTGCGCATTATTATAAAGGAAGCAGGAGGAAAAGATTTTGAAATTACGATCCATTATGCTCAAGAGGGAAAAAAGCATCACCCTCGTGAAGCACAGCTGACAAGCTTGACTAAATTAGCCCAGGACCATTACCAAAAAAAAACTCTTAATTGCCAACCATTTTGTTAGGTCAATTGACTCTAATTGAAAAAATAACAAAAAGCTTATTATGCTGCAAATGCAGCCAGAAATGAGGCATATGCTACGGAGGAAACAATCATTCTAAATTTCTTTTGCCACTACAGTAGTGGCAAAGTTCATTATGTGTCTGAGCATATCATTTTTTTTATGAAATTATGTTCAATGGATTTTGTTTTGTGTGGGGAGGAGGTGTGAGAGGAAAAGGATTGCTTCTGTTGCCTTTTGTTTTAATATATTTGTTCTAATTTCCTCAGATACATTTTCTAGTTAGCCGTCTTTTCTTTAAATTACAGATCATTGAAATGTATATAACAGCTGAAGCAGATAGAATGATCAAGCCCTGGAAGCACTACAGAACACCAGCAATTTAAAAATCACTGAAGCAAATATCAGACCAATTTGGACAACAGTTGAAATGAGAGGCCAGCTTTAATAGCTGGAATAGGTAAATTGCCATCCTAAACACTTAGCCAAATAAATTTTTGATGATTAACAGCAGGCGTTGTCTCTCTTTTTAACCTTGAGAAAGTTGATGTGAAATTGTCGAATGTTTACAGTGAGTCAGAAAAGATTTAGCTTGATCTGTTATGGATCCAATTGCAGGAGCCTGTGTGATCTTCCAGTTCTCATCCCTCATGTGGAATGTCTCAGAAGTCTCATGTGTCCTGAGAGTTGCTCAGTAATTGGAATGGCCTGGTCAGTGTAGCAAAAGGTGAGCCCTTTCCATTTTACTCCAATGCGTGAAATGGGGTCATTGTGTCCTGCCTTTCATGCTTCAACATTTTTAGACATTTTGCAGTCAGAGCTCTCCTTGCAACCAGGGAATGAAAGTTTTGCATAATTTAAGCAATCCCATAGAGGAATATCTCCTACTTGAGCATTGCAAATACAGAAGGGAAAGATCATTCATACCATATAGCTCATCTATCTTTACAATATGTTATCTCAACTCTCTGTTCCTACCCCCACGCACTCCTTTTATTACCATATTATCATACGTCCTTTTAAATAATGCCACAAAGTGATGCAGGACTTCCACTACACTATCTTCAAAACGGGGTCCAGGTTAATCCTCACTCAATGTGTAAAAGTGCATTCAGATATCAGACCTGGATGTATTCTTTCCCAGTTTACACCCATTCCCTTTGTGGTTTAAATTAGTGTTCAAGATTAACCATTTCAATTCTGCGTGGCCTCTTATACACATCATGCCAGGTTGCTGTTGTAAATTTCTTTTCCATGCTGAATAGTCGGAGCCTTTTGACCTGATTAGAAGGCAAACAGCTGGTGATGATTCCCATATTTGAAAGACTGTTACGAATATTCATTACAGAGAAAAAGATTGGGAGTACCTTTGATTCACCATTTGAGATAAGCCTGGTTTTGAAGTGCCTCAAATACAACAGTTCCAGTAGGTCCCCTTTCCTGTATTTTTCTACGTGATGGAAGGACATAACATGACCCAAGCTCACTAATCAGAATACATTGAGAAACTCATAATTGCTGTTTCTTTAAAGCAATATCATTCAATCCAAGGAATCATCCATTCCTTGATTAGTTTCCCTTAACCATTGTTAATTGTCTAGCAGCTAAAGTGCTCCAATGCTTTATCATTTCCCTTTATAACAAGGGCGAGGATGGTTATTGCAGTCCAGATAACTTACTAAGATATCTCTAGAACCAATATAATGCAAAAGGAGCTGATCTCTGCTCATATGGTCCACAATGCCTCATCTGGGGTCAGAAACTTGACCTTTCTGTATCTGGAGTTGTGCACTAATTCAAAGCAAATGTCCACTCTCATTCATTCAGAAATTCAGGACTCAATGTAACAATTAGATGTGTGTAAGGTGTTCAGCAAAGACAGATTGAGACAGTTGCAGGGAAGACTATTACAGTAAATCCATCAATGCCAAATTTTTGACATCCTCCATTCGCTGTACAAATATCACATCTAAAAGTATCAAGCTACCAAATAGCAGACAGAAAAAAGACACAATGTATATTTTTTCTGTCCCAGAACTGAACTTTATGGGAAAAGCAAAACCTGCAATATCTGAAAAGAAATCAAAAAATTCTGGAGAAACTCAACAGGTCTGGCAGCATCTCTGGAGATGGAAACAGACTTAATGCTTCGAATCTGTAATGACTTTTATTCAGAACTCCTTCAGGATTGCTTCAAAAGAGTCATCATGGACATGAAATGTTAACTCCTGTTTCTCTTTGCGCAGATGTTGCCAGACCTGCTGAGTTTCTCCAGCATTCTCTGTGTTTATTGAGGTTGAGAATTAATATTTTATTTTTCTTTCCTGGGTTAGGGAAAAATAAACAAATAAACCCACAAAAGTTCGAATTTGAGTTTGACAGAGAACTCAGAATTATCAAGAGAATGTTAGTTGGCCAACAGTATGAAATGTTGAAGTAAAATGGACCTACACAGAAAGGAGCAATGGAATGCAACTTATTACTTTTGATGTTGCAAAAATTGTGAAGAAATAGACATTTGCTTTCATAAAATAAATCCGTTTGTTGGCTTGTAAAGACTTTTACGCACATGGGTGTTTATGACGCCTTCCTTCATGAGAAAGGAGAAAAGTATGTTATGCTTCTGAATGATTACAGTTTAAGTACACATATTATGGAGGCCTATTCTCACAGCCCCAAGTCATGAATGAGTAAATTTGAGGCGGGAGAGAGACGACCCAGATTTAAGAGGAGATACAGGCAGTAAGGAGAGGCCACTGAGAATGAAGTCAAAACATTATCTCGTTTAAGTCCCAATACTTGTATCAAATACATTGCAGTGTTCAAGGTGCCCAATGCCTCCAATACTAGATGTCTGATTGGAGCATTGAGTATGCAACTCTTAAACATGAGGGTATGTATTGAGTTTAGGTGCCTGAAAGCTTTATGGCTATATTAGGGAACAAGAATCTTTTATAAGTTTTTGAAAGGCTAAAATAGTTATTACATTTATTTCATTATTTGTCAACTTTACCAAAGATTTTACGTGGTCAGCCTAAGTCGGTGAGATAAATCTGTTAATGCATGAGGAAGGTTTAACAGTCCAAGTCACACTACCCACATACTCCAGTGCACTGCACCTGACAGAGGTAATAACCAGGTTCAATGCCACATGAGTAACCTATACGATCTAGGACCAGGTCAGGGAAAGAAAGGAAATTGTAAGGAACCAGAAGAAGGAAAGACAACTCAACACAGTTTCACATTCCAGACACGTAGCCCAACGCTGCTTCCTTTTAAGGTTACTGCTTGACCCTTTTTGACAATTATGTGCACCCCATACCAACTAATACCTCTCAACAATTTACTCACCTTGCGTGCACAATCTGACAGCTCTATTGCTGCATCTCATTCACACTTACTTGCATATGCAAGCTGCAAATTAGGTTCTGAAGAAGAATCATACCGCACTTGAAAACTTAACTTTTTGTCTGTCTCCCCAGATGCTGCTAGACCTGCTGAGTTTCCTCCAGCATGCTACAAATTGAAAGCCTTGTTACATTCTCATCTAACTAGGGTTTCACATACTAGGCCATTGTAGGAGGGACCATAGTCACTTACTACCATTCAAGAAGTACTCCATCTTGGGTATGTGGCAGTAGGTAGTAATCCTCTGCATTCTGGGCAATGCAGCACAGTAACATTTAGCAGCAATATCATGCTTATAAGTGGAAAGAAAATGGAAATGTTTACGTTGTTTACATGCATTAAGCACTGAGAAGACTGAGGTCATTGTTTTTCATTCCTGCTCCAAACCTCTGTCCCTTAGTTATCTGCTCCCTTGGCAACAATCTGAAAAGTAACCAGTTTGTTGATATTTAATCTCAAAATGAGCCCCTGACTTCAGATTTGTGCCTACACTAAAACTTATTCCTATCATAGTAACAGGGCCTGACTTTGTGCCTGTCTCAGCTCAACTACTGCTGAAATATTCATCCATACCTTTGTCACCTCTAGACGTGACTTTTCCAATGTACTTCTGGCTGGCTGCCCCCCTTCTACCTTCTGTAAACTTGAAGGCATCCAAAACTCTACTGTGTGGATCTTAACTTGTACCATTCCCCTATCACCCCAGTATTCACTGGTCTACATTGACTCTTGTTAATACAGTGTTTTTATTTTAACATTTTCATTTTCTTTTTCAAATTCCTCCATGATCTAACCCTTCCTCCATTTCTGTAATCTTGTCCAACTTCACAACCCTTCAAGATGACCATGTTCCTCTAATTCTGGTCTCTTGTGCATTCCCCACTGGAAGCCAAGTCTCTGTTGCCTAGATCCTAAACTCTGGAATAACCCACTTTACACCTCTCAGGTCCCTAACTAGTTTTGCTCCTTTAATATACCTGAAAAATGCATCTTTGAGCAAGATTTTTATGATCTGACCTACTTTATTTTGTCTTCATTCATGGGATGTAGGCATCAGTGGTTAGACCAGCATTTGTTGCCCACCCCTAATAGCCCTGGAAATGTGGTGGTGAGTTGCCTTCTTGAAAAGCTGCAGTCCTTGTGATATAGGGACATTCAGAAGGGAGTTCCAGATTTTTGAGTCAGGAACTGTGAAGGAATGCTGATATATTTTCGAATCAGGATTATATGTATCGTGGGGGTGAATTTTCAGGTGATGATATCATCATGCATCTGCAAGGTGGTAGATGTTGCAGGTTCGATAGGTGCTGTTGAAGGAGTCTTGGTGAGTTACTGCAGTGTACCTCGCAGATCATACACACTGTTGCCATTGCATATCAGTGATGAAGGGAATGAATGTTGAATATGGTGGATGCGATGCCAAACAGGCTGCTTTGTCCTGAATAGTGTCAAGTTTTTGATTATTGTTTGAGCTGCACCCAATCCAGGCAAGGGAGATACATTCCTGACTTGAGCCTTGTAGATAGTGGACTGCACAGGGGAGACTGGAATTGAGATATTTGCTGAAAAATTCCTGGCTTTTGACCTGTTCTTGTAGACATGGTATTTGCATGGCTGGTCCAATTCAGTTTCTGGTTAATTGCAACTCCTGGGTAATGAGAAATTCAGTGATGGTAATGCCATTGAATGTTGAGGGGCAATGGTTAGACTCTCTTGTCTGTTATGGTCATTGCCTGACATTTGTGTGGCTTGGATGTTACTTGCTACTTACCAAACCAATCCTGGATATTGTCCAGGTCTTGTATTTGGACATGGAGTCCTTCACCATCTGAGGCAGTGTGAATGGTGCTGACCTTGTGCAGTCATTGATGAATGACTCCACTTGTGGCCAAATGATGGAGGGAAGGTCATTGATGAAGCAACTGAACATGGTTTTATGTCACCATTTGTTTTATAATGCTTCAGTGAAAAACCATGCTGTATTTCAGCATATTAAAAGCATTATAGAAATATAGGTTGTTGTTGTTAATAATACGGCATGGGAATGGGCCACTGGTGGAATGGTCAATGGCAGACACACCTTGATAACCTTTTGTTTCTGAATTGCAATTGGTAGCCTGTTTTTACTGATGAGTAAACTCCTAATTATCCACTTCTTGACCTTGAGCAAGTATTGGCAGAAATAATCTGCTTTCCAGGCTAATTTCTCAGTTATTGCAGTGCCCACACACACTATGATATTGTGCAGACAGGATAATATAATTGTTTTGTGTAATTTCTTTTAATAACTACCTTTGTCTTATAATAAAGCAGCTGTCATTGAACAACCTTTATCACCAGAGGTGCCATATAATTAAAGTAAACTTTTTTGAAACAGTTTGATCCCTTTTCTTTTCCAGAATGAATCAAATTTTTTCCGAAGACACATGCCCACAGTGTCAACCATAGTTCAGTTGGTAGCACTGTCACTTCTCAATCTGAAGACCATGCCCCAGTTCAGATTCTTGAGTACAGAATCTAGACCGAAAATGACACTAAAATTGGAGGTGGAGTGGACAGCGAAGAAGGTTACCTCAGAGTACAATGGGATGTTGATCGAATGGGCCAATGGGCCAAGGAGTGGCAGATGGAGTTTAATTTAGATAAATGTGAGGTGCTGCATTTTATAAAGGCAAATCAGGGCAGGACTTAATAACTTGATGGTAAAGTCCTGGGGAATGCTGCAGAACAAAGAGACTGTGGTAGGTTCATAGTTCCTTGAAAACTGAATCGCACATAGATAGGATAGTGAAGAAAGCATTTGGTATACTTGCCTTTAATGGACAGTGCATTGAGTATAAGAGTTGGGAGGTCAAGTTGAGGCTGTACAGGACATTGGTTAGTGCACTTTTGGAGTATTGCATGCATAGGAAGGATGTTGTGAGACTAGAAAGGGTTCAGAAAAGATTTACAAAGACGTTGCCAGGGTTGGTGGGTTTGAGCTAAAGAGAAAGGCTGAATAGGCTGGGGCTACTTTCCCTGGAGCATTAGAGGCTGAAGGGTGATGTTATGGAGGTTTACAAAATCATGAGGGGCATGGATAGGGTAAATAGGCAAGGTCTTTCTGCTGGGGTGTGTGAGTTCAAAACCAGAGGGCATAGGTTTAAGGTGAGAGGGGAAAGATTTAAAAGGGACATAAGGGGCAACTTTTTCATACAGAGGGTGATGCATGTATGGAATGAGCTGCCAGAGGAAGTAGTGGAGCCTGGTATGATTACAACATTTAAATGGCATCTGGATGGGTACATGAATAGGGAGAGTTTAGAGAGATATGGGCCAAATGCTGGCAAATAGGACTAGATGTTTATGGGATTACTGGTCGGCATGGACAGGTTGGACCGAAGGGCCTGTTTCCATGCTGTATATCTCTATGACTCTACGACACAGCAGTGCAGTGCTGAGAGAATGCTACATTGATAGATAGGCTACCTTTCAGATGAGCTATTCAAGGAAAACCTCTCCGGTGGATCCAACAGTGCAGACTGAAGAAGTACAAGGGAACCCTTCCCAGCGACTTTTGCAATGTTCTCTTCTCAAGCAATTACAAAGTAAAATATTATGTCGTCATTCTATCACATTGTTAGTTGGGCAAACTGGCTGAGTGCCTCCTAGTTGCTGGTTTTTCTTCAGTAAACCAACATCAAAAGTATCCTGTTTCCCTCTTCACAGATGCTGCCACACTTACTGAGTATTTCCAACATTTTCTATTTTCATTTCAGAAAAACCCGAATGGATGTAAAACAGGTTTTGAAAGGCGCTGCACAAATGAAAGTCACTCCTTCTCTATGATTTGATAGGGAGATTTTTGTGCATCAGTGTCTTGGAGAATTTAACAGGTCAACACATGTTAGGGAACCTGCCAGATCTTCATCTCCTTAAAAGAATGAAAGAAAATTATGGTGTGTCTTCTTTACAGGCATACAGTTTGACTTTCCTGATTCTCTGATATTGGCTATGCCCAGGTGATGGATTGCACATGAACAGAACTCTCACCTGATATATTCATTTGAAAAAGAATGATATTTTATGTTGACATTGTGTGACATAAGAGGGAAGAGAATTCTGTGTTCGTTGACATTGTTGAGTGCAATTCCTAAAATGAAGGAAAAACGCTGTCGTAAGGTCTTTAGCCCACTGCTGCATAGAAGTCAGCAAATTTAATGATGTAATGAAGAACCTGCAATATCAAACATTATTATCTGACCATTCCTTTTTTCTGTTGTAATATATCAAATGGAGTCACTGTTAAAATGAGAGTCCTAATGGAATTTGTCCATCATTTCCTCATAAATTTCTTCATCTCTCTTAAAAAACTACTGTAACATATTTGGGGACCCTTGCCTTTACTTTAAAGGGCCAATGACTTCAAACGCACACAGATACCTCCTGTATAACCCCAGCATGGAATTAAATAAAGATGCAGTTTCTGTGGGTACTGTCATCGTCTCCTTGATCGCCTTATTCCCTTTTACACATCTGGCAGCTGAAAATGCAGTCCAGTGCTTTTCTGCCCCTGTTTCACTGGTTAATGGGAGAAGTTTCATGTCTATTAGATACCATACTCTACCCCAAACCCTAAGAAAATAATGCAGTTTGGAAGCAGTGATAGCATTAATTATTCCCATATACTGAACAGTCCCATATTTTTACAAATGTCTTCCCTTTTACAAAATTACAGAGTAGGGAGGTGCCTGGCCCAAGACCATTTTTACCCTGTCCCCTGGAACCTTGTGATTTCATTCAAAACTGGGCCGATTCAGTGGAGCATCAAGCCTCATGCTTCCCCCCTCTCTCCTACCCCTCTAAACCATCATCCAATTGCTTCATTCTGTGAGCCTCTAAGTTTGTTTGTTCTTGAGAGGGAGTACAAGAGCATGTTGGCGATTAATAATTGAGAGATCTGGAACAATGGTCCAGAGCCATGAGTTCCATTCTCACTCTGGAGGCTGGGGAATGAACATACAATTAAATGAATACATCTGGAATACAAATCTAGCCTTTATAGTAAGATCTCTGCAACTACTGGATCTGCATTTAAAAAAATCTGCTTCATTACTTTGCTTTGAGAAAGGGTATCTAATATTTTCACCCAATCTGGCATACATGTAACTCCAGATCCACAGCAATATCAACTATCCTCTTAAATGACCTAGCAAGTGGTTCATTTTTATTACCAAGTTGGCTCAACACCACCAATTTGGGATGGACAATAAATTGCCAGTGATGCCCACATTTCATGAATGAATAAAAGAACTCTATATTTCCAGTTGGTCATGAAATCAAATTGGCAATTTAGTCAGGGAGCTTATGAGTGTAACTGCTGTGGAAAATGAAGAAATTAGTTCCAAGTATATTTCATTACATGACAAAAGGGTGTTATAAGTGGAATGCCTTATGAGAGATAATGAAAAATAATTTCTACTGTGGATCATAATTCATTATTAATATAACTGGTCAGCCTCAATCTTAGAGGAAACAGTTCTATTTAACCACATTCCACAACATGTCAACTGTTGGCTTTTATGTCTACATTACTGCACGCTTAGGTTTGTATATACTTATATAGAGTTATTATTACAGCACCTGGAGTTAATATTAAACAGTGTGTTTAAAAAAAAAGCTAGAAATTGCTGGAGCTATTAGCAAATACGTTTGCATGAAATTCCTTTGCTGCTTTTTTCAACACAAACAATAACCTATCAGTGGGTCCATGCTTCTATTTAAATAACAGACAGAGAAAAGTGGCACAGGCTTCTCCCCCATAATATAGTGAATCAATACATTTCTAGCCTAATATTATAAACATGCAATGTATCACCTAATGTCTTAATTCTTAACAGCCCACCATGATCTGGACAAGTTTAAAATGCCTGTCCTTCAATTTCTATGGATAAGATAGATGTCATGACAAATATGGCAAAGGATCAGACAAGGTGCAAGAAACAGTAGAAATTTAGTCATTGCCTCGCCGTTAAGATTTATTTCATGAAGCAACTTCTCAATTGTGAGTGAGGTAACAATGGGTAAGATTGTCAGGCAGGACAATCAAGTAGTTTGGCAAGCATGGATCTGTTAGGTGACTACCTGAGTTCCTGTGTCTTTACTCAGCCCAGACCAGTTAGCATGGCAAAGTAACGTCCAAACACCCGGATTGTGCCAAATGAAATAAAGAACGCTTTTAAGAAGAGGTGTTTAATACAGTAACATTCTCTGGACCAAAGCACCTCATCAATTAACTACAGTAAAATAATTACCACGTACATTAAAGAATAATAGATTAAAAGGCTGTGGCAGTTTTTAGCACTTCAGAAAGCACTGACTCCCCTGTCCCTTCTGAGTCTTGACATGTTAACTGGGTAGCATCTAATTAGATGTCAAAAATTCATAAGCACTGTTAAATATTGCATATCTCAAGCAGGCTTTTCAATGCGCTGAAAGGGGGGAGTGTGTTTGCATTGAAGGGGCACTGCACCAGCACAGCAGGCCAGGAAACCAAAGCAAGAAAAATAAAAGAGTTCTCCTCTTAAAAACCTTCAGAGAAATGTGTCATTGGAAGTCCTCAGTTACATATTCCAAGAGGCTCATCTTAATATGATGAAAATGAATCGAAACTGAAGGAAGATGTAGCAGAAGCAAAGATTGCAGAGAAAGGGAGGGAGGGGGGAAGTGAGAGAAAGAAAAGGCTGCTCTCCCATCAAAGGACAATGACAGGTAAATACTAATTTGCTATGCGTGCACAATGAAGATGACATGCCTCTTTGACATGAGAGTGCGGGCGATAATGAAAGCCACTCTATTGTGGCATCTGTCATGGGGTGCTTTTTTCTTTCCCTTTGCGAATGGAACCAACGCTCAGTGATGTTCCCTGGCAGCTACCTCCTGTTTGAACCATTACAAAAGCTGTGAAGTAATGGGAAGTTTTTTTTTGCATTATGCTAGTCGGAGTTAGTTGGTTTTTTTTTGCATGTCGAAATGACAGCTTGAGCGGATAGGCTCTC
The DNA here is from genome assembly GCF_021869965.1 of Rhincodon typus. Classification (NCBI taxonomy): domain Eukaryota; kingdom Metazoa; phylum Chordata; class Chondrichthyes; order Orectolobiformes; family Rhincodontidae; genus Rhincodon; species Rhincodon typus. The sequence continues at coordinate 17,198,066 of NC_063339.1, forward strand.
ATTGCCTTGACAACTAAAATAACTCAAAAGAGCAAATCAGCAAATCATTAGACATGAAACAATCATGATTCTCCATGTAAAAATAATAATAATAACAATAATAAATCTCTGCAGTAATTGATTACTGACAAAGAAAATTATGTCTTATTTAAATGTGAGGGTTTGTGCTGAACAAATGTGAGCACCAACCAATGGTTCTGTTAGTAAAGCATGTGGGCACAGACACAGCTCTATACACACATTGTGTCAGGGTCAAGCAGATCTTATTCCACTGAATGTTGTTGGCAGTAATGTACACATTATGTGGTGGATGCAAAATGAAACCTGAATGTAATTGGTGGTGGAGGGGGTTTTGGGCAGTGAGGTCCTTCAAGGTGATGTCAAAAAATGTACACAATGGCTGAATGTACACTGAGTCTTCGATTAACGTTCAGTTTTTGGTTGATTTAAGGACCCTGAATGTTTGACTCTGTCAACACTACCAGAAGTGAAAATACAATGTGCGAGAGGAAAAATAATCAGCTCTTCAATATCGCTGCACTCCGACTTTGTTTGCTCCATATTGCCAGCTGCCATTTTTTAATCTATATTATGTGATCTGAAACCTACATTTGCAGAAGAACAGAACCGGCTGCTTTCATTTCAATTCCAATGTGCCAGAACTATTCTCTATACTTTCTCGAACCCTCACTTGCATCAAGTTGTGACTATGATGTTCCTTTGCTTGAAGATTACTTTGCAATGTGTGGTGCAGTAGAAAGTAACCAACACAAAGAAAATTGGTCAGGATTTGTGACAAAATCATTTTGCATTCTTTTCATGGTCATCCTGTAACATGGTGGTTCTCATTATTCTTTCAACCTCAGTATTTAAGGATGTTGATTCCTGCATTGAAAAATGTCAAATTTAACTGCAGTGTTTAATTTTCCTACTATAAATCCTACTGAATTATACATCAGCCTGGATCAAGACAAATCTCAGAGTATTTGGAGTTTGTGGCTCAGAGTTTAATACAGCATTGCTCTGTTACATCACGGCATCCTGATATTATAAATATAGAAATTGCTGAAAAAAAATTTGGAAGAGGTTTGCTTTGCACTTATCAGTTCACAAGAATACTAATGAAGGGGAGAAACAACATTTAAACTTTTTGGAAGGAGAATACTGATTGATTGCCAAGTGATATCTGATTGGTAGAGCCACTGCCATGGACATTGTAGAAGTTAATGATGATTGATAATTAACTATCAAGGATTTTTTAGATTTTAAACCAGGCAAGTTGACTCTGGTCAGAGCAATGCCCTGAGAAATGAACCTGTGAATGAATATCACCTATTTTGTTGAGTTGCAACAGACACAATCCATGTACATGCCTTGCTTCCTCCAAAGAGCAGTACCCTGCCTATTAATGTATATGTAGCTTCCAGGACACAGAAGTACACCATACTGTGACCCTGATTAAAAATCCTAATTTGATTGTTAATAGAATTCTTCATATATTCCGGGTTATCCAGTAAATGTTATCCAATTGCAGAATCACATTTATAACACTGTGTTGTGAATTTTGATGGTTGGATATGGTCAGTACATGGCTTGCTGCAAACAGCCAAAGGACATGCTGTTTGATACAATCCCCCCAGTCTTTAGGATGAACTTACCTGGCATCACATTGGAATCAAAAATCATATACCTCATTACTCATTTATGTGACAGGTAGAATATCTTTTTGGCTTGACAGTAGCACCCTACCAATGGCTGTACTTCTCCAATACTTCTTCCTGAAACATATCTCATTGCTGTTTGTATTACCGTGTTTTATATATAATGATTTTTGTATTACCAACATTACAATAACAACTATACTTCTACAGTTTTAAGTTGGCCAGAAAGTTCTTTGAGGTGTTTTGAAACTAAAAAAGGCACAATAAATCATTATTTTGAATGATATCTCAACATCTGAAATAACATTTTAGTCAGATATTTATACACCACCACCTGTAAAAACATATACATAAAATACCTGAGTGGTATAACACAACTTGTGATATAACATCCTTCTCATTCATCAATGAAGAATGTTTTGCTTGTTTTCTTTTTAATAACAGGTCCCTTATTATATCTTGCATTATTGTAGAGACAGATACAAAACACCACCAAAATCATTCTGTTATAGCATAATAAAAACCAAAAGAACTGTGGATGCTATAAATTAGGAACAAAAATAAAGTTGCTGGAAAAGCTCAGCAGGTCTGGCAGCATCTGTGAAAGAAAAAAGAGTTAACATTTCGGATCCAGTAACAGGTTCTGAGGAAGGGTCACTGGACCCGAAACATTAACTCTTTTCTCCTTCGCAGATGCTGCCAGAGCTGCTGATCTTTTCTAGCAACTTTGTTTTTGTTCCTGTTATAGCATAACTTGCATTTTAATTTTCACCTGATTCTTAAGGCAGAGTTTGATGTGGTTCACCTGCCTAATGTTGCAATTGATTTCTGTAAAGAAATCCCTACACTGTGGAAGCATGCCATTTGGCCCACCAGGTCCACTCCAGCCCTTCAAAGGGCATCCCACTCAGATCCATCCCCATCCCCTTATCCTATTCCTGTAACCCTGCATTTCTCACAGCTAATCCACCTAGCCTGCGCACCATGGGCAATTTAGCATAGCTACTAACCCACACAATTTTTAGACTGGGGGAGGAAACTCACACAAATGCAGGGAAAATGTGCAAACTCCACACAGACAGTCACCCAAGGGTAGAATTGAACCCGGGTCCCTGGCACAATGAGGCAGCAGTGCTGACCACTGAGCCACCATGCCATCCTAAATTTCATTTATTTTAAGGATTGGAAGGAAAATAAATAATCTGCATTTCTGTTGTGCCTTTTCACAACCTCAAGATGTCCAAAAACATTTCACAGTGAATGCAATATTTTAAAGAAGTCACAGTTATGACTTGTTGCTGGATTCTACAGCCTCCCCAGCTCCTCCCACTGGGACATTTGAAGGTGTGGTGAGCTAGTGCACTCATAATATAAAGCAAATGGTGATCTCACCATCTTCTTATTCATCTCTGAATTGTCTTCCATATGCCAAGAAATTGATAAAGAAAGAAAAATAATGTGAATATTAATGCAACTAAATGGGTAGTAAAAACTTCTTCCAGTGTGTGAAAAGGAAAATATTAGCATAGGCCAAATGTGGATGCATTACAGGTACATGCAGGAGAAGTTACAATGGAGAACAGGGAAATGGTGTGGAAAATAAACAGTTTGAGTCTGTCTCCATAGAGGAAGAAACATTAGGGAATCAAGGGATTTATGAAGATGAAGAACTGAAAAATTAGAATTAGTAAAGAGGTAATATGAGAAAAAATTTGGATTGAATGTTAGTAAATCCCTCAGACCAGATTAGCTATACTCCAAATTACTATAGGAGTAATCAATGCGTTGGAAGTTATCTTTCAAAATTATGGAGATCTGGCAAGGTTCCTGTAGACTGGAATTTAGAAAAATATGATCTTACTATTTAGGAAAGGAGGAAAGAGGAGAATAGACAATTACAGATCTGTCAGAGTGCAAAGTTGTACAAAGGCTGTGATAACCGGAAAGTCAACTGGTGAGAGTCAACATTGATTTATGAAAGGGAAATCATGTCTGACAAAACCGTTGAAGTTTTTTGAGGATCTTACTTGTGGCAAAGATACAGGAGAACCACTGCTCCTGGTTCATTTGGATAATTGAAGGCTCACAATAAGATCCCAGACAGGAAATTAATAAACAAAATTAGAGCACACCTAGAATTGGGGTAACATACCACTATGGATTTAGAGATAGTAGGAACTGCAGATGCTGGAGAATCCGAGACAACAAGGTGCAGGGCTGGATGAACACAGCAGGCCAAGCAGCATCATAGGAGCAGAGAGGCTGACGTTTCGGGCCTAGACCCTTCATCCTTTACTATGGATTTAGAATTGGTTAACAGACACAAAACAGGAATAAACAGGTCATTCTCACATTGTAAGCCGTTATTCGCAAGGTACCACAAGTATTAGGATAATTAGGATGAGGGGGCCAATTGTAAGTTCAAATTTCTGGATGATGAAAAGCTAGGTGGGAATATGCTTTATGAAGAGAATGTATGGGAGGCTTCAAGGAGATTTGAACAGGCTAATTAATTGGGCAAAAACATGGCAGATAGAATGTAATGTGAAGAAGTGAGAGATCATTCACATTGGTTGAAAAAGTACAGAAAGGCAGAATATTTCCAAAGCAGTAAGATGCTGGGAAGTGTTGAATTGTTGATGTACAAAAGGTTTTCCAATGAGTAACTAAAAACTAGCGTGCAAGTACAGCAAGGAATTAGGAAGACAAATAATATGTTAGCATTCATCGCAACGAAATTGAGTTCAGGAGTGAAAATGTCTTGCTGCTAGCGTACGATGCCTTGGTGTGATTTCACTTAGAATATCGTATACAGATTTGGTCTCCCTGTCAATGAAGAACTGTACTTGCCATAGAGTGAGTGCAACAGAGGGTCACCAGACTCATCCCTGGGACTGCAAGATAATTTTATGTTGAGAGATTGAACAAACTGGGCCTGTATTCTCTCAGGTTTTGGAGTATGAGTGGTAATCTCATTGAAACTTACAAAATTCTTACGAGATATGGAAACGATGTCCGGCCTTAAAATTCAAATGATGACCATTGCTAGTTGTCTTAAAAGCTCAAAAGTGGTTTACGCATGCAGTTTAGGGAAGGAATCTGCTGTTCTTACATAGTCTGGCTGAATGTAACTCCAGACTTATAGCAACATGGTTGACTCCTAACTGCCCTCTGATTTTGCTTTGCAAACATTCAGTTATATCAACCGTTAGAAAGTAAACACAGAATGAAACCAGTTGGGCAACTTCGTATTGAAAAAAGCACCAAACAGCAAACACAGCCCTGTCAACCTTACAAAGTCCTCATCAGTAAATGGTGACTTGTACACCTTTCATTGTGCTCATTTGAGTTCATGAGACAATAAAGTGAATTCGAAGAATCCCCAGAGATAACACAGCGTGGAGCTGGATGAACACAGCAGGCCAGGCAGCATCAGAGGAGCAGGAAAGCTGACGTTTCGAGTCAGGACCCTTCCTCAGAAATGGGGAGGGTGAAAGGAGGTCAGAAATAAATAGAGAGGAGGGGCGGGGTTGGGGAAGGTAGGTGGGATGGTGACAGGTGAGTGCAGAAAGAGAGTGGTGGGAATTGGTCAGTGAGGTGGGAGGGGCAGATAGGTGGGTGAGAAGATGGACAGGTTGTGTCAGGTCAAGGAGGGGGGATGAGAGGGAGGGTTGGTCATGGGATAAGGCCGGGGGTGGGGAGATTTTAAAACTGCTGAATTCCACGTTTAGGCCATTGGGTTGCAGGCTCCCAAGGTGGAATATGAAGTGCTGCTCCTCCAGTTTCCGGGTTGCGTCATTGTGACACTGGAGGAGGCCCAGGATGGACATGTCGCCCAGGGAGTGGGAGGGGCAGTTGAAATGATTCGCAACTGGAAGGTGTTATTGTTTGTCATGAACAGAATAGAACAGAAGCCAAAACGTCAACTTCCGCCTCTCCATTTCTTAACAAGCGCCCTGACCCAAAACGTCAACTTTCCTGCTCCTCTGATGCTGCCTGGCCTGCTGTGTTCCTCCACACTGTGTTGTCTCTGACTCTAGCATCTGCAGTTCTTGCTATCTCTAAGAATTCCCACTTTTATTTTAAGACCCTGTTGACAGTTCTTGCTATTTGATTTAGCAGGATATTGATTCCAGTCCATTTCCTAATTCCATGTTTTGGGGAACTTGTCACTGAAAGTTTATCTTTTTAAAATATTTAAAATAACTGACGTATGTTTCACTTTCTATTCTAGCTGTCTCTCATTCTCTTAAACTTCATATAGAAGGAAATTGATGGAGAAAGCCAGAAGGTTTGGTGTCATCTGTAGAGAGAAAAGAGAGTTAAAGTTTCATGTCCAGTGACCCTTCTTCAGAACAGACACCATTGAGGCAAAGGTGGTGATGATGAGGGTGAGATGGTTAGGAGTGAGCAGATAGGTGAAGACGGAGCCCAGAGAGAGAGAGAGCAAAAAACGTCCTGTCTCATCTGGGGATCTGCCTTCCAACTGCCTCCAATTTCAAAGACTCCCAACCCTATACAGCCTGCTTCTATCTTCTTCCAAAATTTCACAAAAGGACTGACTGAGAAGACCCATTAGTTTTGCCTGTTCCTGTCTCATAGAACTCATCTCATCCTACCTCGACTCAATTTTTTCTCCCTTGTCCAATGAGCAGACCAAGCGTGGGCCATGTCCCGGAGTAGGGAGCAGAGCGAGCGTGGGCCGAGTCCTGGAGTAGGGAGCAGAGCGAGCACGGACCGAGTCCCGATGCGGGGAGCAGAGCGAGTCCCCGGTGCGGGGAGCAGAGCGGGCGAGGGCCGAGTTCCAGTAGCGTGTCGCGGCGGAGTCCAGCGTGGGAGCAGTGTGAGCCCATGCCAGCCTGGGGGACGAGTCCTGGATGGAGACCAGTGCGTGGAGGCAGCATGGCCTCATGTTCTGAAACCTGGTGGGCACAGACTCAGTGGCAAAGGACTAAAACTTCAGTACTTTAAAGATGTTTTTAATTCTCATTCTGGACTTTTTAAACTCTGCATTCCCATGTTAGGTTTTTTTACTATCTCAATTCTGTTAGAACACTTAAAGTATCTGTACCTAGGTACCCTGTACCTAAGATGGCACTGAGAGGTTACATTACAAACTTTTCACTGCACTTCTTCAAGTGCATGTGACAATAAAGGCTATTCTACTTTCACGTTCTTCAGGTTAGAAGGGTGGCCATGGATATCTGCATTGGCCCCAGTTGTACCTGTTTCTTTGTTGGGTATGTGGAACATTCCTTATCCCAGTCCTATTCCGACCGCCACCCACAACTCTTTCTCTGGTACATTGATGATGTCATTGGTGCTGTTTCCCTCTCTCACCCAAAATTAGAAAAATTCATCAATTTCACTTCCATTTCCACCCCACTCTCAACTTCACCTGATCCGTCTTTGACTCCTCCCTTCTCTTCCTTGACATCTCTGTTTCCATTTCTGGGGATAGATTGGCCACCAACATCCACTACAGACCCATCGGCTCCCACGGTTGCTTGGACTATGCATCCTCACACCGTGCTTCCTGTAAAGATACTATTCCATTCCCTCAATTTCTCTGTCTCTGTTGTATCAGTTCCAATGTGCCACCTTCTTAAGCGGGATGGGGGGCCTCAAAAATGTCTACCTTTTTCCACAACAGAGAATTCCCCACCACCGTAGTTGACAGGTCCCTTACCTGGTCCAACCCATGTCCTGCACTTTGGTCCTCACTCTTTCTCTTCCCTCCCACAACAGTGATATGGATCCCTGGTCCTCACTTACCACCCCAGCAGTATTTGCATCTGAAGAATCATAATGTGCCATTTCTGTTACCTCCAGCAGGATACCATGACCAGAAACATGTACCCCGTCCCCTTCCTTGTCCACATTTTGCAGGAACCATTCCCTCTGGGACACCCTGGTCCACGCTTCCTCCACCCCCAACACATCAAGACACACCCCCATAGCATCTACCCATGCAATTGCAGAAGTTATAACACCTGCACATTCATTTCCAACCCATTTTGACCTACTTATCCCCATTGTTAGCTTTTCTTTCTCCAAGGCATACAATCATTCAACCCTTTACCAAACTGTCATTTTCTCTCTGTGGGCTCCATCTCCACTTAGCCATTCATTCCTTCCACCTGCCCCTTCTTCATTAAATATGCCATCTTTCCTAGCTCCTATCAGTTGTAAAGAAGGGTCACTGGACTTGAAACATGAACTCTGTTTCCTCTCCACAGACGCTGCCAGAAGTGAGGTGTCCCCAACAATTTCTGTTTATGTTTCAAATGTTCAGCATCCACAGTTCTTTGCTTCTTTCCAATATTTGCAGATTTTCCTCCTTTCTGTCCAGCTTGTAAAGAGATTTGAAATAACCTTGTAAATTTATCACAGAATAGGTGACGCCAGCAAGGTAATGTGGATTTATTAGTTCTCCTGAAGTATTAGCTCTAGGCATTTCTGCAGGGCTTCTCTTGGTCATCTGTGAATTTACAGTTGCTTAACATCAGATTCCTCCATTTTCCTGTTGGATGATGCCAGGATTGAGGGCCTGTAGTTTCCAGTTTCCGATCTCCCTCCTTTTTTGAGTAATGATGTTACATTTGATACCTTTCAATGCCCTGGAATCTTTGGAATTTTAGAAGATTACAACGAATGACTCCCACTATCCATAAAGGCGTTCATTTCATAACTCTAGACTGTGGGGCGTTCAAGTCTAGGGGATTTGTGGCTTTTATCTCAAATGATTCTCAAGCACTTTTTCTCTGTTCTTGATCATTTTTAAGTTCCTCACTCTTACTAAATTCTTTGTTCCCCATTGTTTCTAGTATGCGAAAGGCCTTCAATGTGAATAGAGATGCAAACTATTTGTTTAATGTCTCTGTCTTTTCCTTATTTCCAATTATAATTCCTTCTGTCAGCCACTAAGGGAGCACCATTTAGTTTTGTTAATCTTTTCCCTTTTAGATACCTATCGAAGCTTGCCCATCTGTTTTTATATTTCTTGGTAGTTTACTCTTGTGTTATACTGCTTCCTTTCTATCTATCAATCTATCTTTTTGGTCGGCCTTTAGTGGTTTCGAAATGCTTCCAATTCCCAGCCTTATTACTATTCACAAATTTATAAGCTCGTCTTTTAAAACAACAGTAACATTAAAATCTTTACTCAGCCATAGATGAATATCTTTACACATGTGATTTTTGTTTCTGAATGGTACATTTTTTTAGAGAATTTTCAATCTTTTTCATAAATATTTGCCACTACTTGTCTAATTCCATATCTTCAAAAATACACCCCTTTGTACCTTTATACTTGGCTCTCTTTAAAATTAAGACTTTTATTTCACTTGTGTAGGTATTTCACTTTCAAACTTAATGCAAAATTCTGAAGTATAATGATCATTTTGTCCCTTTGAAATTACTAATGAAGCTTACCTTACTACCCAATTCTAGGTCTTAATAGTCTCGTTCCTCATTAGTTCCACAACATATTGTGGAAACTGCATTGAATGCATTTTATAAATGTATTCTCAGACTTCTTGTGCCAATCTGACTTCACCAATCTATAGTAAAAGTAAAGACTTCCACAATAATTGCATTACCTTTGTTGCAAATCCTTGATATTTCTTGATTAAGACACTGTATAGCTTTTGATAAAGGGTCTGTAATCTGCTCCCAGTTGTGTTTTCTGCTTCTCGTTATTCCTTATCAGGTTTTATTATGTGATCAAAGTCAATATCCTTTCTCACTTCTCTGTTTATGTCATCCACTAGAATAGTTCTGAGGAAAGGTCACTCGGCCTGAAACGTTAACTCTGATTTCTCTCCACAGATGCTGCCAGACCTGTTGAGGTTTTCCAGAAATTTCTGTTTTTGTACATGTAGCTGTATGTTTGATTTCTATTTTTATATTGTATATGTTAAGAAACATGGCTGAGAGAAGGGCAGGATTGGCAGCTCAATGCTCCAGGATACAGAAGCTACAGGAGTGACAGAAATACAAGTAAGTGAGGAGGGAGAGTTGCCCTTTTGATAAGGGAGGACATAACAACAGTGCTTATAGAGGATATTCTTAAGGGATCATCAAATGAGGCCATATGGTTAGAACTTAGAAACAAGGAGGGAATGGTCGTTCTGCTGGGACTGTATTATAGACCCCTAAATAGCCAGCGGGTACTAGAGGAGCAGATGTGTAGACAGATTGTAGATACCTGTAGAAATAATAGAGTAGTATTGGTTGGAGATTTTAATTCCCCCTGTATTGACTGGGCCAGCTGGAGTGTAAAAGGCCCGGACAGGGTGGAATTTGTCAAATACGTCCAAGAAAGTTTCCAAAATCAGTATGTAGAGGGCCCTATTTGGACATTGTCTTAGATAATGAGGTCAGGCAAGTGACTGAAGTGTCAATCAGAGAGCACTTTGGGTCCAATGACCATAACTCTCTTATTTTTAACATAGTTATGGAAAAAGATAGGACAGGTCCAAATTTGAGCAGGGCCAATCTTGGGGCCATTAGGCAGGATCTAGCAGAGATCCACTGGGTGAGTCTGTTTGAGGAAAAGGAACGACTAGCAAATGAGAGGCTTTTAAAAGTGTGATACAAAGAGCCCAGGGACAGTATGACCCTGTTAGGGTGAAGGGAAAATCTGGTAGGTTTAGGGATCCCTGGCTGACGAGGGATATTTAGGCTCTGGTCAGGGAAAAAGCAGAAAACATACATTGGGTTTAAGCTATCGGGCTCAAGTGAATCCCTAGATGACTGTAAAAAGTGTAGGAGCACAGTCATGGGGAAATCAGACGAGGGTATGAGATGGATCAGGTGGATAAGGTTAAAGATAACCCCAAAAGGCTCTGCAGCTATATTAAGACTAAGGGAATGGCTAGGGAGAGAATAGGTCCCCTTAAAGATCAGCATGACTGCCTATGTGTGGAGCCACAGGAGATGGGGGAGAGTTTTAATGAATATTTCTCCTCAGTGTTTACTGAGGAGAGAATCATGGATGCTCAGGAAATAAGGGAAACAATTAGGAATGTCTTGGACGGCATACACATTACCAGAGAGGAGGTGTTTGCAGCCTTAAAGTGCATTAAGGTGGATAAATCCCCTGGACCTGATCAAGTCCACCCTTCGATGTTGTGAGAGGCTACGGAAGAAATTGCAGAGGCCCTTGCAGAGATTTTTGCTTCATCTTTAGCCACTGGTGGAAGTCCAGAAGACTGCAAGGTGGCTAATGTTGGTCCATTGCTTAAGAAAGTAAACAAACACAAGCCAGGGAACTACAGGCCAGTGAGCCTGACATCAGTGTTAGGCAAGTTATTGGAGAGGATACTGAGGGACAGGATCAACCTACATTTGAATAGTACAAATCTGATTAGGGATAGTCAGCATGGATTTGTGCATGGGAAGTCTTGTCTGACAAATCTTCGAGTTTTTCAAAGAGGTAACCAAACGGATGGATAAGGGTAGGGCAGGAGATGTTGTCTATATGGCTTTAGTAAAGCCTTTGACATGGTCCTGCATGGCAGGCTAATCATGAAAGTTAGGTCTCATGGGATCCAGGGAGAGCTAGCTATGTGGACTCAAAATTGGCTCGATGGTAGGAAGCAGAGGGTGATGGCTGAAGATTGTTTCTCGGACTGGAGGCCTGTGACTAGCGGTGTGCCACCGGGGTCGGTGCTGGGACCTTTGTTATTTATTATTTACAAAAATAATCTGTATGTGATTGTACAAGACATGATTTGTAAATTTGCGGATAATACAAAATTGGGAGGTATTGTTGATAGCGAAGAAGGTTATCAAAAATTACAAGGGGATCTTGATCAGTTGGGGAAGTGTGCTGAGGATAGGCGAATGCAATTCAATTCAGAAAAGTGTGAGGTGTTGCACTTTGGAAAGTCAAAACAAGGTAGGATTTATATAGTAAATGGCAAGGTCATGAGGAGTGTTGTGGAACACAGGGACCTAGGAGTACAAGTACATAGTTCTTTGAAAACAGCGTCACAGGTGGACAGGGTGTTGAAGAAGGCATTTAGCATGCTGGCCTTCATCGGTCAAGGCATTGAATATGGGAGTTGGGATGTTATGTTACAGTTGTTAAAGTCATTGGTGAGGCCATACTTGGAGTATTATGTACAGTTTTGGTTGCCCTGTTATGGGAAAGACATAGTTAAACTGGAAAGTGTGCAAAGAAAATTTACGAGGATGTTGCCAGGACTCGTAGGTCTGAGTTATAGGGAGAGGTCAGCTAGGATAAGACTTTATTCCTTGGAATGTAAGAGAATGAGGGGTGACCTTATTGAAGTGTATAAAATCATGAGGGGCATAGATAAGATGAATGCATACAGACTTTTTCCCAGGGATGGGGAATTGAAAACTAGAGGGCATAGGTTTAAGATGAGAGGAGATTGATTTAAGAAGGACCTGAGGGGCAACTTCTTCTTGGGCTGACAGAGAAAGTGGTTGAGGCAGGTACAATAGCAACATTTAAAAAAACATTTGGATAACTACATGGATGAGAAGGGTTTAGAGGGATATGGACCAAATGTGAGCAATTGGAACTAGCTGAAAGGGCACCATGGTTAGCATGGACCAGTCTAGGCTGAAGGGCCTGTTTCCATGCTGTGTTACTCTATAACTCTATAACTCTCAGGGTAGAAGACATTGTTTCATATTTAAGTTCTGTGAGTGGTATCAGGTTGTCTGGAAAGTTGTTCATATGCATTTAAATGTTTTTTAAAAAACCCTTCAGCTGCGTTGTTCAGTGCAATAGAAAACATTGTGGGGAGAGGGGAGAATAAAAATTGAGTTGCTGCTTAGCGACAAGATATCCTATAAGATAGGAATATAGATAAGTGAAAAGTTCTATCAGACAGACAGAATGATTCAGAAAGTCAGTGAGTGTGCATCTTTCTTTCCGAGAGCAGCAGGTCACTTAGAGAGAAAAAAAGGTCTGCAACGTCAACAATTGAGCGCCATCCTCGGTAATATAGTGGTTAGTATCCCCACCCGTCACACGGGAGACCAGGATTCAATTCCCTGCCGGCGAGGCTGTTAAACACTTTTTTCAGGGGCGGCGCAGTGGCTCAGTGGTTAGCACTGCTGCCTCACAGTGCCAGGGACCAGGATTCAATTCCCCGCCGGCGAGGCTGTTAAACATTTTTATCATGGGCGGCACGGTGGCACAGTGGTTAGCATTGCTGCCTCACAGCACCACGGATCTGGGTTTGATTCCACCCTCGGGTGACTGTCTGTGTGGAGTTTGCACATTCTCTCCCTGTCTGCATGGGTTTCCTCTGGGTGCTCTGGTTTCCTCTCACAATCCAAAGATGTGCAGTCTAGGTAGTTTGGCTGTGCTAAATTGCCCATAGTGTTCAGGGTTGTGTAGATTAGGTTGGTCATAGGGGGATGGGTTTGGACGAGATGCTCTGAGGGTCGGTGTGGACTTGTTGGGCCGAAGGGCCTGTTTCCATACAGTAGGGATTCGATGATGATAATACAAAACAGTCAGTGCAGAATAAAAGAAGTACTGAGTAGCTTACAAGTTAGTAAGAGAAACAGAAGGGTTTAAGGTGTCAGAGAGAAAGACAGCCTATAAGGTTGTTGAATACTTGAATTTAAGAAACCAATAGTAAGCAGCTATGTTTGCAGTTTGTGTAAGGGTCCAATGAGAAAACATTACAAAATCTTAGAATCATAGAATTTTACAGTACAGAAAGAGGCCATTTGACCCATCATGACTGTCCTGACTCTCCAAAGAGCTAGCCAGCTGGACTCATTCACTCTGTCGCCCCTTAAATTCATCACTTTCAAAAACATACGTAGGTCTCTTATGAAACCCTGCACGGAATCCGCCTCCACCGCTCTCCCACTCCTCCAAATCCTAGCAACTCTCTGATTAAGGAAATATCTCCTCACCTCACTCCCAGACAATCTTGAAATTGTGACCCCTTGTTACAGACAAATTTTTAAAAAAAAGCTACATCAACTAAATGTAGACGTTTGGCAAAAAGAAACCAATGATAGTCATATCTGCAGAATAAAGAACTTTAAAGTGGAAATAGGGTAACCCTTCAATGAGATTTGAGTATCTGTAAAGTTGCTGTTTAGGGTAAAAGGGATCAATATTCATTTCTGATACTTGTAACAAGACGAATTCAATAATTATTATATAGTGCAAGTATCTGAAACATGGTGTGATGAAGTCAGCGCCCTCCTTTGGAGGTCTATCAGCTATTGTAAAATTTTTTTAAAACTCCAAGTTCTGAAAAAAAAACACAATTTGAATATTCCAAGCAGTAGTGATGCTCACTGGATTTCCTGTGTTTTTGTATTGATATGGAGCTCCATATTCTGACTGAGATAGCTGAAGTGCAGGATTCAGCTGTTTTTACCAGAAATATGGATCATGCCTGTTTATGGGGTCTTTCCATGAGTGCAGGACCATTAGTGGAAATGTTCCCTTTTTAATAGCACTAGTTGCTGTGTTCAGTTAAGTGAGTTAATTCACTAACACACTGAAAAGGTTTGGCTTACTTAACCAGGTCTTCAATGTGTTTGCGAATGAATAAGTGAGATAGTTGGGTAAAATGGACAGGTAGCAAAGTGACAGGTTGCATAGGGGTTCAGGGTGACAGGGTCACAGGTAGAAATGTTGGGTCCAGTCAGTGGGGGGCGGAATATCAGAGAATCGGGTGGGAGTCAGATAAGTCACGATTGTTGGGTGCTTTGGAAAGTTCAGCAGTTTGGTGGGGATGGTGGGGGTGCATGTTGAAGGTTGTGGGGAGTTGGAGAAGGGAGTCAGTAGTAAACCAAAATGCAAAGTGTTGCAGATACTAGAAATCAGAAGCAATATCAGAAATTGCTAGATCTGGCAGCACTTTTAGAGGTAAAGCACAGTTAATGTTTCAGGTCTCGTGACCCTTCTTCAGAACTGGGAGAGTCAGCATGGTTTGTGCAAGGAAATTCGCATCTCACAAACTTTATTGAGTTTTTTTGAGGAAGTTACCAAAAAAGTTGATAATGGCAGTGCAATAGAGGTTGTTTATTTGAATTTTAGTAAAGCCTTTGATAAGGTTCCACGTGGTAGACTAATTAGTAAAGTGAGATCACATGGGATTGAAGGTGAGCTTGTCAATTGGATACATTATTTGTTTAATGGCAAGCAACAGAGAGTAATTAATGGAGGACTGTGACCAGTGGTGTTCCACAAGTATCGGTTCTGGGTCCTCTTTTGTTTGTCATTTATACAAATGATTTGGATGAGAATATAGAAAACATGGTTAGTAAGTTTGTAGATGAAACCAAAATTGGTGGCATAACAGACAATGAAGGAGGTTTTCCAAGATTACAAAGGGATCTTGATCAAATGGTTCAATGGGCTGAAAAATGGCAGATGGAGTTCAGTCTGGATAAATGAAAGGTATTACATTTTGGTACAACAAAGGTAGAGTTTATAAAATTAATGATAGTATTGTGGAACAGAGGGACCTAGGGGTGAAGGTACATAATTCTTTGAAGTTTACCTCAAATTTTAAAGGATGGTTAAAAAGGTGTGGGGCATGCTTGCCTTCATCGCTCACTCCTTTGAGCATGGGGAATTGGGAAGTCATGCTGAGGTTGTACAGGACACTGGTGAGGTCTCTTCTGGAATACTGTATCCAGTTCTGGTTGCCGAGTTACAGGAAGGATATTATCAAGCTGGAGAGGGTTCAGAGAGATTTACCAGGATGTTGCTGGGTATGGAAGATTGGATAGGCTGGGACTTCTTTCACTGGAACATAGGAGTTGAGAGGCAACCTGATAGAAGTTTATAAAATAATGAAGGGTATAGATAAAGTTAATGGTAGTTGTCTTTTCCTTTGGTTGGGGGTTTTTAAGGTGGGAGGAGAGAGATTTAAAAAAGACGAGAGGCATGTGGAATGAACCTCCTGAGGAAGTAGTGGGTGTGGATACAACACAATGTTTAAAAGACATTTGGATAGATACATGAATAGAAAAGGTTTGGGGGGATATGGCCAGGAGCAGGCAGGTGGGACTAGTTTAGTTTTGGATTATGTTTGACATTGACTGGCTGGACTGAAGGGTCTGTCTCTGTGTTGTATGACTCTATGATTCTATGAGTTACATTAATTCTGCTTTGTCTCTATTGCCAGACTTACTGAGTTTTTCCAGTAATTTTGAGTCAGTGATAAATCTGTGTTATAGTTGTCCAGATGTTAAAACTGGTTTTAAATGTCTAACCTTTTCTATCCAGGAAAGAAAGTTAGAAACTTCCAAAGTCCCTAACTGATTCAAAATTGGCGACCTTTTCAGAGGGCTTTGACACAGGAAGACTTTGCATTGGAAATTCAGAAATCTGGGCATATCTAGTCTCTGATAACCTGGGGACCAGACAATCCCCACCATCATAAATTACAGTTGACTCTTGCCAATTTTCAGCCTAATATTTGACCACAAAGACATTTGAAGCAATATTGTAGATCATTCCATGAGCATCACAGGTTCTTATTGTTATGTCTTGAATGAGGGGATTATGTTTAGCATTTCAGGTGTGTCTATTTTTGACAGCCTTAGCTGCACAGTGTTCACAGCATGATTTGAAAGTGGGATGTGTGAGGAGCCATAGACTTGGGTCCTCAAATAGTCCTGTGGTAGATGTCCACACAGGTTACTGATCCAATTTCCAAATACAAGATTGTGTGTTCTGAGGGAGAAATGGACGGTAATAAGAGATTGGGATCTGATAGAATATCAAGCACCAAGATTGCAGACCTCGTGGGGGCCAGGTCTGCTGTCAGAGTTATCTAAGAGGTCAGGTTCAGGGCTGAAGAAGCTGGAGACTGTAGTTGGGAATAAGGACCGAGATTTCAGGAATGGCAACAATGTAGGTTATGAGAGCACCTACCTTGAATACTGATAACACGGCTGGAGCTGGAGGAACACAACAGGCCAGGCAGCATCAGAGGAGCAGGAAAGTTGACATTTCAGGTCGGGACCTTTCTTTAACCCTTCTTCTCTCCCACTGCAACTCTCTGGTAATCTCCTCTGCACGCCCTGGCCTGCTGTGTTCTTCCAGCTCTGTACAGTGTTATCTCTGACTCCAGCATCTGCAGTTCTTGCTATCTCACCTTGAATTACTCATGGTTTTTCACGTAAGTATTTCTGAAGCTATGAACACAAATACTCAGAGCAAATCATGGCAGCTAGGACCAGAAGCGTAATGGAAGCCATTTACTTGTTCTTTACCATGATGGCATCTGGCAGGATTCATTATAGAATGTTTGCCCTTGCATCAGACGTATCTTAGTCCTGAAACTGCATCCAGTGTACAATGATGGACACTGTTAATCTCAATTACATGCCCACAGCCTTGAATGAATATAATTCTTTCAAAAAAAATGAATTATATAAATGAACCGCTGCACATATTTTAATGATTCATTATTGTACTTATGAAAAGGCCAAGAGAAAAAAAAAACCTTCAAATGCTCTTCTTATTCTATTATGTATCATGGATTTAAAATACTGTCAAATGAGGTGCTTTTTACAGTAAAACAATTTTCCTGTTAGTCACAGAAGGGCCGTTTAGTGTGGATTTATTCTCACTATGAAGACTTTACATTGCCAAATCATTACATGAAATGGTAAGTGATTAGCATGAAAATTAATTCAACATTTAAACATTTTCAATGGATAGTATGGCCTGCATGCCAATATATCTTTCTTCCTCTTCGCTCTTGCACCTCTTTTCATGAAAGTGATGACTATATGCTGGGAGTTGGTTCCTCAGACACCAAATGTTCTTTCATATTATCCTCAAGGTCTAAAGATATTTGTGACTGATGCCATCTCTGTATTCTGCTCATATTCCTTGACATAGCTCTTTTTGTTACCTTTTAGCAATGTGGGCATTGCTGACTGGGCCAGCATCTATGGCTAATCTCTAGTTATCCCGGGGAAGGTGATGGTGAATTATCTTTTTGAGTCACTGTAGTCCGACAAGTGTGACTACACCCATGTTGTGAGAGAGGGTATTCCAGGATTTTGACTCAGCAACAGCGAAGGAACAGCGACATATTTCCAAGTCAGGATGCTGAGCAGCTTGGAGGGAAACTTGCAGCTGATGTTGTTGTCATCTATCCACTGCTCTTGTCCTTCTGGATGGGAGTGGTCCTAGGTTTGGATGGGTTTGCTGTCTAAGGAGGCTTGGTGCATTATTGCAAGGTTCATTATCTTCCTGCAGGAATTACTGGAATCCCCAAGATTGGGAAACGTAGATTCCATTTGCAATAAATTCCCAACCTTTGGGAGGAAGGGCTGAGGCCAATGTTAACAGTAGCTTCCCTACCAAACTGAGATAATCCTGGCTCAGACCAGGGATTGTATCTGGTGCAAATGGAGTGAATTGGGGAAGAGGTTAGTTGCTTTTGAGATATTTGAATGGACACCTTTTTACATGAAAGGCAGAAGATGTGAATACTACAGAGTAAAATCATCCGGCAATGTGAACTGCAACTGTGTACACGTGACAGAATATGCTTATTATACATTAATGAATATCTGAATGAGTATGTAGATGTATGTGTGCGCACGTGTGTGAAGCAATAAAAGTAGTACAAAGCAGAATTATGCTCAAAATGGCTGCCGCATTAGCCTACATAGATAGTACTTGCTATCACTTCGAAAGAGGTTCATTGTGTTTATGAATACGATCGAAATCATTCAGGGAGACATGATCAGACACTGTATCATTGAAGGCCTGTCATGTTTATTAATGACACATCGGAGCCCAAAATCTGCCCCAAGATTGATTGCCAAATAAGTGTCTCTCTCTATTCCACACACACTGAGTTCATAAATCTTAACGTGCCTCTGAGGGGAGATACTGAGTTTGAGTTTGGGCACTTTGCCACTGGGAGGATTGGAAAGTCAGAATGATCGTCACTTCGGGCCATGCTGGTGCAGTCAGCCATGAAGAAACGTGGGAGGAGATCATCTGAGAGTATTACCTCCACCCTATCCAGTCAGGCTGGGACGCTGTAAAATTTTAGGAGGTTTTAAAAGAAGACAGAGTGAAGTTGGAACAAAAACACAAGACGAAAGGACGGCACAAATTCTTGGCTACTCATGTCATTTATGTAACACTTAGTAAAATGATCTAGAATAACCCAGATTGCTTCTACGCTGAATGGCATTTTAATGAGGTCATTCAACGGCCTTGGTAGGACTACTGCAGAGGAAGCAGTCAAATCCTGGCTAATTTAACACATTCATTTGTACCAGACGGTGTGACAATTCTCAGTAATCAGGAAGGATACAAGCAAGAACAACGCGATGACTCACCCCATTTAAAATTTATTTACAATCTGATGAGGCAGTGAGGAGGAGGCAATGAGCAAAGCCAAATGTCATTGCCCCAAGGGAGGGAGGGAGAACAGAGGGTGAGTCAGGCCATAACACCTTGGCATTGCATGTAGCAGCAAGATACAAAACAGCGGCAAAAGTCTGGAATCAGTTTAGCAGTACATCCACTTCGTTGCCAAGATATTTGCCAGGCAGAGGAAGCTGTGAAGGTCTTTCGAGGTGAATATGAAAAGCAATAATTCATTCACCATGTTTGTCATGTCTTGTTCATTCTGTGGAGTGAGAAAGCAAAGTCAGATCTCAAATAAATTGAATCGAAGTTGAGAATCCAAGAAAAAGAGCCAAAGCCAATGGAAGAGGTAAAACAAGATGTAGTGATTAGACAGGAAGCCTTTCTAAGTCTTTAAAAGTCAGAAATCACACAACGCCATGCCATATTCCAACAGGTTAACCTGTCTGACTTTGCCCAGCCCACTCCAACACCGGCACGTCCACAGTAAGTCTTTCAAAACTCCTCAAACAGCACCTTCAAAACTTACAGCCACTACTGTCTAAAAGGATAAGGATATCAGATGCATGGGAATACTACCAGCTATGGTGTGGTAGTGAGTCCTTTTGAGCGGCTCAGTGGTTAACACTGCTGCCTCACAGCACCAGGGACCCGGGTTCAATTCCATCCTTGGGCAAGTTTACACCTTCTCCCTGTGTTTGCGTAGGTTTCAGCTGGGTGCTCCAGTTTCCTCCCGCAGTCCAAAGATGTGCAGGTTAGGTGGATTGGCTATGCTATAGTGTCCATGGATGTGCAGGTGAGGTGGATTAGCCATGGAAAATGCAGGGTTTTAGGGATAATTTTGGAGGGGGATTTGTCTGGGTGGGATGCTCTTCGGACAGTCGGTGTGGACTCAATGGGAGGAATGGCATGCTTCCACTCTGTAGGGATTCTATATGTTTCCTTCCAAGCCACTCACCTTTCTGACTTGGAACAATGTCGCTGTTACTCCACTGTCACTGGCTCAACTTCCTGGAATTCCCTCCCTAATAGAACTTATAGACGTTAACAGCACAGAGGATGTCATTCAGCCCATTGTGTCTGTACCAGTCAAGAAAATTATGACTACACTAACCTTGTTTTCCAGCTCTTGGCCCATAGCCCGTGGAGGCTATTGCAATGCAAGTGCATATCTAAATACTCCTTGAATATTACGAGAGTTTCTGACTCATCCATTCTTTTTGGCATTGCGTTCCAGACTCCTACTGCCCTCTGACTGAAAAAAGTTCTGCTCTTAGACTTCTATCTCTTATCTTAAACTTATGGCTCCTGTTTATTTACCCAGCTGTGTAAATGAAAACCAAAGTGTTTTCCTATCCACTATATCTAATGCATAATCTTACACACATCCAGCAGGTCCTTTCTCAACATTTGCTGCTCTCAGAAAAACAATCCCAGCCTACTCAAAAATCCGAAGTAAATGTGAATGCTGGAAATCAAAAACAAAATTGAAAATTGTTGGAAAAACTCAGCGGGTCCGGCAGCATCTGTGGAGAGAAAGCAGAGTTAAAGTTTTGGGTCCAGTGACCCTTCTTCAGAATGGCCTATTCTATTCAATCTTTTCTCAGGGCTCAAACCCTACAGCCCAGGCAGCATCCTGATAAATCTCCTCCACAACCTCTCTAGTGTAATCACTTGCTTTAATGTGGTGATCAGAACTGCACCATAATTTAACTTCCTAAGTTGGACAGTTATTGCAGATTGAGTTCAGAAACAGTGAGTATTTTTGCAAAAAAAAAATCATAATTTTGTTCTTGATTATTGGATTGAATTTTAAGTTTTTTGTGCTGCAGCTCCACTTTTTTGATGGACATTTTTTTATTAGTTAGTTCACAGTACTCTATTTGTGGACTAATCAGCATTTTATACAGTTCTAGCATAACTCCCTTACTCTTGTATTTTACGCCTCAGCTATTAAGGGCATGTATTACACATGTTATCTTAACCACTTTATCTAGATGTCCTGCTACCTTCAGGGGTCAATAGATTTGCACAACAAAGTCCCTCTGATCTTCTGTATTTTTCAGGGTCCTACCAATTATATTGCAATCCTTTGTTTTATTAGTCCTCCCCAACTCACGCTTTGCTGATTGGAATTCCATTTGCCACTGTTCCACCAGTTGACCAGTCTGTTGATATCTTCTTGCAGTTTACATCTATCCTCCTTATTCTCCCACAAAATTTTCATTCGCGAACTTCTTCATTATGCCCTTTACATTTACTTCAAATCATTAATGTGCTTCACAAACAAGGACATTAGTACCAAGTTCTGTAGAACCCCAATGGAAAAATACTTTTAAGTCACAGAAGCATCCCACTGTTTCCTGCCTCTTAGCTAATTTTGGGCCTAATGTGCCACTTTTCCTGAGATCCTATGGACGTCTACTTTTTGATCAATCTGCTATAAGACACATTATCAAATCCATACTGAAGTCCACACAGATCACATCAAATGCATGACTCACATCAACACTCCTGACAGCCTCCTTAAAATATTTGATCAAGTTTCCCGAACATGACCTTCCCTTAACAAATCCATGTGAAACAAATCAAAACTGATTATCCCTTCAGCCAATTCAACTCAGTCCACTTGATACAAGGAGATGGTTGGAGGCACTGGTTACGGCAAAGACATAATAACATTATGTCTCTGATAACATTCCGGCCATGGTACTGAAGACTTGTGCTCCAGAACTTACCATTCCCATAGCCAGGTTCTTCCAGTACAGTTACAACACTGGCATCTACCCGACTATGTGGAAAATTGCCCAGGTGTGCCCTGTATGCTATAAGCAGGTCAAATACAATTCAACCAATTACCGCCCTATCAGTCTACTCTCGATCATCAGTAAAGTGATGGAAGGTGTCATCAATGGTACTATCAAGTGGCACTTACTCAGCAATAACCTGCTCAATGACACCCAGTTTGGGTTCCGCCAGGGCCACTCAGCTCCTGACCTCATTACAGCCTTGTTTCAAACAGGGACAAAAGAGCTGAATTCCAGAGGTGAGATGAGAGAGACAGCCCTTGACATCAAGGCCACATTCGACAGGTGTGGCATCATGCAACCCTAGCAAAACTGGAATCAATGGGTATTGGGGACAAAATCTCCACTGGCTAAAGCCATACCTGGCACATAGGAAGATGGTTGTGGTTGTTGGATGTCAGTCATCTCAGCTCCAGACATCTCTGCATGAGTTCCTCAGAGTAGTATCCTAGGCCCAACCATCCACAGCTGCTTCATCAATGACCTTTCCTCCATCATAAGGTCAGATGTGAGGAACTTCACAGGTGACTGCATAGCGTTCAACATTATTCACGACTCATCAGATACTGAAGCAGTCCATGTTCCGGACTTGATCTGACAAGTGGAAAGTAACATCCATGCCACACAAATGCCAAGCAATAGCCATCTCCAATATGAGACAATCTAACCAGCACCCCTTGACATTTGATGGCATCATCATCACTGAATTCCCTACTTTTAATATCCTGGGGTTACCATTGACCAGAGACTCAACTGGAATCGCCACGTAAACACAGAGGCTAGGAATACTGCAGTGAGTAACTCACCTCCTGACTCCCCAAAGCCTGTCCAGCATCTACAAGGCACAAAACAGGAATGTGATGCAATACTCCCCACTTGCTTGGATGGATATAGCTCCAACAACACTCAAGAATCTTGACATCATACAGGACAAAGCAGCCTACTTGATTGGCACTCACAAGCATTCACTCCCTTCAACATCAATGCTCAGTAGCAGCAGTGTGTATTATCTACAAGAAGCACTGCAAAAATTCACCAAAGATCCTCACTCAGCACCTTCCACACCCACTACCACTTCCATCTAGAAGGACAAGGGCAGCAGGTACATTTGAACATCACCACCTGCAAATTCCCCTCCAAACCACTATCATCACGACTTGGAGATATGTCACTGTTCCTTCAAAATCCTGGAATTCCCCCTAATGGCATTGTGGATCAATCTACAGCACATGGACTTCAGCGGTTTAAGAAGGCAGCTCACCACCATCTTCTTAAAGGCAACTAGGGACAGGCAATAAATGCTGGCCCAGCCAGCAACGTGGACAACCCACAAGTGATAAAAAAAAAATTAATCCAAGTCTCTCCAAATGCAGATATGTTCTGTCCCTTAGAATTATTCCCAATAACTTCCCTCCTACTGTGTTTAGATTCATAAGCATGTAATTACCTAGTGTTTCCCGTCCTCACTTATTAAGGAATAGGACTATGTTAGCAGTCCTTCAATTCTCTGGTAACTTACTGGGTATTAAATTTTCCATGTTAATTTGGACAGCATCTGTTATTTCACAGGCACAAGCGAAAGAGTAAGAAAAAAGACTAAAGTAACTAGATGACTTGTTAAACTTTATTGGTGGGAGGTGGCACTGCTGGCAATTTTTTGTTTATTTCCTTTGTCTTGTTGACCTGAAAAGATGGCACTGTGCCTTTTCTTAGATTTGTAGTAGATGCTGAGGCAATGGTATGCATTGTTGTGACGTTAGCTGGGGAATTCCAGGACTTTGGCTCCTTGACTGGCAAGGCAAGCCAAAAATAACATGAACTTGGTATCTCTTGCTGAGGAGAAAAGCTTACAGTAACAAGACAATGCAATGCAGAACATGATGTTGTGAACATCCAGATAGGCACAAAATGAATGAGCACTGTGACAGTGAGCAAAGAGACCAGACATGCAATCTGGTTCAGTCTATGAGCTGGGTGTGTGTCCCTGAACGCAGTGTCCTTGCAGCAACATCACAATAACAGTTGTTGGTGGCTGCCCAAGGTGCAGCACCAAAACGCAGAAGCATCTTCCAAGTGGATCAGAGATGTACCATGATGGGTGTTATAGGCTTGCAAATGTATGTTACTAATGTCTATGGATGCGGCGTGCATGTGTCCAGTGCCCCATAGAATGTGCCCTGAGATGTTGTTATCCAATGTCCAACATGAAGGTCCTTTAGAGCGGGTCATGAGCTGAATTCACAAGGAGCATACTCATGATTTCCATGAACAAAAGGCAGAAGTTGCTGGAAAAGCTCAGCAGATCTGGCAGCATCTGTGGAGAAAAATTCAGAGTTAATGTTTCGGGTCCAGTGACCTTTCCTCAGAGCTCATCTGGTTTCTGTGTTGGGTTTTCTTGATGTCTAGCTGTTTTGGTGCAATTGCTATTTCAAGAAGCTGAATATTTATGGGATGAGTTGGTCCATTAACAAAGGGTTTAACAGGCAAAATCCTGCTTATATGGCAACTTGCCATTGCCTGGTGAGAAACTAGTTGCTTCGCTTGTCAAAAGCATAACATATGGTATGAGATGCTCCTGACATCAAGATCAAACTTAATGAACTTCTGATCTGATTCTGCCACAAATATTTAGTAGCCCACATTGCTCAGAATCCTGTAAGATTCCGCCCGATGTGTGTAAGATTATGATATTGTAGCAATGTAAATATTTCATGCTGTTAATAAACTTCAAGACATCTGTCTAAACAAGTATGCAACTCTATATGGTGTATGTTACACAGACTAACTCACAGAAAAAACACAGAACGCAACAAGTTGAAGGGGTTCCTTTCTATTCTGTAGCTGTTGTATGATTCTATGATTGGGTTTCTCATGTCGGAGACAGTCATCTTTCCTGATGCAAGATGGCAGTGGAATAACAGGCCTGCGTGCAGGCTCTTGCCCATGGGCTCATCCACTCCCATCTGTGTGGTTTTACTTGAGTTTCTGCTCTGTTCTTTCACTTTATTTTCCTTCTCTCTTTTTTCTTCTTTGGTTTGGCGGGTTGGTCGGCAGCACCAGCGTGGCAGCGAGAGTGGGCCGCACGCAGAGTGGCACATGTGGCTAATCCTGGCGCCTGGTGCCGGTGGCTACGAGGTCATTCTTCCGGCGTTTGGGACCGGTGGCAGTGGCAGCAGAGCTCCCCCAGTGATCGGGGATGGCGTCACCGGCGCTAGCGGACTCTTCAAGATGGCGGCACCAGCAAGGCGGCATCTGCAGCCAAAGTTGGGACTCATGGCAGTGGGAACCAGGGACACTTGGTTGCGGGGTGAGTGTGGGTTCAGTGGCACCAGTGAAGTGGGCCCAGCGGCGAAAAGCTGTGCCCAAAGTGGGGCGACTCCTACGTTGGTGGGTCTGGTGGCAGGTAGCAATGAGGTGGTGTCAGTGTCCCTTGTGGCTATGTGCCAGCTTGGACTGGGTTGGAAAGACTGATATTCTGAACTTTTTACTTCTTTATTTTTCTAATTTATTCCTATGACCTGTAACATTGGACTATTTATTTCTTTACTTTTCTAGTTTTTTTTGCTTCCTAAGAATTTGATCTTAAGGATCTGTATCTTTATACCTAAGATGGTGCCACAATGCAGCAAGTATAAACTTTTCCATGTACCCATTTGAGTACGTGTGACAATAAAGCCGATTCAATTCCATTCATTAGTTGGCACATATGTACTTTGAACGCTATCTGTCTGTTATCAGCTCAAGAATAGCTTCTGTCAAGTTCTTCATGAAAGCTGGTATGTGTATTCTGGTTTTAGCGGAGTGCTAGCGCTAATAGGCACATTGCTTCTCCCTACACTTTTGATGGCATTTTATTCATTGCACTGAGCATTTCTATCACTATCACTAAGAAATGTATGTGCATAAAATATACATCCTCCCATGGTGAATTTGTGTTCCATTTTTCCTCATGGTTTATAGGAGAAGGTATCTATCATTAACAGTTTTAATAGTAGAGGACAGGTTAGGAAATTAATCTATTATAGGTTTATATTATAACTACATTGATAACACTCTAAGTGTAACTCTGCTTTCTGTGGTAGTTGTAAGTATTTTGGAAATACTGGCATTCTAACATAACTCTCTCAGTCATTGTGCTGCAGGTTTAAACCCTCCAAATTTCAGTGAGTTCTCCCATCGACTATCAGCAAAGTTTCCGAAGGTTCAAATATTCTCCAGTGTCACCTTGGACTAAGTTCTACAGCACTGGTTAACTGTCAGCATAAACAGCTTATTCCTTGATAGCTTCATCCTTTACATTTCACACTCCGACAGATTCCGACTCCAGGCTGCCTTTGACAGACACACCAAGCTTCCTGTAACAAATGCTCCAAGTTTCCAGCCACTGTTGCCATGAGCATTGTGTGACGGACGCTCCAAACTTTCCACTGCCAATTCGTTAGTTTTGCTGTGACAGATGCTCCAGGCTCCTCATGACTGACACTTCAGGCTTCATCTGACAGACGCTTTTAGGCCGCACACCTGAAGGATGTTTCAAATTCCAGGCCACACGCTTTTTCTACTCTGAAGAGATTATTGACAACTCTGTGATGATTTTCAAAACTCAAAATGGCCAGATTATTGTGGAGTTTTTTTTTGCCTGAACATAAGATTAAAGGGTCAGAACAAAGCTTAAAGAAAAAACTTGAATTTTGACCTCTGTTTATCATATATCTAGTTTAAATTTGCACTGTATCATTTTGCCTCAAGGTCTAGACTAGTTCACAATCCCACTCATGTGTTCAGTTAATCATCTGATCATAAGGGGTTATAAAATAGGGGCAAGGTGTTTTAAAAATTATGAAAAAGATTTCAAGATGACTTCTTCAAGCAATGCTGGATTTCAACAGTTTTAGGCAGTCAGGGTTAAGAAAACAGCTCTCAAACAGTTTGAACACATCAAGGAAGAGATCTTGCCTGAGGTACTTGACTGTGATTTGAATATGATGAAAATGATTGAAAATCAGAAACGAGGTGGAGCAATGAGACAAAATAACCACTATTACCTCCGGTAACTGAATTCAAATACAACTCAAACTAATAAGATAAAATCCCTTTGCCTAGAAAATGTTGACAATTCAAACTAAAAGTTTTCATGTACTTTGGCACTTTGATTTGGTGCCTTTATCAGAAGTTCTTCTGCCATTTTAAGAGACATTGCAGCAATTATTTCAAGCAAGTTAATGCCATTGTTAAAGCTGTGAAAGAGAGAATTTTGCTGGCATGTTTATATGCTGTTATGCAAAGCATAAGTTGAAGTGCACTTTGTATAATTGCACAGGAAGTTCTTTGCAATAGTAGAAATGCTATCCCTCTGCTCCTGACTTCCCGGTACTGACTTCCCTTTGCTTGGTGCTTCCTCCAGTGGGCTGGCTGAGACTGACACCCTAACCATGCTGGGTGGTGGAAGACCTGGCAGGGCAGTAAATGCTGCTGGAATAGTTTTACCTGTGCACCTAAGAGTGACTGAGGAACGAATGCAGTGTTGATTGGTGTTGTAATGTTCTTTCCCTCCTGAGAAAGCCATGATGATAACTCATGAAAACACATTGTTAATGGTCCATCACTGGTGTGATATCCAACACACAAACAGGCTACGCTAATGCCCTTCAGAAAGCATCTTGATAAGAAGAACAACCTCTACATGACCTGTAACATGTCTCTGGTGCATTGAAAATAGCAGGACGCTACCAGTATGCAAAGCATTGACAAGAATACAGATCCTTTGAATGTGATCTTGAATTTCATTCTCTATCCTTTGCTCCCCAGCTTTTCCCATTATATAGATTCATCTACCTATCAATTATTAGCTTACCTAGGTATAAGAAATATTTAAATATTTATCAGTATAAGTCAATTTTCTTTCAATTAGATTCCAACCATTTCTGTGAGATTTATGTTGACTAACTCTAGGCAAATGATTTTTTAAAAATTATTTATTTCTTATAAGGTTTTAAATTAAGTGGGAGTAACATTAATAATCAAGCCAGAAATGACTGTTTATGGCACTAACAAGTACTTGATATTCCTTAGTTTCCTATTTCAATGCAAATATTAATCTATTTATTTTAATTGTGTTAATCCCTTGGATGAAGTATCAGACAGTGGAAGCATTAAACATGTCTGTACTATTCAAAATGAGTACATTTTCACCTGCAGTTTCAAAAGGGGAATTGGATAGATATCTGAAAATTTATTTTAAAAATTGCTGTGCAATTTGGCAAGTTTAGAGGAGTGGGACCAATTGGATAGCTCCTGCAAAGGCACACTAAGTTGGAATTTTCTCCTTCTGTGCTGCAATGTTATACAATAATTAGAAAAAAATTAACATGTGAAAGATACGCAGCAAGAATTAGGTGTAATAGGAAATACTATTGATTTAGCCACAATGAGTGGTCTCTGTTCAAAACGTTAATATCTTTTGTCTTTCTTTTAATAAGCCACGGTGGCTCATTGGTTACCACTGCTGCCGAACAGTGCCAGGGACCTGGCTTCAATTCCAGCCTCGGGTAACTGTGTGGAGTTTGCATGTTCTCTCCATGTTTGCGTGGGTTTCTGCCAGGTGCTCTAGTTTCCTCCCATAGTCCAAAGAGGTGCAAGATGTGATTGACCATGTGAAATTACCCTTAGTGTTCAGCAGTGTGTAGGTTAGGTGCATCAGCTGTGGGATTACAGGTATAGGGTAGGGGGATGGGTTTTGGTGAGATGCTGTACGGAGAGCCGGTGTGGACTCATCAGGCCAAATGGCCTGTTTCCACATTGTAGAGATTCTATTTTAACCCATTTCAAAATGTTCTGTTTGTGTTTCAGACTTTCAGCAGTTACAGGTTATTATTTTTTTTATCTGTAACAAGGTTTAATTGTCCACTCTGGCCACAGCCTCCTGCCACTGATAGCAATACCGTTATGAGCGAATATTTAAGAAATTTATCACATTTCTTTGAATTCTATGTGAAACAGCAAGCCAATATACCAAAGTATTGTATAGCGGCCAAGTCCTGGATCACAAGATCATAAAGTCATAGTCACAAAATCATAGAGGTCTTTAGCATGGATAAAGGCCCTTCAGCCCATCAAATCAATGTTGGTCAAAAGCAAAAAAACTAATTATTCTAATCCCATCAGGAAATGGCCCTTCAAATCTTAAATTACATACGTCAGAACTTCATGTTTACATCATAAAAGGAAATTATGCACACGCAACATTGATCCCATTTCTAATACTTTGTTTCACTGTGGTAACAAGGTGTAGAATTAGATGAATACAGCAGGCCAAGCAGCATCAGAGGAGCAGGAAAGCTGACGTTTTGGGTCTGGACCCTTCT
>NC_063339.1:17227668-17269518 GCF_021869965.1 Rhincodon typus
GTTCATCCAGCTCTATACCTTGTTATCTCAGATTCTCCAGCATCGGCAGTTCCTACTACCTTTGTTTCACTGTGGGCTGGTTTTTACGGGAAATTGTATTTCCCACTCACCATGCCTCAAAGCTTAATGTGGGGCTGTGTCCTGACGGTAATTCCCTGCATTAACATAATGTTAGAAGCAGCCCCTTTAACAGGAGCTTTTAGAGCTCACCTTATATAGCAACTGGCCAACATGGCTGTCAGCTCTGTAGCAGCAGTGCTAGGTAGGAAAGAGTGGCAACATCTAGGACTACAGTCAGTGCCACCATGCTATGGAGCTTGGGTAAATCCAGGGCCGGTGCTCTCAGCAATGTAGTTGCGGGCATGCCATGTTCCAGAGGTCAGCCAGGAGGGTGAAATTTTGTGCAGTGGGGTGGGTGCTTTTTATTGTCCCAGAGGGCCTGCAAAGAAGATCCCAGTTGCCTGAAACCTGTCCATACAGCTAAAGTTGCTGGGCGTCTGAAACTGTATCGCCTCATACCTAGCACATGTACAATGCTGGCAGGGGCAAGATGAATCCCTGAAGTTGGTGTTAGTTGGTCAATTAGGGTTTTAATAGGCCCAAGTGCAGGGTGTGCCACCTACACTTCATCCTTTCCTCCGTGTAAAATTTCAGTCAGGTCGCGACATGCCTTTCACTGGAATTTACAATCCCGCTGTCTACTTAAAGGAGGAGGTGAATGGCCTGGTGGTATTATCATTAGACTAACCATTCTGAGGAGCCAGGTAATTCTCTGGAAACTCAAATTCAAATCCTGCCTTGGTAAATGGTGGAATTTGAATTCAATACAAATCTGGGATAAAGCGATTAATGATGAACATAAAATTGTTAGCAATTTAGGGAGAGAAGCCTATCTGGTTCATTCATGTCTTTTAGGGAAGGAAATTTGCCATTCTTACCTGGTCTGGCCTATGTATGACTTCAGGCTCACAGCAATATGATTGAAGCTCAACTGTCTTCTGGGCTGTTAGGAATGAGATTTAATACTGACCTGGCCAGTAGCACTCAGGAATTAAAATGAACTAAATGAAGTATCTCATGTCTAATATTTAATTTTAAACTTATCAGCTCAAATGCGACCAGAACTGTTTAGCTTTTCATGGGGAAAATGTGCAACTAGCAACAGAGGTCAGGAAAGCTGGTCTAATAGTATTCTCAGTGCTCATCTACCAGGACACTAAGTGAGAATGCTGCAACAATCTCTAAAAATTGACCCTAAAGAAAAATGGGAAAATGTGAATTTATCATGAACAAGACAGTCTTAAGAAATAATAAAGATGTAAAATTAAGATGTTTATGCTATTTTTCTCCTATCTATTTCCTCCTACCCACTTTCCTGAAGACTTTGATCACCCCTTGGGGTCCAGTTCCACTTTGTGAGCGTGTGTGAGCCTTGACATTTGGTGATGGTCTGCACTTCTGACTCTGTCCACATTCAACTTAGCCCATCTCGCAGCAGTTAATGGAAATGGGAATAGTCAGGACCCCTAGCCAATTTGCCTCAATGCAAATAAAACAAGTTGAAGTCGATTGTATGGTACCAAATGGTGCCCTGGTGAAATGAGCATAGCTAAATAGTTAACTGGAAAAATCATGAGGAACAAACAGTACAAGTCCATTTGTACTCCACTCAGTGATAAATTTCCATTATTGGTCACTGGAGCACAAAATTTCACCGTGCTACATTTAAAGGTCAAAGTGCAGATAGACAAATGACAATAGATAGGTCACAAATTAACCAGAGCTGATATGAGAGAAACATTATAAAGTATATGTTTAAATTAAGATGAATGTAATTAGCTCTCAAGGACTTTAGGAAACATTTCATATTAAAATTAAAATAGGAAATTGGAAATACTAAATGGTTATTGTTCAGCATGTATGATAAATAACTGAAGTATTGTGTCTTGGGCTTTTATAATAGAATGGATTTTATCAAATATGAACTGAATGTTCCTTTTGCAGCTGAATGTGAGTGTATTTATGGAGTTGTATAGCAAGGTGTTAACTTTGAGCAGGTCTGTGATTTGTCTGATAAGCCTTTAATTAAAATTGAGATGTACTATTTGAACTGTTTGATTCCTGACAGACCCCAGTGAGGGATGCCTTGTAATTGTATTAGTTTCTCTTCTGTTCCTCGGAAGAGCTCGAAACCCTCCCAGCACAGCGTATTTAGGGAATCCTTGGAAATGAAGCCTGAGGACTAGAGAAGGACAAATGTCAATAGAAGGATGCATGAATATAACCTGTGATTAACAAACTCAGTAGGGCCCTACATATCCAGCAGGTAAAACGTTATAGGACAACTTGAAGGGGAGAATAATGATGTATTTAAAGGAGCATTAAGCACACTTTTATGGAACACATACACTAATGTTCTGTAGATTCACTATTTTAAAACCAAATGTTGCAGGACTATGTGCTAAGAGCTGTGAAATGAGAATAAATAGTTGGCTCTATTAAAGGGACAAGGGACTGACACAAGGGACTGAATAGCCACTTTGTGACCTATAAAATTTTATGGAGGCTATTATCACCCCATCTCTCCCAACAATGTTATGTGACAAATGTTATTTCCAAAATCTATTAGAATTAGACATTGGGCTCAGGAATGATGGTGAAAAGTCATTGGCTATAACTTTTAGAAGAGCTTTCTCAACCCAAATATTTAAGTGTTACTCTTTATAAACAAACCAGTACTCCCTCTGAAACTTCAAAATTCATTCCTGCGTGCAGTTCAATTTGCAGACAAATCAGTCAATATCAACGAGGGCAAATTTGCTTAATTATTGTCCTCCTTTGATTAATTATTGTCCTCCTTTGATTTAGTTTCCTTAACAACTCTTCACATCTTGCTCAGGGTCTTAATTTTTTGGTGGGCCTTAAATTAACATCTTTGCTCGAGATTGCTTGTTAAGCTCATTGACCATTATAGAAAATTGCGCAACTAAAAATAACCTATGCAAGTGTGCATCTGCAATTCATGTAACCCCAGATGGTGTGAGACTTTGCCACCTTTAAATGCTTCTCATCTTCAGCAGAATGCCCATGGAAATGTCATTCTGAATATGATTGCAACAAACAACAAGTCAGAATCTAGTCGCTGATTTCTGATTTCCATGTGTGTCGTTAGTACACAGTTAAAAGAAGTATATTGAAGTGGTAAATGTACTTGATGCGTAGATCCTACCCCTTCTCCTGGCAGAGGATTCATTCAAAATGAAAACAGAAAATGCCAGGAACACCCAACCTGTCTGAGACTAGAACCCAAAGGCACAGCCTCAGAGTGAAGGGATGGCCCTTTAGAACTGAGATGTGGAAAAATGTCTTCAGCCAGAGGGTGGTGAATCTTCAGAAATCATTGCCATGAGAGACTGTGGAGGCCAAGTCATTGAGCGTCTTGATGACAGAGATAGATAGGTTTTTGATTAGTAAGGAGTTCAAGAGTTATGGAGAGAAGGCAAAAGAATGGGGCTGAGAAACATATCAGTCACGATTGAATTTCAGAACAGACTCGACAGGCTGAATGGCCTAGTTCTGCTTCTATATCTGATGGTCTTTTGGGCAGGCAGCATCAGTGGAGAGTGAAAAGGCGATACAATTTCATTCAATGACCTTACATCAGAATTTGGAGAGGTTAGAGATGTAACAGTTTTTAAGCAAGCCAGGATAAAGGTGGGATGGGGACAAGAGATGGTAGGTATTGGTAGTGCTGGTTGTGAGAGCTGGGGGGAGAACAGAAGAGAAGGTAGATGATACAGTGGAGAGCAGGAAAGATTAAATATCAAAAAGCATCAAAGATTAAATATCAAAAGTGTAAGACAGAGGAGAGTGATAAAAGGACAATAAAACAAATAAGGGTGAAAAGACACCATTCAGCTTTTCCAAGGTTCAGTGTTTTCAGCCTCAACTATGACCTCTCTGCCACTAACGATGATTAATTGATGAGCATTAATCACAAGGGTCGTAACTTCCCTTACCCATTCCTCCAGTCCATGAAGGAACAATCGTGTCAAGTTCAGACTTTCCTGGGTAGAACATATCATGTTTAAACCTCACGTGATTTTTGTCCTGGAATGGGCAAACTATTCTTTGCATCAAGTTATCATCAAATTATGAATCCGCAAAAATATATCTTTTTGTTTTCTGTTTTTTCCAGTCTCTTTTCCCACTGTTAATACATATATCAATATGCAAAACAAACACAGAGAATGCTTGAGAAACTCAGCAGGTCTGGCAGCCTCTGAGGAGAGAGAAATAGACTTCATGTTTCAAGTTCAGAACTGAAAAAGTTATATTGGACTCGAAATGTTAACTCTGTTCCTCTCTCCATAGATGATGACAGAGTTGTTGAGTTTCTCTAGCATTCTCTGCATTTGTTTCATGTATTTATTGCTTCTCATGAGGGATTACACTTAATGGTAAGATTCTGGGGAGTGTTGCCGAACAAAGAGACCTTGGAGTGCAGGTTCATAGTTCCTTGAAAGTGAAGTCCCAGGTAGACAGGAAAGTGAAGAAGGAGTTTGGTACACTTGCCTTTATTGGTCAGAGCATTGTGTATAGGAGTCGGGAGGTCATGTTGCGGTTGTAAGGGATATTGGTTAGGCCACTTTTGGAATACTGCATTCAATTCTGGTCTCCCTGCTATAGGAAAGACGTTGTTAAACTTAAAAGGATTCAGAAAAGATTTACAAGGATGATGCCAGGGTTCGGAGGGTTTGAGGTTTAGTGATAGACTGAATAGCTCGTGCTATTTCCCCTGGAGTATCGGAGGCTGAGAGGTGACTTTATCGAAGTCTACAAAATCATGGGGGGCATGGATAGGTGAATAGTGAAGGTCTTTTCCCCAGGGTAGGGGAGTCCAAAACTAGAGGGCATAGATTTAAGTTGAGAGGGGAAAAGTTTAAAAGGGTCCTAAAGGGCAACATTTTTACGTAGAGGGCGATGCGTGTATGGAATGAACTATCAGAGAAAGTGGTGGAGGTTGGAACAATTACAATACTTAAAAGTCATCTGGATGGATACATGAATAGGAAGGGTTTAGAGGGAGATGGACCAAATTCTCGCAATGGGATGAGATTAATTTAGGATATCTGATCAGCATGGACGAGTTGGACAAGGGTCTGTTTCCATGCTGTCCATCTCTATGACTTTATGACTCTATATTCTGAGGTAAATGTTGATGATTTATTTGAACATTAACAATGGAAAAAGAGACTGATTAATAAGTGAAAAGAAGACAAATGCTGCTAGACCTGCTAAGTTTCTCCAGCATTCTCTATTTTAGTTTCAGACATCCCGCATCCAAAATGTACTTTGCTTTTACATGTATGTGTGAACTTTCTTCTAAAAAGTTTTTAAGCTGTTTTATTAAATTTGAATAGTTTTATGCCAGTAAACAAAAGTTTTGCAGGTAAAGCACAAATTTGAAAGCATTCTCTGAATGATCGATATCTGAATCTTCATAATCATCTTTTTCAGTGTTTATCATGTTTTATATTCTCATAAAGTCATGTTCAGCGATTATGGATTTGATTAAAGATATTGTAGTAAAAATTGGACTTGTAAACAGATGCCAAATGGCAAAACACTTCAGGAAGCAAATGGCTTGTGAAGCCTCTCAGGCCACAGTTTGTTTTGTGCAGTGGCATACGACTTTGTCATTGACTAACTTCTCAGTCACGGCAAGGAGCCACAACTTTTGCCCTGCAAAGCCCTTCAGGCTCTAAGAATATCTGTTTTTCATTCAGTAAGCTTGCAAGAGAATATAAAACTGTCCGAGTACCCATATATTTTCCTTGTGAGTAGGCAGTCACCGCATAGACCAATTTTCTGTGAGATCTTTGTGTGGTTAAGCAAGAAGAAAGCATTCCTTTCCCTTTGAAAGAAAGACCAGTGAGGATTGCAAGGCCCTGGCAAATATTTCCCTCTAATGGCTTACCGCTGAGAATCAGTTTTATTTGAGTACTCAGCTGAACTGCTGTAGTTCATCTTAATTCTTGAAGTTTCTGTTTTGCTTCATAGGTCCTTGAATTACGAACATATGAGCCAGGAGCAGGAGAATGATATGTGGCCACTCAACCCTGCTCTGTTATTTGAGAAGAATTCTAACATATGTCGAAAAACCTTAAAGTCTATGACCATTGTATACAATATATTATACAGTGTTATTATATAGTCAACAATGGATTCCAAAGGAGAAAAAGAATGGAAAAGTGGCCAATTTTCTTTCTACGATATGTCACCCTCAATGATAATCCTTGAAAAAGTGCAATCTGAATTTTGCCTTCTTTATCTGGTTTCTTTAAGATCCCAAGGGGAAATCAATTAATGATGCACTGCATAATATGGTTTATGTAAAGATTCTTTGTGTCATCCAGCTGTTGCAAATTCTTGGATCAGGTATGTTGATGGCAAGTACTGACATCTAAACCTTGAGGCTTTTGTCAGTCTGACTTTGACCTGACAAGTATTGTTCAAAGGCTCCTATTTCTGACAGGTGTACATCTGTAGGCTCTGCCATATACTTTGCATCACTTGAGGCACCCACTACTTGACATTTACCTTGGGTGGTGGGCAACCAAAGGTCAACAGTTCATTCGGTCAAAACTTACTTGGCACATGGACGATGCCAACTTTCCAGACTGTTCTGACTCTTTTGCTTCATGTTTTCCTTGAGGAAACTCGGTTGGACAATTGCTCATGACAGAAATTATTGCATTTGTCAAATCATTGATTTTATGTGTGTTAACTTGCATTCCTTCTTGCCTCAGATTGAAGCAACTCAATTTCTTTTTCCTTTTTTACCACACTCTCCCGTGTATAATGTGCAACCTGCACAACTTCAATGCGGTTGACCCTCTATGTCTGCCAAGGCAACCCATAATAGAACGTTTTCAACTGGCACTTGCAGTGAACTGCTGAACTCCTTTTGACCTTTTTACTCAACTGACACCCAGAAGAGGAAACTTGTGAATAAAACAGCATTGGTCTTCTTTTAATAGCTTTTCAGTTGTGACTCCTATTTGAGTCTATCTATCACTTTTTTTTCTTATTCATTTGTTGGATGTGGGTGTCGCTGGCTGGCCAGCATTTCTTGCCCATCCCTAGTTGCCCTTGAGAAAGTGATGGTGAACTGCCTTCTTGAAACGCTGCAGTCTACCTGCTGTGGGTTGTCCCACAATGCCATTAGGGAGTGAATTCCATGATTTTGACCCAGTGATAGTGAAGGAACAGCAATATATTTCCAAGTCAGGATGGTGAGTAACTTGGAGGGGAACTTGCAGGTGGTGATGTTCCAAAGTATCTGCTGCCCTTGCCTTCCAGATGGAAGTGGTTGTGAGTTTAGAAAGTGCTATCTGAGGATCTTTGGTGAATTTCTACAGTGCATCTTCCAGATGGTACACACTAATGCTACTGAGCATCAATGGTGGAAAGAGTGGATGCATGTGGAAAGCATGCTACATTTGAACAAAATAGGGTTGTATCTAAAATGGATTATTTGTTCAGTTTTACAGCAGTATGATCTCCAAAAATATTCTGATAGATAAGTAGGCACCTGATACCTGGAAAGCTTTATTCTGCAATAGATCTTGATGTTGTACGTACTATAGAACTGGTGATAATGAATTGGGAGGCTGTTTACATCTCTCCAAATTTTTATTTTCACCAATTTAGGATCCTTTATATCTGAATAGGTAAACAGACTGCTGACAATCACTCATAAATGTCATCTATCGTCAGTCTACATTATATGCTGAAGGTTTCACTGGGCTTTGAGTCAAATATTCAAGGCTGAGAGCTGAGTGTCATGGTGACAGATCAGAGTCCCAAAGTACAATGGACATTTTAACTTGTAATTCCAAAATCTGTTCTTTAAAATAGGAATGTTACAAGCAACAAGAGATTGTGGATATATTTTCACTGCTATCTGATAAAATCCTATGTGGGACACATGGGATGTCACACCTGCAAAGTGTTGGCAATTTTGAACAGAGAAAAACAGAGATGTAACAGGAAGAGATAGTGATGGAACTCAATCATTGGCAATGTGACAGGAGAAGATAGCAATGCTTGATTGAGGTTGTTGACTTGCTCGCTGAGCTGGCTTGTTCTCGTTCAAGCATTTCATCACCATGCTAGGTGACATTATCAGTGGAGCCTCTGATGACGCAATGTTTTTCTACTCCGATTGGAATTTATACTGTTTGGTCTGTTATGGTGAGTAGCGTCATTTCCGATTTTGATCTGTATGGGTTTGTATATGGGGTCCAATTCTATGTGGTTATTGATTACATTATGGGTGGAAAACCATGCCTCTAGGAATTCCCGTGCATGTCTATGTTTGGCTTGGGCTACTATGGTTAACTTGTCTGTTTAACTGGGTCATGGGAATCATGCTAGCCCAAGCCAAACATAGACACGCACGGGAATTCTGCGAGGCATGGTTCTCCACCCGTAATGCAATCAACAGATAAATAGAATTGGACCCCATATACAAACCCACACAGATCAAAACCGGAAATGACACTACTCACCATAACGGACCGGACAGTATAAATTCCAAGTGGAGTAGAATAACATCGCTTCATCACTTCACTGGAGGCTCCACTGATGATGTCACCTAGCATGGTGACGAAACATTTGAATAAGAACAAGCCAGCTCTGCGAGCAAGTCAACAACCTCACCCACAATCCGAGCTACAGATCATTGCCAAAACTTTAAACAATGCTTGATCAGTAATAATCTGCTAGTGACACCCAGTTTGAGTTCTGCCAGGGCCATTCAGCTCCTGACCTCATTACAGCCTGGGTTCAAACATGGACAATAGAGCTGAATTCCAGAAAAGAGGTGAGAGTGATTGCCTTGACATCAAGGTTGCATTTGACTAAATGTGGCTGTAACAAAACCAGAGTCTAGGGGAATTAGGGGAGAATTCTATGTTGGACTCAGTTATAACCAGCACAAAGAAAGATGGGGGTTTTGGTCATTGGAGGTCAGTCATTTCATCTCCAGACACCTCTGCAGTAGTTCCTAAGGGAAGTGTCATTGGCCCAAATAACTTCAGTTGCTTCATCAATCACTTTTCTTCCACCATAAGGTCATTAAGAGAAAGATTCATGATGATTGTGTGATGTACAGCAACATTTGCAACTTCTCAGATACCGAAATAGCTGATGTTTATTTGCAGCAAGACCTGGCCAATATCTGGGTTTGGGTGATAACTGGCAAGTAATGCCGGACAATGACTTCTCAAACAATTGAGAATCTAGCCTAAGATAAATAGCAAAATAAATAATAAAGTAGTCTTAAATGGAGTGGATGAAGGGGAACCAATTACTGTACAGGAATTAGATTTTCAGAAGGCGTTTGATGAGGTGCTGCATTAAAGGTTAATTGCGGAAAATAAAAGCTTATGGCATAAGGTGTAATGTATTAACATGGAGAGAAAGTTTTCAGCTAAAAGGAAGCAGATATCGAGCATAAATGGATCATTTGTTTGTTTAGCAAGATGTTAGGAGTAGTGTACTACAGGAATGAATGCTGGGGCCTCAATATTTTCACAATTTATATCAATAACTTTGATAAAGGGATGGAAGACATGGTTGCTAAATTTGCCAATGACACAGAAGTAGGTAGGAACGTACGTTATGATGAGGCTGCACGAGGTGGTTAAAGAGCTGGCAAATGAAGTATAATGCAGGAAAACATAACACGTTCCTTTTTGAGAGAATCTGTTTGAAAGCAAGAGACCATCCATTTAAGACACAGATGAACAGAATGTTATTCTCACAGAGGGTTGTGAGTCTTTGGAACTTTTTTCCTCAAAAGATGGTGGAAGCAGGGACTTGGATATTTTGAAAGCAGAGGTGGATATATCCTTGATAACCAAGAGGGTGAAAGATTGTCAGGGGGTACGCAGGAATGTGAAGAAATCAGATCAACCATGACCTAATTAAATGGCAGAGCTGGCCTGATGGGCCTTATGACCTACTCTTATTCCTAATACATATGAATGTTCATAAATTCTCCCAACTATATAAATAGTGGTCAGGATATTTCATAGTGGCTATGCTATACCATTGTTGGGCACTTCGTACTTCCCATAGGCATCAGTCATTCATAATTTTGTTCAAAGTTTTCTATCTGGTGTGCAGTAGCTTTGTAAGTGCATGCAACAATGATATTGATATACACCTCTGTGGCACAGTGCAACTTTTTCAATGACTGTAGTTGTTAAACTCATGAAAATAAATCAAAAAGTGAAGCAGATGCCTGACTTAAAAGAATCAAATTGCATAGAAATTTGGACTCAACGAATTTTGGAAGATTTCAGGACTGTGCCAACTGTTGGAAGTTCAGCTCAACGTGAGGAACCCACCTTGCATCACAGAATCATAGAGCTGTACAGCATGGAAACAGATCCTTCAGTCCAACCCGTCTATGCCGACCAGACATCCTAAATAAATCTAGTCCCATTTGCCAGCATTTGGCCCACATGCCTCGAAACCCTTCCTGTTTATATATCCATCCAGATACCTTTTAAATGTTGTAATTGTACTAGTCTCCTCCACTTCCTCTAGCAGCTCATTCCATACGTGCACCACCTTCTGCATGAAAAAATTGCATCAGTTCTAATGTAATTCGAACACTTTGGGGGATTTGCTATATGCTCAGTTGGCATGTTTGTCTTGCATTCACCATTCAAGAAAACTCTTTAAAGAGCCTGCATGTGTTTCAATATGTGACATATGATGCCATGCAATTCATAATCTGTCAGATCCTTTCTCACTATTGTTACGTTCAAAGAAAGGCAATACTAAGATCAAAAGAAAATGTTAATGCAATAACAGAAAACTAATTTTTCATGAAAAAACCACTGCCTCAGACATATTAGAAATAATACCATTCATTGCTTTCTGAATTGAAAATAATTATCCAATATTGAGGTGCATAAAATGATAGACACCGTCAGCTTTGTTCTCACAGTTTAAGGTAAAGTTTCAAACCCCCGAATTACTAATCTCTTCAAGGGACATTCCACGTCTTCAGTGCGTGATCTCAGGCAATCCATTATATTTTAGCTAACAAGCAAGGTGCTGGAAATTGCCCACAACATATTGTTAAAAATAACAATTGGGTGAATTCAATAGGGCTGCACTCCAGTAACAAAGCACTTTTTGATAAGAGCAGCAGTCAGAAATAAGTCTACTATACTGCTGTCCCAGTTCTCCAGCCCACTTTTAGCAAGGTCCTGACTCTGGAATGCAGGAGAAGTGAATTTGTCCTTCTAACTTGAGTTCTTAAATTTGGACTCTAACTTTTATCCTACGCTATGCTGTGTCATTCTTAGTACCAAACATGATTGGAAAATCTCGTTATGAAACAAAGGGATCCTTGGGCCTAGCTGGATTGAGGTCAGCTAGTGTTAGCAAATCAGTATCCTTCAATTGATCTCAAAGCTATGTAGGATTGAATAATCTCAAACAAAATGACATTGAGGGGGGAGGGTATGTTTGGTTCAGTGATTGTGATGCCTCTTATTGTCATCCAGAGAGTAACTGTGCTACAAAGACCCAAAAGATTCCAAGTTAAATCCCTGGACTTGTATTGAATGACCTGGTCCCCAATTAATGGAAGTAGTAATGTTACAATTAATCCCAGCACCTTTGAATTTGTGGGAAGAAAATGGAGCTGGTGTACAAGCTATCCAAGGTCTCCCATGCTAAAGAAACGAAGTTATTCTTCCCCATCCATGCCTCTTTATATTTCACACTGACATAGACTGTATTCCTCAAACAAGGCTCAAGAGAAAATAGCAGCTTAGACCGGGACCGAAGAATCCAAGTGAAGGCCATGCAGTAAGTTCCTGTTCCATCTTAATTATGGATGAAGTGCATTGAAGGCCTATGGCATCTATCTTTTTTATTTTGCTTTCAGGTGAGTTTTCTTTCTGTTTCAATTTCAGTGTAATGTCCAGCCAACGCAAAACAAATCTCCCTGCACTCTGCTAAGAAGGATTCGTTATTGTAAATTCAAAAACATGAGGCACAACGTTGAAATAAGGCCTGAAAATGGTGGATATTATCTTGGGGTGAGGTAGCCTAGAAAATTTACAGATCAAGAAGCCTGGAATTAGACAGGACAGTTGTTTTTTTTTTCAGCTGGCAAGGAGACAATGAGCCAAATGGCCTCCTCCTTCTGTGTTTTGTAGCATTTCTTTGATTTCCTCATTGTAGAAGCAGGAAGATTTCTCCCAGCTCCACATGGCCCAGTGTGACCTTGACCATGCATGCAGCAGGAAACTTTGGTATTTCTTGAAACCAGCAGTTTTTTTGGAGCCCGAATTCATGCCTGTAGCAAGAAGCAAGAAGCAAGTAAGGCTAGCAGACAAAGTTCCTGACATCCTTTGTAGCCATGTAAACAGCACCCAGTTCTCTCCCAAATTGGGAGAACCTCCAGTTGCAAGGCAAACATCTCAAGCTACTGCAGCGCCAATGAATTTCAAAAATCATCGAGTGGTTATATGTACAACTCCACAACTGATAATGACAAATTCATATAAGCCTAGTAGCGTGGCACGGTGGCTCAGTGGTTAGCACTGCAGCCTCACAGCGCCAAGGACCTGGGTTTGATTCCACCCTCGGGCGACTGTCTGTGTGGAGTTTGCACGTTCTCCCTGTGTCTGTGTGGGTTTCCTCCGGGTGTACCAGTTTCCTCCCCCCACAGTCCAAAGGTGTGCAGGCTAGGTGGATTGACCGTGCTAAGTTGCCTGTAGTGTTCAGGGATGTGTAGATTAGGTGGGTTATAGGGGGACGGGTCTGGGTGGGATGCTCTGAGGGTCAGTGTAGGCTTGTTGGGCCGAAGGGCCTGTTTCCACACTGTAGGGATTCTATAAAAAAGATCTTTAAAAATTCTATAAAATAGTAACACATCGATAATGATGCATGTACATGCACATCTCATAGAATCCTCATAGAATCCCTACAGTGTGGAAGCAGGACATTTGGCACATCAAGTCCATACCAACCCTCCGAAGAGTATCGCACACAGACCCACCCCCATCTATACAGACAGACAAATACATATGCATAGAGACCGTTATACTCAATTCTTCAATAGATTGGTGTTTGATTGTGTGCATTCACTTAACTGTCCTCAGTACTGTTAGTCAAGCCGAGGTGTGGTTATTGAGAAAGAGAAGCTCAATTTAAGTCGTAAGCTTATGGCTGCAGATACTTCAGATGCATTGTAAATAAAATTCCTTTTCAGACACAGAAACTGGTGTCATCTCTGCATATCTCCAGGATGCAAACCAGCAACTGGCGAAGAGGATGTTGGACAGTTTAAACTAACTGGCTTAATCACTTTTCCTATCTTCACAGGGAGATCCACCATGGGATGGATGGCTTTGGGAGCTCAACAACAATATTTTCACTACCGGAATGGATAGTCCAGATGTAGCAGCAGCCTGGAACAGTGTAATAACTTATGTATTGCTTTGGGCATATGGTCACTAAGTATTCAAAAAGCTGTCAGATGAAGACACATCTATGTTTGATATGGAAGTAAGTGCTCTCGAAATGTATATCAAGCCAAGAAAAGCATGATAATTGAAAAAAAATAAACTCTGCTGAAGATACTGAGGAAATACTGAGCCCATGAACAATATATGGCAACATTACGACAGTTTGGTTTCAACATGTTAATTTGATACTCTAACTAATTCGTGACCAATTAATTGAAAAAAAAACATTGATTGTATAAATTAGGAATGCCTTCTCATGAATGTTATTGATTTAATCTTGGAGAAAGCCATGAAATTGGCAGAACAAATCCAATCTGCCATCTTTGATTCAAAGAGGTTACACAGAAATGCACTCTCAGGCTTAGACCCTTGTCTAACTACACTAAGTGTGAGGGCTACAGATAAAGTATCAACAACATGTGCCCGACCACAGGGAAATAGCTCAAAAATTGGCCCAAATTCTGGAGAACAAGTCAAAATGCCATGTTTAGCTTAAAGGGAAAATGTAACTCATTCTGAAAGTGAAATTACTTTGCAAAAGTATGCAGGTCATTGAAAGAGAACTTCAGTGATTCAGCATTTGGGCGAGGGAATGTGTATATCATCGTGAATGGTAAAACACCATGTCACTTTAAAGAATCCTCACTGATGTTGGTGTCGAAGCAATTGTATTAACAAGAAGTTCTGCTACCTTTATTTTGTCAACTGTACTTCGTCCTATGTCAAACACGGTTCAAGCTTGTGACAATTTGACTATTCCAGTTTTGGAATGATCACAATTCCAGTATGCTAAAAAAAGACACTCTAGGCAGGTTCATGTCCTACATAGCCAACTGTATTAGAGTCAATCCTTTTAATAGGATAGTTTAAAACTTGAAGAATCTGGAGCACAGATGAATGTGTTGATGACCCAGACTATACTCAATGATTTCTGAAGAAGGGTCCCGACCTGAAATGTCAACGTTCCTGCTGCCCGGTCTGCTGTGTTCCTCCAGCTCCACACTGTGTTGTCTGATTCCAGCCATCAGCAGTTTTTACTATCTCTCAATGATTTTGTTTCTCTGTTACTGCATTTGTGGAGATCAAGCATCACTGTCATACCTTTTGCACTGATACATCAATTTGGCCAGTTTCACAAGCTTTGAAAGGTCTGCAATTTGTAATCAGTGTCAAAGTGTTACAGAAGCTGGAATATCGGTATCACTGAGCAG
This sequence comes from Rhincodon typus, assembly GCF_021869965.1. Classification (NCBI taxonomy): domain Eukaryota; kingdom Metazoa; phylum Chordata; class Chondrichthyes; order Orectolobiformes; family Rhincodontidae; genus Rhincodon; species Rhincodon typus. The sequence continues at coordinate 17,242,448 of NC_063339.1, forward strand.
ATCAACCCATCATCTAGCCTATGTTTTGCATGATGCAAAAACTGATTTTTTTTTCTTTATTCATTAACAGGATGAGGGTTTTGCTGGGTAGGCAGCATTTATTGCCCATCCCTAATTGCCCAGAGTCAACCACATTGTTATGGGTCTGAACCACATGTAGGCCTGATCAAGTAAGGATGGCGGGTTCCTTCCCTAAAGGACATTAATGAACCAGATGGGTTTTTCCTGACAATCAGCACATGGTCATCATTAGATTCTTAATTACAGATATTTTATTCTACACAAATTACACCATCATCCATATCAGGATTCGAACCTAGGTCCCCAGAAAATTATCTAGGTTTCTGGATTAACACTCCAGTGATAACACCACTGGGCCATCATCTCCCCATTTATTTAGGCTATGTGTCAACTTTAAGGCAATTATTAAAGCAATTATTCGAGATAAGTCCCCATGTTCTTCAATCTAAGAACTATTGGTATGATTTCATGATTCTACAGAGTTTGTGACATGCAACAGAGATACCACTACCTGAGTAGAACTAATAGATAACTTTTAGGTATTTTTACCATCAAAGGTGTGTTTCAATAAAATGTTCTGTGTACTTAATTCAGTATTTAGTGCATTCTAGAAGATAGCTTCATCAGTCCTGTCAGATGTTGAGGGAATGCTCAGCCTACAGGTTGACATTGTTATCCATGGATGGGATGAAGTAGACATGGAAGGGACACAGCAGAATGTGGTTATCCGCTCACTGGACTTGAAGAGTACAATTTTACATTTGACAAGGAGAAGTGTACATTTGTGACATTTCAGCTCTTCAGCTCTTCTATTCTACCTGCCAAAGTGTATAACCTCACATTTTCCTACATTATATTCCATCTGCCAAGTTTTTGCTTTTTCACTTAACCTGTCTACATCAGTCTATAGACTCTTTGTGTTATCCTCACTATTTACCTTCCCACATATTTTCATGCCACCTACAAACATGATAATAGTACATTCACTTCCATCATCCAGGTTATTAATATATGTTGTAAATAATTGTGGCCCCACTGCTCTCTATGGCACTAGTTACAAGTTCTTTAATGTCCTTTATCCCAGCACTATATCTGACAACACAACACTTTCCATCAATTTGCTAATGACTGAGGGTAGTTTCTTAGGGGTTGTAAGTTGCTGATTAAATCAGTGCTATTGTGGACAGGTCGCATCTTCCACACTGTGTGTGTGTGTGTGTGTGTGTGTGTTTGTGTGTGTGGCTTTGTTAGGTTTACACACCTGAATGCGTGTCTGTTTGACAACAGTTCATATGTGCACTGTGAAAACATAAGGTTGTCAGGTACGCTGAACAAAGTGAATTTTTGATTTAGCCAACAATAAAGATTTCTTTCAACATCAATGAAGGAGGTTTGGAGTGACAGGTCTAGCAGGCAAATGCAAGTTTCTGCACTTTTCTGTGTGTATGATATTACTGTAGGAGCCCAGACTTCTTGGTTTAATAGTATACACGAGAGGGTGAATGGCAGAGGGGTTCTTTCTGCTAAGTACTCCTGAAGAGGCACAGTGCCAACTCAATGAATAACCAGGGTTCCTGAGCAGGCAGCCAGTGTTTATGTGATAATAGCCCTTTTCAAAGGTTTACTTTGATCTTGGTTAGCGTGGACGTTCCGATCAGTTCAGCTAGAAAATGGGTTACCTTTTTTCTCATGTTGTTGATCTCATAGAGAAGGGCGCTCACTTCAGAATGACAAAAACTTCTGTCTGCCTATGCGTCGGTGCTTCTGCGAGCGAAATTGATATTGGCTGCATTGTCTTGTCTGAGACTTGTGCAGGATTAGAAGAAACAAAAAAAATTCTTTGCAGTAAAGTATGAGGGGTGATCTTTTTGAGAAATTGACCTTTTTCACAGGGGGCAGACCAGGCAGTTCAAGGTAGGAGTTGGAAAGAAACGAATGTTTAACAACAGCAACAATGGTCTCTGACACCATGAATTTAAGTAACAGCTCTTGTGGAGGAATGGCACCCAGTAAGTAACAGCCTTCATGAAGGAATGTCACCCAGCCAGCTTGTTACCAATTGTTTTTCCTTTGAACATACCTACCAAGCTTGCCTGTTTGAATCCATACATCTGTTCGCAGTTCAGGCCCATGCATGTACTTTGTCACTAATAACAGTTCGGCCACCTCACTGAGCATTTGCCTGTTCTCGGACAGTCTGTCAGGACTGAGGGTGACTGGCTTCAATGCAGTTCGACGGTTCCTGAAATTGGCTGACAAGTCCGTTCCACTCCAGCCACATGTAGGGGCAAGTGTTGCTTGAAGGTTTGGGTCGGAGGCATGTGCACTCTCTCCTCCGATCACCCAACTTCATCTTGGCAGGGAATAAAAACTGTAAGTTCTGTGGATGCTGTAAATCAGAAACAAAAACAGAGCTTGCTGGAAAAGCTCAGTAGGTCTAGCGGCATCTGTGGTGAGAAATCAGATTTAATGTTTCAGGTCCGGTGACCCTTCCTTAGAACTGGTGGTAGCTAGGAAAATGTCGGTTTATATGCCCACTTACATCTAGCATTCCTCTGATGTTTTACACCAGTTTTGAAATTTCCAGTTTGCGGCCTCCAGCTGCCTCCTCTTTACCATAGACATGCAATCCCTTCACACATCCATCCCCCACCAGGATGGTCTCAGGGCTCTCCCCTTCTTTGTGGAACAAAGGCCTGAACTGTCCCCACCTTTCACCAGCCTCCTCCGCCTGGATGAGCTTTTCCTCATCCTGAACAACTTCACTCTGAGCTCCTCTCATTTACTTCAGGTCCGACGTGTGATCATGGGTACCAGCATGGGCCCTAGTTATGCCTGTCTCTTTGTGGGGTCCGTGGAACATCCATGGTTCCAGTCCTATTCCAGCCCCCATCCACAACTCTTTCGCTGATGTATCAATGGAATCATCGCTGCTGCTTCACCCCACCCTCACATTCGCCTGGTCAATCTCTGACTCCTCCCTTCTCTACCTCAACATCTCTGTTTCTATTTCTGGGGATTGGCTGGCCATCAATATCTACTATAAACCCCCCAGTTCCCACAATTACCTGGATTATACTTTCTCACATCCTGCTCCTGGAAAGAGTCTATTCCATTCTCCCAGTTCCTCCCGTCTCCGTCACATCTCTTCCGATGATGTCAACTTCAATAAGGGAGCATCCGAAATGTCCATCTTCTTCTTTAACTGAGGAATCCCCAGCACCATTGTTGATAAGGCCCTCAACAAAGATCCATCCATCTCCTGCGCTGCAGCCCTCACCCCTTCTTTTCCCTCCTTACCTATCATCCCACCAGCATCCACATCCAGAGTATCATTAACTGCCATTTCCGCCACTTCAAGCAAGATGCCATCACCAGATGTATATTCCCCTCTCCTTCCTTGTCCATCTCCTGCAGGGACCGTTCCCTCCGGGACACTCTGGTCCACTCTTCCTTCATTTCGTGCAACACCCCACAGCCCCATGGCACCTTCCACTGAAACCGGTGAAGGTGTAACACCTGCCCATTTACCTCCTCTCTCCCCAGTATCCAAGGGCCCAAACATAACTTCCAGGTGAAGCAACACTTCCCTGAATCTAGTCTACTGCATTCACTGCTCACAATGTGGTCTCCTCTACATTGGGGAAACGAAGCGTAGACTGGGTGGCTGCTTCATGGAACATCTACATTCTGCCCACAAAAAAGACCCTGAACTACCTGTTGCCTTCTACTTCAACACACACCCTGTTCCCTGGCCAAGTTTCTGTCTCATGTTTGCTGCAGTGTTCCAGCGAAGCTCAATGCAGGCTGGGAGAACAACACCTCATTTTCCACTTGGAGACCCTGCAGTCTTCTAGACTTAATATCGAATTCAATAATTTTAGGGCTTGAACTCTCCCATGTCCTTACCCCAACCTTCCACGCACCAGGTCTTGTTAACACATAGTCTGCTATTACACACAACCCATTGTTAGCCACTAACAGTCCCCATTAATAGTTATTTACCTTCCCAGCCAGATCGATATCCACTCGTTTGCCTGTCCAACTGTTCTTCTCTCTCTTTGACTTCTATCCCCACCTATTGTTTACTCCTTAACCCCTCCCCCAAACCCATGTTCTGAATATAAATTGACATTTTCCCAGCTACCATTAGTTCTGAGGAAGAGTCACTGGACCCAAAATGTTAACTGATTTCTCTCCACAGATGCTGCCAGACTGGCTGAGCTTTTCCAGCAATTTCTGTTTTTGTTTCATCATTGCACTTCCTGACAAAATCTCTTCAACTATTTGGCACTTTCCCCAATGAGCCTTTCTCGTTTTCAGTCTGCCACAATCTGAGATCTCCTCAACAGATATGTTTTACCTCTTCAGGAATATCTTGTGGGCCTTTCTAGAGTGTTTCCAATGTTCTTCTGGGATTCTCCACTTGTGACTGAGTATCAGTTGAACCGATTGCTTTGAGAATACTAAGTTCAGAAATACGAATGACATGTCCCACAGGCTATGGTGACGGAGATTAGTGAGACGAAGGAATTGCGATGATCAAGGTGTTGTTGAAACACTGATGTACTTGCTGATTGCTTTAAAGCTGTCATCTTAAAATAGTTAAAAATAGGTTTAAGAAAATCTCACAGGGTGAGAATAATGAATGGAACAGGTCTGAAATGAATTTTGCAAACTTTTCAATATGCATTCGGTCCCAAGTTACCATCTGAAAGATTCTGATGCCTACTTTAGATAGATATTCAAAATGGTGGAATAATTTGTGTGACAAATTTATCAGTGGGCTAAATGTCTTCAAAGATCGTTTACAAGTCATCCTACTGTGAATTGGCCAGAGTTGCCACATGTTAAAATAAACCAAAGATATTGTTGCAAAGTTATAGAACATGATGTCACCAAAATTTAATTGGTTGAAAGGCTTTGACACTCATCAAATCCTTCAGAGAAGGAACTTCTGGATGAACTCAAAGAATATACTATTTTATGCTCTGTTTGAAGAAGGACACAATTTTAAAACAATTGCTAAATAAAAACCGAAAGAACAGCGGGTGCCGTCACAACTCTGATTTCTCTCCACAGATGCTGAGCTTTTCCAGCAATATTGTTTAAAGCAATTGCAGTAACATAGCAGCATCTTCAAAAGCTTGGCTTTAAAACAATAACTGTAGCCATCAACAAGTCCAGCGGAGCATCCAAATCTCGTGTGAGTTGTGACCTGTCTTGTCACGAAGACAGTGTCCAATATTTCATTACGAATCTAAGCTAAAGTACAACACAATGCCCCATAGAAGCTTGCGAAGGGCCAATCAAGGAACAATGACAAAGCTATTTCCAAAGTCTGTCCGTGGCATGAAACCATATCAACAAAGTTCAAGAGGTAACCACAATGTAAGTGTTTAAAAACCCAGTCAATCTGTCCATGTGATAAATGTGACATTTTGGTATAAAAGTACTTACCTTGCCTGCAGTCAATCTCTCTGTTTTTTGGACTCAATGTAATGTATTCAGACAACTATAATAACATCAGTAAGCACAGAACCCAGACTATGTGTGTAGCTGTGTAAATATTTAGTGTTGTTAATAAATTTCAAGACATGTGTCTCAACAAGAATCCCAGTCTTTGTGGTATATGTCATGTGAATTAACAAGTAGAAAACCACAAAGTGCATGAGAAACCACAAGCTGAAGTTCTGTTTTTTTTTAAATCAGTAAGCATTCATTTGCATGATTCAAAGAAAAACAGGAGATCTTCTCGGTGCTGAGTAATATGGCTCTGTCAGCCAATTTCTCCAGAACCAGTTTTAACTTTGGTTTGCTTCTGGTGAGATGTTGGTACGCACAGGATGACTGCCATTTTTGCCCACATCATGGCCGCCATAGCAACTTGTTCTTTCTGAGTTAGTTCAGACATTTCTGAGAAAATCATAAGTAGAGATATCGGGTATTAAAGAAGGGAAGTCGTGCTGAAGATTCCAAAGTTGTGATGAGGCCACAATTGCAGTTTTACATCCCTTTCAGGTCACCACATTTTAAGAAGAATGTGAAGCTGCTTGAAATGATGCAGAAGGGATTTTATAAATTTGTTTATGAATTTAGTTATTCACTCATCATTGCCCAGAGGCTAAATAAGAATCAACCATATTGCTATCAGTCTGGAGTCACATGTAGGTCAGACCAGGTCAGAATGGCAGATTTCCTTCCCTGAAGAACTTATAGTCACAGAGTTGAAAAAATTCATTCTTTACACTTATGTGTTGGGGGAGGCAATGGCCTAGCTGTATTATCTCTGGACTCTTATTCCATATATCCACATAATGTTTTAGGGACCCGGGTTTGAATCCTGACACAACAGACAATGGAATTTGAATTCAATACATATCTGGAATTAAGAGTCTAATGACCATGATACCATTGTCGATTGTTGGAAAAAACCCATCTGGTTCACTAATGTCCTTTGATTATGAAATCTCCTCTCCTTACCTGGTCTGGCCTACGTACAATCCAGACCCACGGCAATTGATTCTTAACTAGGCAATTACGGATGGACAATAAATCCTGGTTTAGGCAGCAACACCTTATCCCATGAATGAATAAAAGAATGCTACTTGTTTAGCTTTTGTACAAGAATCATAATCATTAAACGCTACTGTCCAGTTTAAATTGAAAATCTGGTCTTCCCCCAGTAAATTTGCTTCCACAACTCACTCATTTTCGAACAATTTTTATTTGTGTTAAAAATCAGGGCAGCTCTTAAAAAGGGTTAATTTTTGCATATCCACAGTCATATTTGACAATGTTTCATGTCATGAAGTTTCTTCATAGCCTAAGGCTCTCGTTGTTCTCAGCCCAATTTTAGATACTTTATTTCTGATTGATAGCCAGGTAAAGGACAATGAACCCGAGCAGCAGATTACACAACCTCGGCATCACCTTGGAACTGCTCTGAAGGGCAATACTGAGTTGATGACTTTCTTGAGCTGTTGCAGAAAAATCTGATTTATTCTGGCAGAGAACTACAATACCGTATGGCACTTTTGTGATTTCAGTAGAGGTTTTTATTGCCAGGCTACTGCTGGTACATTCTGTAATAACCCTGCCGCTGATCACAATGTATCATCAGTTGTGTACATGCAAAACTTGTTCCCTTTTGCATTGCCCAGCTATTGAAATACAAAATCTGATATAATATCGATTGTCAATTATGAGGACCATTCCTGTGATCATCATCAATGATAGCATTGATTTAGGGTGGCATGGTGGCTCAGTGGTTAGCACTGCTGCCTCACAGTGCCAGGGACCCGGGTTCAATTCCACCTTCGGGCAACTGTCTGTGTGGAGTTTGCACATTCTCACTGTGTCTGTGTGGGTTTCCTCCCACAGTCCAAAGATGTGCAGGCTGGGTGGATTGGCTAAGCTAAATTCCCTGTAGTGTTCAGAGGTCTGTAGATTAGGTGGGTTATAGGGGAATGGGTCTGGGTGAGATGCTCCAAGTGTCATTTGGGGTGCACTTGTTGAGCCAAAGGGCCTGTTTCCACACTGTAGGGATTCTATGAAATAACACTTATCACAAAGGTGTAAGGAAAGACAAACTATGCTAAGCTAAAGGAGACTTTAGAATGGTTTTGGTTGAGGGAAAGGTGGGGTGGGCTTTGCCAATTATTCAGTTAGGTTTTAAAGCCTTTCATGAAGGAAGAAATGGGAGTTCATGGAGGAAATTTCAGACAATGCAGTCATGATTGCATAAAGTCCAACTGCCAACTGGACAGCTGGAGGCAAGGAAATGAAGATATGTACAAGGGCAAGTTTAAAAGAATGGAAAATTTGAGAGAAATTAAAGAATTATAGAGAATGTGTGGAGTGCTTGAAATGCTTGGAATGTGTGCTCTGATCCCTGTGGAGACGGATAACTATGAAAGAAAATATATGACTTTCCCAGGGACCATTGCAGAGCATCACAAGACAAGATTTGGCATTTTAAGACTTTTACTATAACAAAAAATCTGAAATCAATATTGATTAAACATTAGGTAACAAGGTTTGGTGCTAGAGGAACACAACAGGCTGGGCAGTATCAGAGGAGCAGGAAAGCTGACGTCAGCTTTCCTGCTCCTCTGATGCTGCGTGGCCTGCTGTGTTCCTCCAGCACCACACCTTGTTACCTCAGACTCCAGCATCGGCAGTTCTTACTATCCTTGATTAAACATTATTTAGCAGGCACCTGATACAGGAGACCACAGAAATATACTCCCCATGAATATCTTGACACAACTGAAAATCACACCACTTTTATACATTATACTGGTTCTGTAGCAAAAATGTAGTCTTGTGTTTAAACTCCAAAACTCTTCACACCTTTAATAGGATCTCTTCCCCCTGTCCAACAGGGTGAATGTTTGAGTAAACAAACACAAACAGAAAAGGGGTCACTAGATCTGAAACATTAACTCTGCTTTCTCTCCACAGATGCTGCCAGATCTGGTGAGGTTTTCCAGCAATTATTTTTAATAGGAAAAAAATTTTGTTTGTGTTCCTGATTTCTAGCTCTTTGCTTTTTTTTTAACGTTTCAGTATCCTTTTATAAGAAAGAACCTTCTCCCAGTTATCCGGACATAATAAAATGGACAGAAATACAGCTTCTAATGGGTCTTTGGTCCTTTCCTCTCCACAAACTGCATTTCTTTCCTGGTAAGGAGCTCTATTCTTACCAATGTCCTGTTTGGTGTTTAACCTGAAAACAGTCATTTTATTCTGCCTGGCATAACAGCAGCTGCTTTCTAACTCCTTCCCCAAATATCTCAGCTTAACTTTGAGATGCATCCCTCTGCACCACAAACTGCTGTCTTTACTTTGTGTCCCACTTGAGTTACAATTTAAGTCTTATTTTCAATAACTGTTGGACTAGGTCCTGCCCAATGGCAATCAATTCATGTGAGCTTGTCGCCATGAAAATGCAGTAAGAGTACACATTCGCCTCTCCATATTAGTCTACTTTATCTTGATTTAAAGTAGATAAAATATAACCATTTTATAAAATCCAAAACTTGTAAAATGTGACCATGACGATACTCGTTTTGAGCAGTTGAGGTACTATGTGTCAAGAGGCTGGATGGATAGAATTTGGAAAGTCAAACAGAAGACCATTGGAATGATCAGTTTGGAGGTAAAACTGACAAGAATAGGGATCTCAGAAGAAGGTGACCTATGTAGAGGTAGAGGCAGACAATGTTGTGGAGATGGAAATTGACAGTCTTTGTCATAAATAGGGTAGATCATACATTGCTACATTTAGATAGTTGTCTCCTACAATGCTCCTTCAAACTGGGTCACTTACACTGCAGCTTCAGACGGTAATCCCTTACACTGACCCTTCAAACTTGTTTCCTAACATTGCCCTTTCAGTCTTTTCCCTGTTATAATGCTCCTTTAGACTCTGCCCTCCTGTTTTAGTCGTTCAGATGCTACATTCTCATGTTGCCTGATGCACAGAAATTCCACATGCTGAGATTTTACTTTCAGACTTGGTGTTTAACTTCCCCTAACATGCTAGTGAGACATACAGTTGAGTTAACCTATGATACTTTGTCCACAAGCATCAGGACAGGAAAAAAATTCCATATCTCTGAATGCTGGTTGTGAATCCTTCAAGAAGCGACAGACTTAATTCTTGGTCAAATAGAGAGCAACAAACAGCAAACTGGGAAGACAAATTTTACACAGTGTTGAATAACTTCAATTGACAAAGAAGTATCATGCATTTATGTTGTACATAAAGACTCGAAGGCTTGTGAAGTATTTTTGCTATATAAGGAGCTTTATTAAATTTCTTAAACAATATAAACGGTCTTATTCAGCTGTGAGCTTAGCTTTTGAGACTTTCTCCTCTTCAGCACAAATATTACTTACTTTCACCTCCAATTTATTCCCCAAACTCTAATGCTACTGCAGCTAAAATTCTCAAGCCATGTCATTATGACCTGATTATCCCAGCAGCTTTTTGTTCCCTCACTATCAAATTTATTTTGTCAAAGCCATCTACCGCAGAAAGTTTAAATTACAGTGGCTGTCTTATAGATGATTCGGCCAGCAGTCTGTAGACTGATACCATTAGCAGAATGTTTATCAATTATAGACTCTTATGGGTGTGAAGGGAGGAAGAAGAGAATAGGTTAGAAATATAAGTGGGAAATTCTGGAGAAACATCAGGATCTGCAATGAGAAATGTTTTGCTAAAGTCCTTTTGGTTAGAATCTTTGTTAACGTTAACCTGTCTATTCTCTTATCATCAGAATCTACTGGACGTGTGTTTTACCTTGGAACAACAACAAAGTTGCTGGAAAAGCTCAGCAGGTCTGGCAGCATCTGTGAAGGAAAAAAACAGAGTTAACGTTTCGGGTCCGGTGACCCTTCCTCAGAACTGTGTTTTATCTTCTTGTTTTTGCAAGAAATGATATAGGATCAGAAGGCATAGAATCTGAATTGGTGGATTTGAGGAAATGCAAAGGCAAAAAGGTCCTGATGGGATTTATGTACAGGCCTCCTAGCAGTAGTCAGGATGTGAGGAAGAAAATAAATCAGGAGATAGTAAAGGGATGTGAGAAAGGCTCTATCGCAATAATCGTGGGGGAGTTCAATATGCAGGAGGACTGGGAAAACTAGATTGGTAGCGGATCCTAAGAAAAGGATTATTTGGAATGTCTATGACATTTTTTTTGGAGCAGCTTGCGGTAGAGCCCACTAGAGAACAGGTAATTCTGGATTTGGTGATGTATAATGAGGCAGACTTGATTCGGAAGCATAAGGTGAAGGGACCCCTAGGCACCAGTGACCATAATACGATAGAATTCATCCAACTGTTTGAAAGGGAGAAGCTCTTGCAGGACCTGCTAAGTAAGATAAGAGGCCCATGATGTTAGGTGCAAGGAACTGGCATGGACAAGTTAACTGGCAGAAGGCAGAGAGTGGAGATAAAGAGGTCTTTTTCAGGATGGCAGCTAGTCACCAGTGCATTTCCATAGAAGTCAGTGTTGGGGCCACAATTGTTCACGTTATGCATTAACGATCTGGAGTAAGGAACTGAGGGCATTGTTGTTAAGTCTGCAGATGACACAAAGACAGATGGAGAGGCTGGTAGTTTTGAGAAGGTGTGAAGGCTGCAGATTGGGCAAGTAACTGGCAGATGGAATACAATGTGGGAAAGTGTGAGATTATGCACTTTTGTAGGGAGAATTGAGGCCTTAGGCAATTTTCTAAGTGAGGAAAGGCTTCAGAAATCTGAAGCACAAATGGACTTTAGGAGTCCAAGTCAGAATTTTCTCTAGGAAAACGTGCAGGTTCAAGTGGCAGTTAGGACGGCAAATGCAATGTTAGCAACCATCTTAAGAGGACTAGAATACAAAAGCAGGGATATGCTGCTGTGACTGTATAAGGCTCTGGTCAGACTGCATTTAGAATATTGTGAGCAGTTTTGGGATCCGTATCTAAGGAAGGATGTTCTGGCTTTGGCGGGGTTCCAGAGGAGGTTTAGAAGAATGATCCTGGCGATGAAGGGCTTGTCATATGAGGAACGATTGAGGATTTTGGGTCTGTATTCAATGGAATTTAGAAGGATGAGGGGGGTCTTGTTGAAACTTACAGAATACTGAGAGACCTGGATAGAGTGGGTGTGGAAAAGATGTTTCCATTAGAAGGGAGGAAATAGGACCTGAGGGCACAGCCTCAGAGTGAAGGGACAACCGTTTAGAACTGAGATGAGGAAGAATTTCTTCAACCAGGGGTTGGTGAATCTGTGGAACTCATTGTCACAAATGGCAGTGGAGGCCAAGTCAACGCATATATTTAAGACAGAGCTAGATAGATTCTTGATTTGTAAGGGGGTCAAGGGTTATAGAGAGAAGGCAGGAGAATGGGGTTTAGAAACATATCAGCCATGATTGAATGGCGGAGCAGATTCAATGAGGTGAATGGCCTCATTCTACTTATGGGCTTATGGTCTCCTGTATCTACAAACATTATTAGCATGGTGTCTGTGGTGAAGAAGATGGCACAAGACATCCCCTTCTCCATTTCTGAGGAAGAACACATGATGACTCAGGGAAGGACTGGCAAGGCTTCCTCCTGTATCCTCCACTGGATCAGATACTTACACCTCAGTGGGTTTTTCATCCAAATTGGAGTGGGCACCACTTGCTGGTAAGTACTTCACTGTCACAGCCGGCTGAGGGAGAAATACCCCAGGCTGCTGACACCTGGAGGGCTGTCGGAGACTAGGCATCTGCTCCTCCTCAGGTAGGAGAGGATCCCATGGTGTTGGCCAATTGTGAATTAATTGACATATACATGCAGATTCAAGAGACACAGGCAGGTTTGTTGAGGGTATATGATACAAGAGGCAGGAACGCAGCAACACAATTGGGATCCTGTTGCCCCAGGCATGTGGTTGTCTGGCTGCTTCCATAGTTAAACTGGTAGCTTTGAGAATTGGCACCTAGTTTCTATCTGATGTATGGGAAAATGGAAGTTTGCATATTAATAATGTTAATAATTCAGTATTAATGCAAAACATAATGAGTGATAATTCACGCAACTGTGCCTCTTGTTGGTCACTAACAAGACTCTTGTCTCGCCATCCAACAGTTGGTTAGAAAATGGGACTTACGGTTCGCAACATTGAGAAGGTTCTCACTGGAAATTCACACGATCTTCCCAAATTTCCCACCATCACCCACTGTCATTGAAGAGCTAGGAGGAGATGCCTTTAGTTCTACTCAAGAACAAAGTAGGGTTTTGGCTTCACTTTTGCCTTGTGGGTTCTCCTTTATATGATAATATAAATATTAATGGCAACTTTTACTCAACAAACAGGAGGAATTCTCAGTGTGACACGGACCAAATAAATCATACAAATCTGGGTTCAACCTTTGCACTATGAAGGTATGCAGTGGTAGGAAAACAAAGCTCCACTAAACTTCCATAAAAATTTTGCTCAGCAAATATAAAACAATGATTTGCTTTTAAAAGAACCTTCTACTCCATTTGCTCAGTGGGTAATTTCCTTCTCTCTGAATCAGAAGAGCATTAATTCCTACCAGAGTGACTTAAGCACGAAATCTCAGTTGACATTCCAGTACAGTCTGAGGGTGTGACACCAGAAAATATGAGTTTTTAAACTGGGAAAGATCCCATGTCACTCTTCCAAAGAAGAACACAGAGTGGTGTTTAAATGTTTAATTGTTTGGAACAGAAACAGAAATTGCTGGAGAAACTCAACATGTCTGGCAGTATCTGTGGACACAAAACAGAGTTAACTTTTTGACTCCATCGAAGAAAAGGTCACTGGACTTGAAACATTTCTGTTTTGTTTCTAAACTTGAGTATCCACAGTCCTTTGATTTATGTTATTGTTTGGTGTCTGATTTTGCGCATTTGGTATCTGATCCTGCACTGTGTGTGAATGGTTAAACCTGGGAGTGGTCACTAAAGTAAACTGATGCAATTTCCTCAAAACTTGAGAGGGCAGACACTGAAGTATTAAATAAAACTCCTGCACATGTGCAGATACTAATGCTTCATCTCTGTATACCTCCAAGACGAAACTACAACTGTACAGTCTGGAGTTGGATAAGGGAGAAAGGATGTTACGCACTGCTTGGCGTTTGATTGCATGACCCTGGTCATGGTTCTCTGCACTGTGTGTGATTGGTCAAGCCTGGCCATGGTGCCTTTGAAAAGGAAACTAAATTGAGGGAAGTTGCTGAAGCATGTGAATGAAGATACTTTAAAGCATTGTATAAACTTCCTGTTGTGCAAATAGATTATCAAATCTGTATAAATCTGAGTTATAAAACATAGCCTTATGAGCATTTTCCTTGGTGCCTGGGCTGATTTATATCCTGAGCCAATCTCATGCACTACAATAGATTATTTGGTCATCGTTCCATTGATGATTGTCTTGTGCATAAGTTTTTTGCTGCTACATTACATTCTGATGCTATATTACATCAATGAATTTAAAATATGTCATTGGCAAAGATTTTGAAAGGTTCTTTATGAGTAAAGTTCTTTTCTTATCTTGCTGTCTCTTTAAATATTTGAATCATAGCTAACGTTCAGTTCCATAATCATCAAAAGGTGGTGCACACATTAACACTTCAAAGAGTCAGTTAATTGTAATATCCGGTAGCATCAAGTCGTGCCCTAACATTAAGAGTTAAACTGCAGAACAAGCCACGCTAGGGTCAGTCTCTACTTTTTTTTAGCTTTTACTGTGGTTATCACCATGTTTCATCTCTAGTCGCAAGTCGATAAACATTACTGCCCTCATGTGTTATTTCTTGATTTTCTAATGGGACAGGATATTTGTTTGATAGATCTAAAAAGATAGAATCTCACAAGTACGCTAGCTGACAATTTACAGATCTTACCTTCAGTTGAATGACTAGTGATAATGGTAGGACAGTTGAAGCCATGAATTGGAAGTGTGATGTTGTAGCATTGGATTGAACCAAATGCAAAATGGGTTCCTTAGAATATTTTTCATTGTTGGAAGGATAAGAATGTAGAATATGGTAGGTATCCCATTGGTTCTCAGAACCTGTTTGACATGAGTCAGATCTAAGTTGGTAGTTTCTGAGGCTTGTGTATTTAACCATATTTAATGAATAGTGTACTGAGCTAACTTTCCTCATCTCTTTGAACCTATACTTCATTCTCCTCTCACACAACTTGAATGATACAGAGGATGCTAGAAAATCAGAGAGAACCAGACACAAACATTATGAACAGGGTTGACAATGCAGAATTGAAATATGCATTTTCAAATGAAAGCTATATCTATTTCTACAGAAAGAGCAAATAAGTGGAGTCTACACTTTGTGTATCTCTGTGAATTCTTTTGCTGTAGTTTGAGAAATATTAAGTAGTGCAGTTTATCACTACTCTTCTCACTTTTCACAGCAGCAAGTATTTGAAAGTTATAGAAGAAATATGACAAAAGCACCCCTTCTTTAGAAAGTACAAGGGCGCAGTCTGTATGCACCATGCTGTTTCACTTTAAAAGTATAGGCCAATATTTCTAGACAAAGAACATGAAACAGAAGAGTATAGTACAATAACATATTTCATTTTATTTAATCCTGTAACTCGTTGCATTTCCATTTCCTTTTAATATTGCTTTGATTCACTTTGGCGTATTTCCCACTCATTTCTTTGGCACATCAATCTTGGGCTTGCACCACTGCTCTGTCAGAAACAGGAAAAGGTTCCTTGGTAAAGGCATTCCATTTTCTGACCCACTGTTTAAATTCATCTTACAGATGTTTTTATTCTTCCCAATTTAACCCTCTCAGCACCAACCATGTCTTGTGTATCCTCAAATTTCTAAACTCTACTCTTGGTGGTCATTTTTAGGCCGAAGTCTTGGTAAAGGTAAGGTTTGCAAGGCCTTGGCTCAGGGATTCCCTCTGTTATGTTTCCATCTGTCAACAGTCTTTCTTCCTTTAAGAAATTCTCTAGATCTCTTTGATTACATTTTTAGTTGCCTGTCCTGCTATCTCCTTCTTTGTGTGATATTTTAAAAGTCTCATAACAGCGCTGTGAAGAGACTTGGAATGTTTTATCATATGAAAAATGCTTTTTAAGAATATGTCATTCTATTGAGTTCCTAACTATTTGCCAACTGCATTGGTACACTTCTCAACTAAATATTGTAAAGAGAATTTGTTTAAAGCAATTGAAATTTGCTCCATTTGGTTTTATGGAAAACAATTCAATTAATAGACCTGCCAAGATTAAACTATAAGGGATATTTTTTACACTGGATTCTGAAAATCTGAAGAAAATCTTGGAGTCTCCGAGCAGATTAGTATCTGACAGAGGAAGTTAGAATAATATTTTTTGTTGGGACATGTAATTAGATTTACTCTTTAATAAGTAGTGGTAGACTGTGTTAGGTTCATGCACTAGACATGTCATCATGGGTTATAGCCTTTATAGGCATTTAGATTGGCATAAGATTGGGCAGCACAGTGGCTCAGTGGTTAGCTCTTCTGTCTCACAGCACCAGGGACCCAAATTCAGTTCCATCTGTCTGTGTGGAGTTTGCACGTTCTCCCTGTGTCTGCATGGGTTTCCTTCAGGTGCCCCAGTTTCCTTCCACAGTCCAAAGATGTGCAGGTTAGGTGGATTGGCCATGCTAAATTGCCCTGTAGTGCCCAGAGTGTGCTGGTTAGGTGGGTTAGCCATGAGAAATGGAGGGTTACAGGGAGAAGGTGGGTCTGGATGGGATGCTCTTTGGAGGGTTGGTGTGGATTCAATGGACCAAATGGCCTACTTCCAAACTGTAGGAATTCTATGAAGACCTGTCCCATCAACTGCCTTCAGTTCCATGTCAACACTTTGTATGTAAAAAGGAAGAAAAAAGCAGATTATAATTTGTTCGCGGCATGATGCTAGAGGAGAATAGACACTAGAGGGAATGGCTAGTTTGAAATTATTGGTAGGGCAAACTGGTGTAGGGTAAATAAAGTCAAGAGGTAAACTTCATGGTTCAAAAATTGGTGTGGAAAGAATAGTTTTGAGTTCACAGGACTCTCACACCATTATGGGATTAGAAGTGAGCTGTTCTGATTGGACAGGCTTCACTTGAGTAGGACAGAAAGGAAATGTTGGTGTAGTAGCTTTATTAGTGTGAAATGGAATAAGTATTAGCAAGAAATTATCTCCCACAAGAAGATGGAGTGTTGGAGGCTGTGGGGTGACCTAATAGAAGTTTATAAAATCATAAGCAGCATGGAAAGGGTAAACAGCCAAAGTCTTTTTTTCCAGGGTAGGTGAGTCGAAAACTAGAGGGCATAGATTTAAGGTGAGAGGGGAAAGATTTAAAAGGGACCTGAGGGGCAACTTTTTCACGCAGAGAGTGGTGCCTGTATGGAATGAGCTGCCAGAGGAAGTGGTAGAGGTGGGTACAATTACAACATTTGAAAGGCACCTGGCTGTGTACGTGAACAGGAAGGGTTCAGAGGGATATGGGCCAAATGCTGGCAAATGGGTGTCTGTTATAATGTCTGGCCAGCGTGGACGAGTTGGGCCGAAGGGTCTGTTTCCCTGCTGTGCATCCCGATGACTCTGTGTTGAATCCATATGGGTGGATGTAAATATGGGGGAAGTGATGGTCTAGTGTTATTATCACTGGACTGTTAATCCGGAGGCCCAGATAATGTTCTGGAGACCTGGGTTCGAATCCTGCCATGGCAGATGGTGGAATTTGAATAAATATCTGGAATTAAGAATCTAATGATGACCATGAATCCATTGTCAATTGTCAGGAAAAACCCGTCTGGTTCAGTAATGTCCTTTTGGGGAGGAAACTGCCATCCTTACCTGGTCTGGCCTACATGTGACTCCACAGCAAATGTGGTTGACGCTTAACTGCCCTTTGGGCAATTAAGGATGGGCAACCAATGCTGCCTGGTCAGTGATGCCTCATACTATGAATGAACAAAGAAAAAAACATAAATAACAATAGGGAGAAGATTCTGAGACCACCACTCCCCACACCCCCAACAGTAGTTATATTGTCAGAGAAAGAATAAATCAGAAGATAATGATGGCATGTAAAATAGCAAGTGCATTCATCATGGGTGACTTTAATATTCATGCAGGTTGGAAAAATTGAATTGGCAGAGGGATCCAAGCAGAAGAATTCATTGAGTGTATTAAGGACAGTTTCCTTAAACAATGTGAAACCAGGAATCTGACTATTTTTGACCTGGTGATGTGCTATGAGACAGGTTTCATGATCTCAGTGTAAAAAGTCCCCCGAAATTCAGTGACCATAACACAGCAGAATTTAGCATTGAGTTAGAGAGTGAGAACCTTGGGTTAGAAACAACAGTGCTAATCTTAAATAAGTGCAATAACAAAGGTAAAAGTGGAATGGATTCGAAAATGAGTTCAGTGCTGCAGGGGTTACCTGAGAAAAGCCATCTCCATTCTTGTACTTTGGCATTTTTCTTTCTACACCTTGTTGGAGATTTTTGTTGCTTGTGTGAATGCACTCTAAGCTCTCTGAGCATCAACATTGACCAGTTTTGTGCCTTTTATTTAACCTTTGTATTTCCTTTGGGATCCTGCTCTTTTATTCTTGAGGAGTCCTCCCAGCCCAAGCATTATATCAGAAGAATTACTATGGCCATTACGAGTTGTAATTTTTTTAAACACGATCTTTGCAAATATCGTCAAGGCATCATTGCAATCTGTAACAATCTCCTGTTGTGCTGTCCAAAGGATTGGTTGATTGTATAACTGTAACTGGCTGCCTATAGTACTGTTCCTGGCCAGTTAGCAAGTGATAGATGTTGGAAATCTGGTGGCGCTCCCTCAGTTCAATATGCACAGCCCCTCTGCCTGCCATCCCCACCTCAAGTTTCCACACCCAGACAATGGAGAAAGACCAGAATTTTGCAATCTCCTTCCTTATAACACTACAATAAATCCCAGGAACTCCAGCACACTGACAATATTTATAAATTCTTCTCATAATTTAAGAACAGAAGGTTTTGCTTTGTATGCAAGTAGAAGCGTGTCTTGTATTTATATGTTTAACAACAAACTTACATTGAAATAAATATTAAAAAGAAAATAATGTGCCAGCATCAGTGCAACAGAGTGGGAGGTAACAAATCTCACTTGGAATTCTGATTTAAATAGGCTGTGTTTACTGCCCCCAAGGAATGAGATGATTCTTGTCTAGCTCATGCAAATGAAATCCACCCCTAATAATTTACTTTAATTGGTATTTTTATCAACTGGTTCTATTTAAGTGGTGTTTAGTAATAAACGGACATTATGGGGTATTGGAAGACAGGGAAGATAATCCTTTACAGCAGGAGGTAATGTACCTTAATTAGCTCCGACGTCGAGAGACACAGACTGACCCACCCTGTACTGTGCTAAACTGAGCATTGGTGATTACAAATCCCACTGTAAAGGTTCATGTGAGCCTAGTACAATCTCAGGGAGGCTGGAGGAAGTCACCTTCTGCTTAACAAAAGGGCAATGTTAACAATGTTGCAAAATGGTTGTGGGAAGCAGAAACTCGGTTTGGCTCTGAAGTGTCCTTATCACAGGACTCTTTCAGTACAATTCCCAACATCTCCAACTACAGTCACCCACAAACTGTACTTAAACATGAAACAATCTTAGTTGACACTCCAATGTAAATTGACCAAGTGTTGGTAAGTCTGTCAAAGATGGCTATCTTTTAGATCAGACATTAAATCAAGTTTTGTATCAGCTTTCTCAAGTGGACATACCAGAGGAACTACAGCAGCTCAAGGAGGCAGCTCACCACCATCTTCTTAATGGAGCTTCTGGATGGGCCACAGTTAACTGCTGGTAACGTTCATATCTCATGAAAGAATTAGAAAAAGTAGATCTTATGGCCTCTGCTATACATGATGTCATTCTAAACTAGTCCCATCCGCCTGATAATGGTGTGTATCCCTCTATTCCCTGTTTGTCCACATCTAAAACAATGACGATACTTCAAAATACTGTGCTGGGACATCTTGATGCTGTAAAAGGCACCATATAAATATATTTCCTTTATATATGCAAGATGACCCTTCCACTGCATAATATCAACAGTCGAACAGACAACTGGTCGTATTCAAAATCTACATATTTTTAGCCAACTTACCTATATATGTGAGAACACACCTATGGGGCAGTGAAGACTTGAACCTCAGCCTTGTGGCCTAGAGGTATGTGCAACTATCATGGAATCACAAGAGCCATAGAATTCATAATGTACGATGAACAGGAAAAGGCTAGTCAGGGTACTCATTGATAAGCTGTCTTTCCGTGGCTCAGTTTTCATTCTTATATTCAGGCTTAAAATAATAACTTTATGTTACCTATAGGCACCAATATCCCTGTAAGATATGAATCACAAAAGGATCACTTTGTATTTTTAGCAACCTCCCACAGAAAGCAGTGAATGTGAGGAACACAAAATCTAGGACTTCGTTGTCCTTGGGACATTTTCTAGACACCTTCCCATTTGATATGAGCAGAGAATATCCTGAAGACTACTGCTCAGTCACAGATACTGCTGCCCAAAGACACCTCTGTCCTAATGTCCCAATGGCCAATGTCCTTCATGCATTTGTCTCCTGTGTGCAAATTCTTTACCAAGTTCACATTCCAGTGCCCATCGCCAATCCTGTGTTGCCACAGGACTTGGCAAATAGACTTTGCATGTGACTTTGTTGAATATGGTAATCATTAAGGCAGTGTCATTATCCAGAGGATCTTTATGGGAGGCGGCCAGATTTTGATATGGACAATATTTGGACTGCTTTGCCACTGCGGCCTTCTTTTGCCTTCACAGCTATGAAATTCAGTCTTTGCTTGCGTGTTCTTTGGACTGCACTTTATTCGGCATTCCCCCAACCCCTAAATTTGCCAAAGCCCTACTAAGAGCCGGAAGCTCTCAATGAAATAATTCAAGAGATCATTCAAGATGACAATCCTCTCCACCATATCAAAGTAGCGATCCATGAAGAGGTGTCTATGAAGATAATGAATGTGACTGAGGATAATACAGATGGTAGAACTGGTGAGAAAAAATAAACAGCACAAGACCCCGAGGTCTCTGAGAAAGAGTAATATGGTAGTGAGGGGTGTAATTGTTAAACTATCTTATGGTGCAGAGGTTATAATATCATAACGTATAATCTAATACTTTTTGACTGTTGGTACTTGCCAAGTGGACTATTATAATCTTTGTCAGCCCTAAGCATTTTCCTGTTCCACAACTGATTGTATCATCATCTCAGCTAGTTAAACTAGCATTTAAGGCACCTATGCATTGTATCCTGTGTTTCCACACTCCAGTTTTAATAACAGGGTCACTCGTTGTCAAAATTGAAGTCTTTTGCTGATCATCCATGAGCTTGGGAATTTCCTTTAAACTCTTGGCAAGCGAAAAACAAGCTGAACGTACTTGCATGCTGCTGTGTTGATCGCTGCACTCTGATCAGTTCCAGCTGCCTTCTCCTTACTGTCTGACATATGTTCAGCACTTGTTGCATATTTTGGGGATTTCTCAGAATGCAGTAGATGTCACTGAATCATATTTGAACATTTCAGACACACTCCTTCCCTCATTAGAATGTGGAGCCAAGCAGTTTGTGTGTGTTAATGGGGGGCATATTGCACTGAAAGCCTGTATCTGAGCAGGATGAAGAATTTGGGAGTTGTGGTCCAGCCTTTTAGTGAGGGTTAGATGAGTTTGATTTGGTTGACCAAATGGATTGGACGTTTACGGGAGCTCTCAGCTATGTGGTAGCTGGATTCGTGCTTTGATTTTGTTTTGAAAATGCAGTTATTGGAATTACATCTGTAAAGTGAAATGAGACATAAAATAATCGGAACGTTAATTTTCTGGGAGTAGTACAGATTCTTAAACAGGAATGGAGATACTCAAAAATATAGTCAGAAGTTACACCTCTGGAGCTGTTCAGTTTGGAGTTAGAGACGATTGTGGAAGACTGCTTTTCCCATGTTAAACATGCTAGTTACCAAATCATTTGAACATGAGAGTGAAAGCAGGTAGTACCTAATTAAGAAAAAAATCCTTGGGAAAATGCAGTTTTAATATTCAGAGATGTGAATATTTTTACACATACCTACATGAGTTTGCACATATCTGTGTGTTTATATGTGTTCACAGGGATGTCAGTGAATATGCATGTACGTGCGTATCTCTAGAATGTGTGTGTTCAGATGCATTCACTGCCATTTCGTTTAAAATGTTCGCATCCACACACATGTATTTCAACCGGCCTGCATATATGTAGATATATATGCACTAAAAGGCACATCTGTGTGTTTTTAGTGCTTCAGAATGCGTGGATATGTCAATATTGGAAAGAAACATGTCAAGAAATAACTTTCAGTATTCAGATTTTAAAGGAAATGATAATTAAGGCAGAGCAGCAAGTGCTGTTTTAAGTTTTCATAAGCAGTATTTTCCTTTTTGTTCCAAATTCTACAATGCAAACAAACATCTAGTGTTTATTGTTTAGTTTACAGGAAGCCACATTCTAACAGGCCATCAATATGTACTATTACTCAAGTATTCAAGTCTGTAGGTAGTGTTTCTATATGTTGCCCAGAAGCAACTTATTTTATCTGGATTTGCCTAACAACTACCTAGACTTAAAATTGTTTGAAAAGCCTATTAAAATATTTATTGAAGTAAATGATTTGATTGGTAGTTTTCAGCAAAATGCTTCTTTACTCTTGATGCTATCGACCTTGACACATTTACTCATAGTCAAAAAAAATACAAGAAGCTCATTCTTTTGAAGTCTCAAAAAATAATTTTGATTGAGAGTTTCCTTCACTTCAGTGTAATAATTTACATTTCAAATAGGATCAATTTGTGTTTTTTACTTGAGTCAAGCGCCCTTACTCTCTGAATTAGAATGTGAACTTCAGCAAAAAATTCGGATACCTAAGAATGGAAATGATATAATTCTATCCCAAATTCAACCAGTAATAACTGGATGCATTGCACACAAAGCAAATGAAAGCCTGGACTAACAGGGATTGTGTTCTTTACTTTCTCCAACAGTGAATGAGCCTTTGTTCTTTGACTGTATTTTCTACACTGAGTCAAAATTTAAAGGTTTGAACCAACCAAAATGTAGATTAGAATATGGACATTAAACATGAGGTTGGACAATGCGACACAAGCCTTACGATTGTATTCATGCCTTTGGGTCAAAAGGCTGGCTTTAGGCCCCACTCCAATCAAAAAATGAATACATCACTCTCTTCAGTTTAGACAAACGGAGAATTGAAAAAAAAAATTTCTGCAATCTAGATGGAAAGAGATTGAATAGCTATCTCCTTTCAGTTGAAGTTATTAGAGTTGAGTAAGTACCTCCTTCCAATCAAAAAAGAATGATATTGAATACGTTATTGACTTCAAAGATTGGATGCATACCAACAACACTCAGGCCAAAAAGGCTTGATAATATCTTCCAGAAACCCACACCAACAGAAAATAAATGCACACCTTCCTTCAATTTAAACTAGGGGCTATTAAGTATGAAATACTTTCCAACGCTCTTCAATTTAGGCTACCAGAAACTGATGGATAATGGTCTCAGTCTCGGCTAATCAGATTGCAATTACAACTCCTCAGGCCAGCAGGGTTTAGATATCCTGTATAAACAAAACAATCAGGAAATACTCAGCAAAAACTGTAGAGAGACAGAGAGGGAGAGATAAACAGAGTTCTTGTTCCAGGGCTTTGACTGTGGGTTAGAACTGGCTTAAAGAATTTCAGTGAAGAGTCATCAATTTGAAACATGAAATCACTCTCTCTCTCTTACTGATTATTTCCATTATTTCCCCCCTTTGGTTTCAGATTTCCTGCATCTGCAGCAACTATCTTGTTCCAATACAAAGATCTAGGTGTATTCTCTTGTCCCAATCTGGAGCAGCAAGATACGTGTACCCCTTACTCTTCACTCCCCATGCTGGACTAATAGTATCATGGCTCAAGGCTTTCTGCTACTAGATCTAACAGGCAGGATTTGTATAATTTAAACTAGGAGGGATTATGTACACAATATGCACAGCAAGAATGGGATGTTAAAATAATCTTCATAGACAGTCTGGATAAATAGTGAAGTAGTGTTCCATATAGCTCTGCATACAAACCATCACAAATGGAATGCACAAATATCCACATCAAGCACAATTGAATATTTCCCACCTTGTTTGAAATACATACCTGAGAATTCCCTCCTGACCTCCCTCCCACTAGCTATCAGGATGGCACTGATCAGATCTCAGGCACATGTCTGTTCTTGTCCCACCAGACTGGATTATTACGTGTTTAGATCTCCAAACAGACCACCAGGGAATGGATGAAAACCTTTCTCTGTGCCAAACCACCAGGAGAAATGCCACAAACCACTAAATTACCATCATAAAAAAACACAGGAGAGATGAAGTCATCTAGTCTATTCGCAGACACTCCCAGGGCAGGCAAGGACATTTGCTGAAGCATGAATAATGTTTGCCCTCTTCAAACATACTCCAATGTTCTTTTCCAGTAGAAAACACATGACTTGAAGCCCAAATAGAGTCAATTGTTGATTTTCTCCCTGGACTTCTGCACAATAGTTCAAATAGCCAGTTTGGAATTGGCACTTTTCTTCAACAGATAGGCATTTATTGAATATATGACTTGTCCTGTCTCTAATTTGAGTAACGTGCTGGTTTAAATGGTAAATTCAAATTGAAAGTTCTATCACCTTCTCTACCTCAGTGGGGTGAGTTTTCTCCAGGACTCACTCAGTGTACTGGACTCATGAGAAACCACCACAAATTATCTTATACTTTACTTCCAGCTTACCATTTATGAAACAATGCCGGCCATAGTCTGCAGGTCAAAGTATCATGGCTGTGCCAAAATATCTGACGGGACAGCAACTTTAAATTGGATACCTAAAAGAAAGTGAAGCTCTTAATGTGGGCAGTGAGTGGTCATTCACTCCACTTCTTCAAGCAAGAAACTAACCTGTTTCTGGTTCAGCTGGTGATCGCTTCTGAGAAAAGGAAGGTCATTACTCATGTTGATCAGTGCTAGAGTGGTCTGCTGGGTGAGTTTTGATCACCCAAGGGAGTCAGTGAATAATTTTCAAGTCCGCCTCTATTTGTCCTGGATTTTCATGTTTTTTTTATTTATTCACAGGATTTTTGATGTCACTAGCTGGACCAGTGTTTATTACCCATCCCTGAGTGTCCAGAGAATAGTTAAGAGTCAGCTCCATTACTGTGGGTCTGGAGTCATACGTAGGCCAGACCAGGTAAAGATGACAGTTCGTCCCTAAAGGTGGAAAAGCTCACACTTTCCTAAAGTGAGGCGGATGAAATTTTTTTTTCCATCGGCATCATTAGACTCTCAATTCCAGATTTTTATTGAATTCACGTTCCACAATCTGCCGTGGCAAGATTCAAACTCAGCTCCCCAGCACATTTCACGGGTCTCTGAATTAATATAAAACAAAGAACTGCTTGACGGTGGAAATCTGAAAAAGAAATCATAAATTGCTGGAGAAACTCAGCAGGGCTGGCAGCGTCTGTGCAGAGAAAGCAGATTTAGCATTTCAGGTCCAGTGACCCTTCTTCAGAATGGATTAATAGTTAAATGATTAGGCAGCCTCTCCTTTGCCCAGGAGATTATGCCTAGCTTGTGGGTGTGGGTTGACAGTGTACATATTGTGGTACATAAGACACCACAAGAAACAGGACTGGCTAGCTGGGCCTGTGTGTCCTTTCCAGCTGATTTTTTTTTACCATTGCTGCATCATATATTTTGGCATGGACAAAAAATGTTTACATGCACCCAGACTTGCTTAGCGTGGGAGTAGTTATGCCAGAGGTGATTATTTCAGGAACAAATTGGAACATGCTAAAGATTTCTTTACATTCGGACTTGGCCAAGAATTTATTTGTGTCAGGTTTGCTTTTAAGTGGATATGATTAAACATTTGGAAATAGTTTCCACCTATCTTGAGGGGGATTTTGTGGAGCAAGCTGCCCACACCTTAAAGTAATACAGTCTGATAAATACCCATACCAGTTTCAATAAACACTTTAAGAGATATTTATTAGGCTGTTTATATAAAAGAAAATAATGATTGTACTTCTGCCTAATAATGTGCTGTTGTTGCACCCTGCAGGAAATTAGTTGCGTTAATTTTGAAAAGGATTCCCTCAATGAGTGTGCCTTCTCAGACAGGTGACGGTAGGTATTGTAAACACTGCCAAGATTCCACAATGAGAATGTCAGACTGTGCTGCCAGACTAAATGGAACTCAGGTCTGTGCCCAAGCCCTCAGGTAAAGGCCCATTACCTAGACAGCCAAATCCAAAACACATGATTTATGGATTATATAAACCTAAAAAGAAATTCCTTGCTGTGTTTAAAAAAAAGGACGGAGACACAGGTAGAAAGAGAGAGAGAGGAAGACTTACACATCCTCTGGGCGGGTCTGTTTACAACACACAATGTGAGCAGGGGCCCAGAGTCTGGGTATGCACATACCAGGAATTGGAGGAGGCTCAACAGTCCACACCTGAGATCTGTCAGCACTGGAGATTTATTAATTTTAAAAGGGCTTAGAGGTAAGTGCCAGGAAATGTGTGCTGTGAAATAAAATGAGTTGGCGAATTCTTCAGTGCCCTCGGTTTCTTGGCCCTGCAGCTGTGCCAGTGCAACAGACCCGACTGAGAAAGGGGTCCTTTGTAGAGATGGGGTTGCATCTGATGTGGCATTGGAGGCAGAAATCTGAGCAGCCAGCTTCAGCCAAGAAATTGAAAGGCCAATGATGGAAGTGCTTCATATGAAATTCTATAATTTCATGGTAATCAGACTCCTCTAGGATTGAGTACTGAAGACCGAAAGTGGCTTACTGGGCAGAGGTCCTAGAATAACTGAGATAGAGCTCCAAGCTTCTTCCAGATGTTTGACGTATTCTTACAGTCATCATGTCGTAGAAGCTTACAGCACAGAAAATTGCCCTTTGGCCCATTGAGTCTTTGCCAGTCAAAAACAATCAGCTAACTATTCTAATCCCATTTTCCATTACATGGTGCATGACCTTGTATGTTTTGCCATCACAGGTGGAGATCGAATTACTTCTTAAAGTTATGAGGGTTTCTTCCTCTTCCACCATTTCAGACAATGAGTTCCAGATTCTGACCACTCTCTGGGGAAAGCAAATTTCCTCACATCCCTTCTAAATCTCCAGCATCTTATCTTAAAACTATGCCCGCAGTTATTAATTCTTCCACCAAAGCAAGAAAGTTCTTTCTTGTCTAACCTACGTATATCCCTCATTATCTTATACATCGCTGTCATATCCCCTTTCAATCTCCTCTGCTCCAAAGAAAACAACCCCAGTCTATCCAAGATAACAAGGTGTAGAGCTGGATGAACACAGCAGGCCAAGCAGCATCAT
>NC_063339.1:17269918-17287164 GCF_021869965.1 Rhincodon typus
AGCCTTCCTGCTCCTATGATGCTGCTTGGCCTGCTGTGTTCCTCCAGCTCTACACCTTGTTATCTCAGATTTTCCAGCATCTGCAGTTCCTACTACCCCAGTCTATCCAATCTCTCTTCATAAATAAAACTCTCCACTTCAGGCAACATCCTGATAAATTGCCTCTGCATCCTCTCCAATGAAATCACATTGTTCCTATAATGTCTATTCTAGATATGTGCAGCAAAGAATCACTACCTCTTCTGAAACAGCCGATTAGAATTTCAAAGGTGCAATACACAGGATGGGAAACACGGTGAATCATGGTTCCAAAGATGTGCAGGTTAGATGGATTGGTCATAGCAAATGTGGGGATAGAGTGGGGGGTTTGGGTCTGGGTGAGATGCTCTTCGGATGGTCGGTGTAGACTTGAAGGGCCAAATGGCCTCTTTCTGCACTGTAGGGATTTTGTGATTCTGCCCCAAATGGTCTACCAAATCCTTGGGTTACCCATCCATACATTCATCACCATTCCTCATCTGAATTTGAGGCCCAATGAAATTTAAGAAGGTAAGTGAATAGCTTTGACTTCCAATCATAATGGACACAAAATTGCAGAGCAACTGCTATGTCCACAGGCTTATGCAAATGCATGGATTGAGCCAAAATTCTAGGGTCTTTTTCAAATTCTGCTGAAAACTGTGGGTGACAAATATATGCAGAGATTCAACTCACCAGAAATGGGCCAGCTGTTATACTGCTCCCTAGCAGGTTGGGTTTGGGGGAAAAGCTGTGGTGAGGTGATGAAGGAAGGGGAGGAGAGTGCCTGGAGCAGGCTGGTAACAGGCCATACTATTTGATGAATGGACAAGAAGAACTCCCACTGCTTCTGGTCCCAGCCAAATAAAGCATAATTACTTGTCGTCTGTGCTTGTTTCAGGTAAGAGGGCTATTATCCAGTCACAGCATTTTTCAGATATAAAGTAGACTTGCGAGTCAATCTCCTCATTCTTACCTCCCTGAAAACCCCCAATTCCAAAGAACCTGAGTGTAATTTTGGTTGACTCTGGTTTTTTTAATCATGATATGCTGACACAAAAGCCACCTTTTATCCTTGCATGTTCGAGCAATGCAGAAAGATGTCCCTTGTATCTGACTGGGAAGTAAAGAGCTCATTGTCCCTAGATTTTTCTTTTTTTTTCCTTTTTCAGAAAAAAACTTAAGGTGTGGTGATGTTGACAGACTCTTGTCTCCTTGGGGCAGAAAAGTTGTTTTTCAGAAAGCTCTTTAATCTTTCTTTTTAAATCATTTAATTTGTGGTGTCACATTTGAGATCTGACATAAAAATGTTGGCTTTACTCTTGTTATGAAAGTGATAGTTTGTACTAATATCACAGAGAAGTGAGGCTGAGTAATTCGCAGTAACTACCCATTGCAGACTAGCTTAACTCCTGCATCATGGTTTATAGCCATTGTAACTATCTCATAACACAATTTATGACTTACAGACATGAAAATCCCTTTTAATGCTTTGGCTACCACATATATAGCTATTAAATTGTGCACAGAGATGATGGACCAAATGGTCTCTTTAGTGCTTTATCAACCCATGAATTTTTCATTAGTTTCTGCAGGCCATTCAGAATTGTCCACTTTGTGTATGGAAAACATTGATTTTTGTCCATTTGTGTTTTAATTACGAACTGTTCCTGTTAATATCCCATTCACTGCACGTTATTAAGATGCGTAGAATGTGCCAAGACTTTTTCCTTATCGTAGCTAACCGTGATCCGAATAAATGGAAAATAGTTTGATGTGACAGAGCTATTGA
The DNA here is from genome assembly GCF_021869965.1 of Rhincodon typus. Classification (NCBI taxonomy): domain Eukaryota; kingdom Metazoa; phylum Chordata; class Chondrichthyes; order Orectolobiformes; family Rhincodontidae; genus Rhincodon; species Rhincodon typus. The sequence continues at coordinate 17,271,729 of NC_063339.1, forward strand.
GTGCTATGAAAAAATGACCTGTGTGGCGTCATATCCAATAATTTTGTTGAGCAATTAGTTTTGGCACAAGTCTAACACATTGGGATGCCTTGCCCCCATTAAAGCAAAATAACTGCTTAACGCACAAATGGGCAAGATTTTGTTACAAATCTAAACCCTACAGCATTCCCAGGGAGTTTACTACAGTGAGAGATACATACCTTTCCAGTCTAGTTACCTGAAAATATTTTGCTTCTCCTGGTGATCTAAATGTGGGTGGAGGTGTATTTGTTTCTCCTGTGGGTGGAAATGATTTGATTCATCCATGAATTCTGGGACAAGACCTGCACCTAATTTCAAGAGGTTTTAGGCTGCAATGCCCAGCTAACTACAGGTAGTCTAATTTCTTGCTGTGTCTAATTTCTCTTGTGAAGCGATGATTTTGGCATTGTCTTGCATCATCACAGGAGGAATTTAAAATCACAAATAAGAGATAACACGTGGAGGAGCACAGCAGGCCAGGCAGCATTAGAGGAGCAGGAAAGTTGGCGTTTTGGGTCAGGACCCTTCTTCAGAAATAGAGGAGGGGGAAGGGAGTTCCAAAATATATAGAGAGAGGAGGGATGGGACTGGGGAAGGTAGGTGGGATGGGTGATAGGTGAGTGCAGGTAGACAGTGGTGGGGATTATTCAGTGGGATGGGGGGGGAGCGGATAGGTAGGAGAGAAGATGGGCAGGTTGTGTCAGGTCAGGGAGGCAGGGATGAGAGGGAGTATTGGTTATCTCTCATTTAAAATCACTACTTCTTTTTTCACAAATCTGATCTTTCTCTGGAATAACTGTTTGCCAGTTCCCTTTACATCCTCACTCTGACTGAGCACTGGTGACCAGTGGATTGGACTGACCCTGTTCCTTGTATCTTGACTGCTGATCACTCATTACAGAATAGATGTGGTGGAGAAATTGTATGTAGGATGAATAAGATGTACAACATCACCAATGATCTGAATCTTCTCTGGAGCTTGCAGTGTCATGTGGGACTCACATTAGATAGATGCTAGTTCAATTTTGATTGTAGTTACATAGAATGTACATCACAGAAACTATCTTTTTACCCACTGAGCCCAGATAGTTTACGTTCTGTACAAAGCTCCTCCCGGACCACTTCACCAAGCCCCAACAGGATCATCATACAGCTTTTAGAGTCTGATTTTAGTTCAGCCTCTGTGTGGTGAACTCACTCACCATATTGCAGGGTGTTTGCTTCATCAATTTCAATGTTTGGGAATAGTCCAGTCTCTTCATGGTTGCTGGTTCTCAAAATACTTCCTTATGCAGTCTCTGACATCATTTCACTGAAGTCTGGGAAGACATTCCCACTACAGCCCTCTGTACCGTTGGACTGAAGCTTTTTGTTTTGGTGTGGAAACATTGACAAGCCAGAGTCCAAAGAAGCCTATAAGATATAGAAAAATTAAGAGTGATCCCTTTAGCAAGATCATTCAATGCAACACCTTGGAATGCAGGCATCCAAGGCATTTTATATTGCCTGGATCCATCTGCCTGGATAAGTGCAGCTCCAACAACGCTCAAAAAGCTGGCACCATCCAGGACAAAGCTGCCCGGTTGATTGGCACCACATGAACATTCACTCCCTCCAATGCACAGCGGCTGCGGTGTGTACCATCTGCAAGGTGTACTGTAGGTATTCACCAAGCCTCCTTAGATAGCACCTTCCAGACCTATGATCATTTGCATTTAGAAAGGCAAAGGCAGTAGACAAATGGGAGAACCACCATCTTCAAGCTTCCCTCCAAACCCCATACTATCCTGACTTGGAGGTATATCACTGTCCTTTCAGTGTCATTGGTGCAAAGTCCTGGAACTTTAATGGGCTTTAGGGTGTACCAACAGCACATGGACTGCAGCAGTTTACTGCCACCTTCTCAAGGGCAACTAAGGATGGGTGATCAATGTTGGCCAGCCAGCGATGCCTATATCCTATGAATGCATCAAAAGAATTTGCTTCTTTTTAAGGATACATGCTTTAGTTGTCAAGCTAATTGGATCAACATTCATGTCTGTGCTGATAAGTGACATGCAATTTTCACATCATACAAGTACCAGGCAAAACCATATCCAAAAAAAAACTCGCTTGACATTTGTCATTGTTGGATCCCTCACTAGCAATGTCTTTGGGGTTATTATTGACCAGAAATTGAACTGGATCCTGAGGTTACAAGAGCAGGTCAGTGTCTGAAAAACTCACCTCTTGATTCCCCAAAGTCTATCCACCATGCACAAGGCTCAAATCAAGAACATGATAGAATTCTCTCCACTTGCCTAGGTGAGTGCATTTTGGACAACTTTTAAGAAGATCAAGGATAGAGTGAATAGCCAAGGTCTTTTTTTTCCCAGGGTAGGAGTGTCCAAAACTAGAGGGTGCAGGATTAAATTGAGAAGGGAAAGATTTAAAAAGGACCTGAGCGGTAACTTTTTCACACAGAGGGTGGTGCGTGAATGGAATGGGCTGCCAGAGGAAATGGTGGAAGTGTACAATGACAACGTTCAAAAGGCATCTGGATGGGTTCATGTATTGAAAGGATTTAACGGGATTTAGGCCAAATGCTGGCAAATGGGACTAGATCAGTTTAAGATATTTGGTCAGCACGGATAAGTTAGGCTGAAGGGTCTGTTTCTGTGCTGTATAACTCTAGGACTTGATCACAATCCAGGACCAAACAAACAATTTGACCAGCACCCCATCCATCATCTTAAATACTCACTCTTTCGACTGACTGTAAGATACATTGCAGCAACTCGCCAAGCTCCTTTGGCAGTACCTTTCATTTCATGAACTCTTCTACCCAGTAGGACAATGGCAGCAGATGCATAGGAATACCACCACCTGCAAGTTTGCCTTGGAGCCACACACCAACCTAATTTGGAATTATATGAGTGTGCCTTCACTTTCGCTGAATTACCAACCTGGAACACATTTCTTAACAGAACCATGAGTGTACCTACCCCCCATGGATTGCAGCAGTTCAAGAGAATGACCCAAAAGCTATTTGATCCAACAAATGCTATCTACTTCAGTGATGCTCACGTTATGAAAGAATTTAAAAAATTATCTTTGTTGGCAATAAATGCAAATTGCATGGGTTAATAAGGTGGTTGTTACTTATTACAGCATCACTTGACATATCGACATGAATGTTATTCTGACAATATCAGTAAATCTTATCCCCTCAGCATCCCCTCAACTTTGTCCTCCCCCACCCCGCCAAGGTGAATACTCCCAAGATGCCGCATCTCACCATTCTACCACAAAGTTATCTACTTACACCCGTCAAAGATTTTGTTTCTTGAACCACAATACAACAAAAGACATATATGAAAAGGATTGGATATAGAGACTTAATGTTCAGGGTGTAAAGTGTAATCTAAGACTTAAGGCTTGCAGTTCATATTACATGCAGGATACTGTCAGGATTAAGAGAACAAGAGTGATATCAAGAGAAAAACAATCATGATGTGCTCGAAGAGTGGTAAAGATGTAAAATGGCACTAAAACTAAGAGGTGCGGCAGACAACTCAGCTCTTGGAATTAAGCCATCTAGTCAAGTGAAAAGCTGGTGTTATGTGGGTGTGGACAGAAAATAGTTTGCAATTTCCAATGTCTATTCATTTAAGAGGCACCTTTACTTAACAGGCTTTCAGTTAAGTTGCGTCTACTGAGCTTCTTTTTGCTCGGTTGTTTCAGCTTATACTAATGCAAGGTCAGCTCTCATAAAATCCCTTCTTTCTTACTGATTCTTTGGCAAAACTTAATTGATCTTTGAGTGTTTGACACTACTGACAGTGTAATTTCTTGTACAGACAAGTCTGATATCTGACATTTATAGAAACCTGTATATTCATACATACCTCCACTTGAAACATTTTTCTGGAGATTGGGCCACCCATGGCTCCACTGTAGGTGAGACTTTGACAAAGGTAGGCTTCCCCGTTGGTGGCCCAGTGAGAGTTGCCAACTCCAGGTCAGGCTTGTTTCTGGAAGTTATAACATAAGGTCTCTCGCTCCTGACTGCTCTGCCAAACGAAGTTGCCGTTTTCTGAATGTCTGCAATGCCACAACGATGCACATAAATTAGAAGTGGAAAATTCAACCCTTCAATCCTGTTCCACAACACAATAAGAATGTGGCTGATTGCGGATTCAAATCCACTTTACTGTCTGCCCCCGAACTCTAGGCTCCCATATAACACTTGACTCCGCTGTTGATTAGAATCTAACTCAGCCTTGAATGTACTCAATGGTGTATTCTTCACTGCTCTCTGAGAATTTCACAAACTGATGACCCTGTGAGAGGAAGAAACATTCTCTTTATCCCAGCCTTAAATGGGAGACCCATTTTTAAATTGTATCACCTCTATACAAGGGAACCATCCTCCTATTCACCTGCCATGCGAAGTCCTGTCACAATTTTATAGGTTTCAATAAGATCACTTTTCATTCTTCTGAACTCCAATCGGCATATTCTCCCTTCATAAAATAATTCTTTCATCCCAGGAATCAGTCGATAAATTCCACATATCTTTCTGACTACTCGATTAAAATATTCAAAGAAAATGAAAAAGACATTCGTTTATTAATTCATTGCCCTTAAAGCTATATTTGCCCCTGAGGATTACTTAAGCAATAACCAAAAGGTTAATCTTTAGTTATCAGAGACATCAAGACAATTCTAGAAAGTTGGGAACTTTATCAGTAACTGTTTGTAAAAATACCCTGCAAAATCCATCAGAGAGAAACGGAGTGAATAGCCATGCTGCCTGAATGTTTGAACTTTGCGGATTCCCTGAGCTGTGTATATGAAGAGGAATCTTCTCATCCAGCCATGTTGACATGCTATTGATGTAAATAGCATGGCTAATTTGGAAGACATAGATAAGAGAAGCTTTTGCTGCATTGAATAAAATATGATTCGTTATGGGCAATTGTCAAGTGGAAATTTATTTCAATTTCAGGTTGATCCAGAAAACATAGAAATATTAGAATGCAGATGAAATCTGAAATAGAGAATTCAGATCTTCTTGGAAAAATAATTGACCCAGTTTGTATCAATTCACAACTGACCACAACTGGCTTTTGAACATTCTTTGCAAACATAATGGGAAACCTTGTAATGGTTAACCAGTGATAGCACAGTATGGAGCTGGAGAAGCACAGTAGGTCAGGCAGCATCAGAGGAGGTGGAAAGTTGATGTTGCGGGTCGGGACCCTTCTTCACAGGTCCCGACCAGAAACATCAACTTTCCTGCTCCTCTGATGCTGCCTGACCTGCTGTGCTTCTCCAGCTCTGTACTGTGTTATCCCTGACTCCAGCATCTGCAGTTCTTACTATCTCTGAATGGTTAACCAGTGAATCTGTCCAATTGGACTCTTTGAAAGTCTGAATTCTGGTTTAGATTGGGTCTTCTCCTCCCCTCTGGAGGCATCAGATCCTCTGGAATACGAGGGAGAATTACTAAGACTTTCTATGTTTATTCAGCAGTTATTAGAGCACAGATCAGTTATGCAAAATATGAATGCTTTTTCAATTTGGAGTATTGTACTTCCAAAATAGAGATCCGTATAAACCTCGTTTGAGGAATATGATAAAGATTTGTATTATTGGACACCTGTCGAAAAACATCTCCTATGATTTTCACACTTTTTGCAAAAATCAGACGGATAGAAGGAATCACTTTCTCCTCTATCTGAAAACGTTTTGTCTGTATTTTCTTGTTCAGGGAACCAGAGTCTTGTTCGGATATTTTTGCATGAAGGCATTGATTGCTTCATGGTTACTCAATTCTGCTTTCAAAAGCAAACATCCTCATTTCTGACCTCATGATGGAGAGAAAGACATTGAAGAAGCTGTTGAAGATTGCTCGGTCTAAGACATTTTCCCTGAGGGACTGCTGCAGCGATATCCTGGGGTTGAGATAATTGATCTTCAGTCATCTTTCTTTGCGCTGGGTATGACTGTAGCCAATGGAGTTATCTCTTGATTACCGTAGATTTCCATTATGCTTGGACTCCTTGATATCACACGTTGTGAAATGTTGCATTGATAACAACGGCAACCACTCTCTCCTCATTTCTGGATTTCAATTATTTTGAACTAAGGCTTTCCTGAGGACTGAAGCCAAGTGGTCCTGACAGAAATCACATTCAATGTACAGGTCATTGTGTGCTTTGGAAGGTATGCTTTGCAAATCTGTTGATAGCACAAAGATAGGCGGGAAATTAAGTTGTGAGGAGGGCATAAGGTGGATACAAAAATCTCTCAAAAGATAGGCTGAGTGTGTGAGGACAGATTTGCCAAATGGAGTAAAATGTGGGAAAATGAGACATTGTCTATTTTAGCAGGAAGAATAAAACAGATACGTATTAGCTTCAATGGTGAGAAAAATACAAAATACCATGCAAGGACTGTGAGAAACACTACATAGGCCAAACCAGAAGAAAATTGACTATAAGAATACATGAACACCAATTAGCCGCCAAGAGACACGACCAATTCTCACTTGCCTCACGACAATGAGGGACACGAATTTGACTGGGACACCACATCCATATTCACACAAGCCAAACACAGACATGCCAGGGAATTCCTGGAGGTCCGGTTTTCCAACTGGAACTCTATCAACAAACACATTGAATTAGACCCTGTGTACAAACCACTGAGAAAAAATATCGGAAATAATACCAACCACCCCAGCAAACCGAGGTATATAAATAATAAGCGAGACAGAACACCACTGCTTCACCTGAGGTGCACTGACAATGTTACCTAGCAGGGTGATGAAATGTTTGCAACCAAACCCACTGGCTCAGTGAGCATGTCTACAACCTAAATGGTGAGAGATTGAGAGCTCTGAGATACAGAGGGATTTGGGTGTTCTAGCACATGAATCACAAAAAGATGCAGGTACAGCAAGTAAATCAGAATGTTAATAGAATGCTATTATTTATTATGAGAGGAATTAAAGACAACAATAGGTAAGTTCTTGTTTAGTTATAGAGGGCACTATTAAGACCACATCTGGAATTCCACATGCAGTATTTGTTACCTTTGTTATGAAAAGTGTAAATGCAATTCAGAGAAAGTTTTCCTGACTAAAGCCAGGAATGGGTGGTTTGCATTATGATAGGTTATACAGACTAGACTTGTATTTGCTGCTGTTTAAAAAGTAACAGATTGTTTGATTGAAACATAAGTAATGGGTCTCAATAGGGTAGATGTAGAAAGGCTGTTTTCTCATTGGAGAAGCAAAAATGAAGGATTACTGTTAGAAAAGAAGGGATCTCCCACTTAAAAATTAGCAAGGTGAATGTTTTTCTCACAGAGGGCCATGAAACTTTCATTCTTTCTTCCTGGGAAGGAGTGGAAGTAGAGTTTGTGAATATTTTTAAGGCAGAGATGATTAGATTCTCGTTTAGCAAGGGGATGAATAGCTATCAAAGATAAACAGGATTGTGGTTGCAATCAGATCAGCAATGACCTTATTAACTGTGCAAAACAAGACCGTTTCTATGGGTAGGGAGACAGTCCCAAATCCATGGCAGTAAGAATGAGGATTGAAACCCATTCCATTTGACACCAATCAGATCACCACTGGCTACTCAGTCAACTGAGCCAGTTCCAAAGTGTTTGAGTTGTTGCTGTTGCAACATGTACATTGTATTCCAGAACAATGAGTAGTTATAGGAGAAACTCAAACTTTCTTTCCATTGTATGGCTGATCAGGAACATCCCCCATTCTTATCACTAGTCATCAGTGCGTGTTGTAATGAATGTGCCTTCCTTCATCATAGTGTCATCCAACTCTTTGGCCCATTGAGTCTGACCCAGTGACAGGAAAGCTACCCACTGCACTAAAGGACCTCTTCTGCCTCTGAGTTACTAGTCCAGTAATGCAATGGCTACGATTGAAATTGTATCTGTCTATTGGATATTGCCCTGAACATGTCACATGGTGCCATAAGGTCTTTAAACTCAACTGTTGAAACCGGCTTTATTATCTAGTATGAACAACTGCAACCCAGGAGGGGTTCATCTAAATTATGTGTTCAGATTTGAGAGCAGAGGTTAGGATGATAATCTGCTGCTTCAGAGGTAAGAATACTATGAAATAGGGGAGGCGGTGTCCTAGTGGTATTATCACTGGACTGTTAATCCAGGGACCCAGATAATGTCCTGGGAACCCGGGTTTGAATCCCGCCATGACAGATGGTGGGATTTGAATTCAATAAATATCTGGAATTAAGAGTTTAATGATGACCATGAATCCTTTATCGATTGTCGGAAAAACCCATCTGGTTCACTAATGTCCTTTAGGGAAGGAAACTGCCATCCTTACCTGGTCTGGCCTGCATGTGACTCCAGACCCACAACAATGCGGTTGACTCTTAAATGCCCTCTGGGCAATTAGGGATGGGCAATAAATGCTGCCTAGCCAGCGACGCCCTCATCCCATGAATGAACAAAGGAAAAAAAAACTGAACAATGCCAATGATATACCAAGGATGAATTAAGCTAGACAGTGCAAACCAAGACATCTTAGGAAATAACAATTGACGTTTCAGTTCATTCATGGAGTTAAGCCAATTGATCAAGCCTAGTCATCAAAAAGCATTACATGAAAACAAAATTAATTAGGTTTTCTTATTGGTTAGTCAATAAGATACATAACTGGCTTCTCATGAATGGAAAGACACACTATAAAACACAAAAATGCTGATTCTGACTTTGGGCAATTGTATAAAATGTGATGCTGACCTGCAACTTTCACTTTTGTTGAAGTCATTGTCGAGGAAAGCCAATATGGCTTTAAGAGACGAAAGGGAAAGTTTGTTTTTGAATTGAGTCACTTACTAATACAAAATCAATATTACTTCAACATTAATTGCTTCAAATATCAATATTGGAACTACTAAAGAAAAGGAAATGACATAAGAATCCCTTAGCAAATACCTGCCACAACTATAGGGCTTCCTTATTAGAAGAAAATAGAATGGGTAGGATTCCGCACTCATAAAAAAAGGTCTGTCTAATTTGGTGGTTAATTTAAGTGGATAAGGAACCAGGCAATACCCTCTACGGGCATGTAATCCTCACTACATCTGATTGAGCTATTCAAATTCAGGAGTGGTACAGAGCAGGAAGAAAAAAACCATTGGTGGAGAGATCAAGAATTCACGGGCACAGATTCACAGTAATTGGCAAAAGGAACAGTGGCAACATGAGGGAAAACTTTTTCAAGCAGTGAGGAGTCAAGATCTGGAATATGCTACCTGGAAATGTGCTAGAGACAGATTCAATTGAAGATTTCAATTTGGACATGGATCATTATCTGAAACAAAACAAATTTGCAGAGCTATAGGGAAAAGGCAGGCAGTGGCATGGGTTGAATTGCTCTTCCAAAGAACTAGCACACACAGTTTGCCAAATGACCTCCTTATCTGCTGTAATTGTTCTGTGATTCTGTATCGTATATCACACGCACTTTTCTATAAGTTATCCACTGCAGTTCTTCCATTTCGTCAGCTCCATTACTAGTCACCTTGTGCTGGTTAACAGTGGCTTTAACTTCAATCCAAAAGACCATTAAACCAAGTCGGGAAGCGAAAATATGGAACTCACTGCCACTTCTCTCACAATGGGGTCAAGTAACATTCAGCATGTAGGTCTCCTCTAATTTAAGTTGACACTGTCTATGAAAATAATACTGCCATAATGGACAATGTCTCATGTGTCCTGCTAAAAATGATGAGTGCCTGGTAAGCTGCCAATCAAATGGCTGTCATATTTAAACCATCCTTTTTCCAACGAATATGATTCTATGGTACAAACAATCTTGAATAGCTAATGAGCAATGGGTTATAGCCCAATAACAGGGGGAATTGGAATGTTGGCTCAGTTCCCAGATTCGCAAGGCCAGGTCCTCTGGTAGGTTGTCAGTTTTTTTTTCAGTCTGAATGACAAGCTCGGTTCGAAGCATGCTAATTTCTGAGTGTTATCATCTGTTTTGCGCATCTTCAATTAAAATAGTCTTCATATCTTTTGGTCTTACTGTCCACTTCATTGTCTGTCTGTCTGATTGTCTATCTAATAAAGTTTAAGGCATTTAATATTCCTCCACTTGCTAAAAACAGACAGATGAATAATTGCCAACATTCTGCCAGTAGTGTTCTTGACCTGATTGATGGATGTCCTAGGTTGGCCAAGGCTGATTTGCTTGCTGATTTCCACTACCTCCTGAGAGGGGACCTGCCTGATCCCGTTCACCATTTCCCCTTGGTAGAACATTTGAGGTTAGGAATTCATGGTGAGGGATATTGCATTGTCATTCTGGTGCAGCTCCATAAAAAGGTCTTGAAGAGCTGCCAACTTTCAGAGCTGACGATTGTCAGATCTTCGGGGAATTCACATTCATTCATAATGGTACACATATTCAAATAGGTGAGACCACAATATCAGTCTCATGAATTAGCTTTCAATGCGCAAAGTTATTGTGGGTAATAGCAAAATCAAGCTCAGCTACTTAATTAGATTCTGTATGCGTATGAATTAACACAGAAATGAACAGCAGGTTAATCAGCATGTGAAATGGAATGAAATTAGTCCCTTCAGATCTATCAGTTCCTTAATACTATGTCAGATATGGGCCTTGCAAAGTAGCAGAACAAGAGAAACATAACAATTATGCTTCTTCAGAGTGTTGGAAGGAAAAAAATACCATTAATGCAACAGAATAAAAATTCATGGAAAAACTCTTAATGGGATTTGAACAAGATGCATGTTACTCATTCAAAGAAGAGGCAAGCGTTGTTGTAACCTGCAGTGCTGGCATCGCCTGAAGAGACAGGATTTGCACCAGAGCCCCTGAATATTAGCTTCAATGGGCTTCTGGATTTTTAGTCTCGCGACATGGTACTGTGGCTCAGTGGTTAGCACTGCTGCCTCACAGTGCCAGAACCCTAGCCTTTAATGACTGTCTGTACGGAGTTTGCACATCCTCCCCATGTCTGTGTGGGTCCCCTTTAGGTGTTCTGGTTTCTTCCCGCAGTCCAAAGATGTGCAGGTCAAGTGAATTAGCCATTCTTAATTGCCCTGTACTGTCCAGGGATGTGTAAGCCAGGTGGGTTAGCTATGGGAAATACAGGGATTGGGTAGGGGGATAGGTCTGGGTGTGATGTTCTTCAGAGGCTTGGTTCGGACTTGATGGGCTGAAAGATTGGCTTCCACACTATAGGGGTACCGTGACTATCTCCCCAACAGTAACTCTGTGACCAGCTCCCATTGTCAACGATAGACAATATGATGGTGACAGGTGGAAATAGGAACGATACTCAAAAAATATCACCAGGTCAGAGACACCATGGACAGTGCAGCAGTGGTTTATCATCGTATGATTTTTGTTGTTGAATGACCTGTTGTACATTACTGGCATTTTTCTTTCATCAGAACTTAAGCTCTCACAGACTTCCTTTTAATACCTGTACATATATATGTGAGCTGTAAGGTGAAATGTTCATGTAGAATGTCTTCTCTAGGGAAGTGAGAAACAGTTTCACATTACAGCAAGCATGTGTTAAGCCTGTCCTAAGATTTCTTGTAACTATCATTCAGAAAGTAGGAAAACCCTCTGATTTCCTACACTGTGATGGCTCACATTAATGATGTTGAATGCCTGAATTCAAACTTTAATCTGATTCCCACGTAAAGGTTTGTTATATGTAACAGTTGGCTCATTTATGAAGAGTGAATCATAAGTCCTGGAAGATGAGTAAGCACAAACATTATGCAAGATTTTGGCACAAGACCATTAAGGAACGGAGCGTGTAAGAATGAGTCAGAGCCTGGTTATACAGGATGGTGGCTACACTATTGTATTGAAATACCCATTGTTACAAACAGGTGAGTAAGACTGAATTGGCCTCCCTCCTTTCAAACACCTCAGCTGGTCACAATAAAGATTTATGCTTGAGTCATAGAGTTATACAGCATGGAAACAGATCCTTTGGTCCAAATCGTCCATGCTGACCAGATATCCTAAACTGAACTAGTCCCATTTGCCGGCATTTGTCCCATATCCCTCTAAACCTTCTTGTTCATGCACCCAGCAAGATGCCTTTTAAATGTTGTCATTGTACCTGCCTCCACCATCTCCTCAGACAGCTTATTCCATATATACATCAACTTCTGTGTGAAAAAGTTGCCCCTCAAGTCCCTTTTAATTCTTTCCTTTCTCAACTTAAACCTATACCCTCGAGTTTTAGACTTTCTCACCTGAGGAAAAAGACCTTGTCTATTCACCTTATCCATGCTAAACGTGATTTTATAAACCTTTATAAGATCACCTCTCAATCTCTGATGCTACAGGGAAAAAAGTCCCAGCCTATTCAGCCTCTCCCTGTAGCTCAAACCCTCCAATCCCGACATTGTTTCTAGCACAAACGATAGCTAAAAGAACAAACAATTTAAAGTCATTAGATATCATTTGAGATATAAAGGTTTTAACCTGAGACCACAGTTTTCTAATTGATGATTCAGGATTGGCAAATATGTCAGTTGTCAGATATTTAGAGACTTTTAAGCAACTCTTGGATAGGCACATAGAGGATTGTAAAATGTGCGGTATGCAGGATAGATTGATCTTAGTAGGATAATAGCTTGGCACAACATTGTGGGCTGAAGGGCCTGTACTGTGCTGTACTGTTCTATGTTCTATGTTTTATGTTCTATGTTCTTTACCTTCTTGGTGCTCAGAAGTTTTGCTCCAAATTGTTACCAAGTGCTTTGTCCTTTGAGAGAGCTTTCTCTAGTGTTTTCTCCAATCACAGAATTACCTCCTCTGCTTTGACAGGAGCAGCTCCCTGAAAAATAAATGGTTTGTGTATTCCAATGTCTGAGTTCCTTGTTTCCAACTTTGATACTCTTGTAGGCAATATCTTTCTTCTCCAACATGTGAACTTTCTCAAACAGGTGTAAATTAAAGTAGGAGAAGTGGGATTATTCATGTCTAACTGAGTTCCAGTACCTTTTGATTAAAAGTTAATTTCAGATCTGATAAGTTAATTGCATTTCGTTTTCACAAAGCTTGTCTAAAGTATGTGGTTACCCGTTTATTATGACTATCTCAAGTTAGTGTTTATTTTCCTTCTAAAGGAACTTTAGTCCATGAAGGTCACAGTATTAAAATCAAATCATTTAGTTTTAAAATCAACAGTGTATTTTTTATCACTATTGTGACACCATAAAAAAGTTTCAGAAATCACTATCTTTCACAGGTAACATGTATGGCTGGAAGGTAGCAGAAAAACAAACCTATCACATTTCTCAATTTCATCTTGTACTTATCGTAAACTATCCCAAGGCACCTTTCAGGAATGTAATCAGACAAAACAAAAATGACATTAGGATTGATAACTAACAACTTAGTCAAAGTGATAGCTTTCAAGGACTGTTAGACAATAAGGAGAATTTTAATCAAAGAAGGAAGCAGAGAGTTGGAGATCTTTAGGGAGAAATTTACAGATATAGCTGCCACGATAGCTAATGACATAACCACAAGTGCTGGGGGTGGGGGGTTGGGGGTGTGAACGATATAGGGGGAATACTATTATTGGAGTGGAACCTGTTTTTATCTTATTTCTGTTCACATCACTTTACACTGGAACTGCACGTAGAATTGTCTGTGCATTATCTCTGTCCTTTAAAGCTTGACTGAAAAGGACATTCTACTTGAATGTTTCATGACTTATTCTGTACAAAACATGCAGAAAACTGAAGACATATTGATACTTGAGGATCAGGGTATGGTAGTTAGAGATATTTAACAGAGAAATTTTGTTTTTTCTGTGGAGATGAAAGAAAACTTGTACCTCATCAGAAAGAATTCAATCATAAAATAAATCTTCACAGATAGAGCTGAACTGAATGGAAAGAATGGTCTTTGGTCATTATTATATTTTCTTGCATAAATGTTATGTAGATCTTTCTTTCCCCTCAAGTAATGTATAACACCTGAACATCGATGACATTTCTACATCCATACCATTGATTAGGGAAATTGAAAATGTTTTGATCTTTAAGATGCTGATGAATCTATGATATAGCATTTCTGTTTGTCCCAGTTCAGTGTTGAGCTGGCAGTGGATTATAGACAGAAATAGTTTTTTAAAAAAAATGTTCTCCAGAGAAAACACTTAGGTATACAGCATACACACAGGTAGGATTAAAATGAAGTTTGTCACAAAAATTAATGATCTGAGAGGAATTCACTGTGAAATATTTGCTATTGCATGCTGTCACAGATTATGATGCATTTCTAATTGTAATATACTTAAGTCTTATGTAATACTGAGAAGACTGAAACCAAAGCTTTTGCCAGATGGGACACCTAGTAAAGATGAAATGATCCCAATTATTAAATCATTGACATTAAGCAAAATGATGCAGCACTGATTAAAGAACATTGGGGATTAATTGATACCTTTAAAAATATCCTTCTTTTGAGGAATATTTCATATATTCAGATCTCTATTGGTGTCAACTTTAATTTGATCTGATTGTTTAAACTCTGTGTGATCTTTCAAGTAAGAGAATGATAATCATCCCACAGGAACAATTGCAAGTGAGACAATGGACAAAAAAAAATCAAGTACATTAGAAAACTTTAATCCTGCCTTTATTAAATAACCTGCAGGTACAATGCTGGTATCCTCGTTCTATTGATTGGATAGGGAAATACGACTTTTTTCTAACTGCCATTGCTGCAAGATTAGCTGTACAATGCATTTTGATTTATTATTTGTTTTGATTTGATTTGATTTGATTTATTATTGTCACATGTACCTCAGTAAAGTGAACAGTTTTGTTTTGCGTGTAGTACAGGCAAATCGTAACATAAGAGGACATACAGATCACAGGATTACTAAACAGAGCGAGGCATACAAAGTACAAACTTAGAATAGAAGTTTAAAAGTGTGGAACAATTGTAAGAAATGTAAGAATAACGTCTGCTGCAGAGTGCTTGCAAAGAGTCACCCTGTGTCAGCACCATCTTAAACCAGCCCCATTTACTTTGTTGCCTGCGTTTCAAACTAGTACATTGATCAGGCCCGAAGAATGCATTGCAATAAAAGTTATAGGTGTTGGTGTCTGCATAATACACCACACACATTAAAGTCATTTTATAAAAATCAAAGATAGTAGGAACTGCAGATGCTGGAGAATCCGAGACAACAAGGTGCAGGGCTGGATGAACACAGCAGGCCAAGCAGCATCATAGGAGCAGAAAGGCTGACGTTTCGGGCCTCGACCCTTCATCAGAAAAGGGGGAGGGGAAGGGGGTTCTGAAATAAATAGGGAGAGAGTGGGAGGCGGATAGAAGATGGAT
>NC_063339.1:17292164-17374019 GCF_021869965.1 Rhincodon typus
CTTGGGAACCCTGCAGCCCAATGGTATCAATGTGGATTTCACAAGTTTCAAAATCTCCCCTCCCCCTACCGCATCCCAAAACCAGTCCAGCTCGTCCCTGCCTCCCTAACCTGTTCTTCCTCCCACCTATCCCCTCCTCCCACCTCAAGCCGCACCTCCATCTCCTACCGACCAACCTCATCCCGCCCCCTTGACCTGTCTGTCCTCCCTGGACTGACCTATCCCCTTCCTAACTCCCTACCTACACTCACCTTTACTGGCTCCATCCCTGTCTCTTCGACCTGTTTGTTTCCTCTCCACCTATCCTCTCCTCTATCCCTCTTCTATCTGCCTCCCACTCTCTCCCTATTTATTTCAGAACCCCCTTCCCATCCTCCTTTTCTGATGAAGGGTCTAGGCCTGAAACGTTAGCCTCTCTGCTCCTATGATGTTGCTTGGCCTGCTGTGTTCATCCAGCCCTGAACCTTGTTGTCTCTTATTCTCTTAGCCTAGCTGATGATTTTAGAAGCCTTCATAGAGCAAAATCTGTTAATGCGTTAAATTTTTGAGATTGTACCTTCAACTTGAAATGACTGTAATGGAGAGGACATCAGCGGTGAAAGTTCTTAGCATTTCTTTAATAACTTGTGACATTTTTGCAAAGTATTTCAGGGTTCCTGGTGAACATCTAGTTAATGTTTCCCAGTCACGCATCCATAGAGGTAATGGCAGCACACGAAAAAAAAACAAAGATATTTCAGGATCTCAACTAATTTACTCAGTAAATTGCAATGTCACATTCTTTTCAATAGAACAAATTTTAAGAGGTTTAGCAGCTGATAGTTTGACATTCACAATGTCTTTACTTGAGGCATTAGTAATAGGAGAGATTGGCATGAATGAGGGCATTAAGTTCCAAATAACTTTGGTTTAAATAGTTCCATGGTCTCATTGGATAATCCTTTGGTCAGTTTCAATTCTTGAAACCGGTCACTAAGCTCTGGAAACCTCCAGGTTGAAATATTCCTGTCATAATTGGCAACATGACCTTCAGTATATCATATACCATTAGGGTGTAATTATTTCATCCATTTGTACGAAATTCCTTCATGGATGATTTTAATGGAGGTCTTAAATCACTCAGATGAAACTATAGTCAAATACTGGACCAAAGAATTTGATATGAAGGAGTTCAGTATTCTTTTCCAAATACCATTGTTGATGCATATTTTATCACAATTGTATTTCAATGTTTCATTCATCAGCCTTCTTACTAGATTTAGGATCAAATAAATATCACTTCTGTACCCCACACAATGTGCATAACCACATTATTGTTTCAAATTGTAGAGCTCTTCTCTGATCAAATCCTTCCACCAAAGCCTCCAACACTGCCCACCCCCAATAGGGAGTAGGCTAGGAAAATTGGGAGTGGGATGTTTGTAGCATTAAATTGAACAGGATGGTGAGCAAGTTGGGGGTCATGGTGACAGTGCCTTGATATTGGCTTCCTGCAACCACCGGCATTTTAGTGGCTACAGAAAAGTTAGAAAGCAGCCCACCTAGTCTTAGGCCAACTGAAGCCTCTAAGTGGCTAATTCATCATCTGGGGATGTCATCTCCCCGCAGGCTCAGACTGGGTCTCTCCTGACCGGGTAGTGCTCACTGACCATGGAAGGATCCCTCAGCGTAAAAGGGCTGCCCGCTCCCCCCACCACTATACTCTTGAGGTCAAAACCTCCTCTGTCTGATTGGCTCACATGATCCCTGACCCCACTTCCCTCTGTTCATCCTTGCTGATCTGAGGGCTACTGCAGTCCCAGAAGTGGCCACAGCTCTCTGTGGCGCCACTGGGTCTGAAGAGCTGCCAGTCTGCTGATTGACAGGTTGCTCTGAGAGGAGGGACATCCTGCCTGAGAGGAGTGGAGCAGACGCCATGATGGCAGGAAAATAATTGGCCCACAGCCACAAAATCCACTTGTGCTTTCCAGGACCCAATGAGATGAGCTTATCCCTGATATGCCAGGAAATGCACGAAACTACTGGCAAAGAGCAAAGAACAATACAGCACAGGAACAGGCCCTTCAGCTCTCCAAGCCTGCCTGACACATTTTGCCCTTCCATACTAAAACTGTCTTCACTTACAGGATTCTTGTCCCTCTATTCCCTTCCTGTTCAAGTATTCATCCCAAAGCATTTTGAATTCTGCTGTTGTGTCTGTTTCTACCACCTCCTCTGGCAACATGTTCCAGGCACTCACCACCCTTTGTGTGAAAAACCTGCTTTGCATATCTCTTTTAATCTTTCCCCCCTTGCACCTTGAACCTGTGTCCCCTAGTTATTGACCCCTCCACCCTGGGAAAAAGCCTCATATTTTCCACTCTATCCATGCCATTCGCAATCTGATGAACTTCTATCAGGTCGCCTCTCAATCTCCTGCATTCCAGTGAAAATAAACACAACCTGTCTAACCTTCCTTCACAGCTAAAATCCCTCATACCAGGCAACATCCTGTTAAACCTTTCCTGTACTGTCTTCACAGCATTCACATAGAACAAAGAACAATACAGAGCAGGAACAGGTCCGTCGGCCCCTTCAAGCATGCGCCGACACATTTTGCCCTTCCAAACTAAAACTGCCTTCACTTACAGGATTTGTATTCCTCTATTCCCTTCCTATTCATGTATACATCCAGGTTCTTCTTGTATGCTGCTATTGTGTCTGCTTCTACCACCTCTTCCAGCAGCGCATTCCAGACACTCACCACTCATTGACAGACATCTTTCCATCCTCTTTGGACATAGGTGAGGCCCCCGAGGACTGGAGAATAGCTAATGTTGTCCCACTGTTTAAAAAGGGTAACAGGGATAATCCAGGAAATTGTAGACCTGTGTGTCTCACGTCAGTGGTAGAGAAATTATTGGAACAGATTCTCAGGGACAAAATCTATAAGCATTTAGAAGCAAATGGACTAATTAGTGATAGGCAGCATGGTTTTTGGTGAGGGAGGTCGTGCTTCACTAACCTAATTGAGTTTTTTGAGGAGGTGGCTAAGATGATTGATGAAGGAAAACCTGTACTGCCACATTCAGTGATCTTGGAATTGCATATCCAGGTCTCTCTGCATATCAATACTCCTAAGGGTTCTGCCATTCACTCTATAATTTAGTCCTGTTCTTGACCTTCCAAAATGCATCACCTCACATTTGTCCAGATTAAACTCCATGTGCCATTTTTCAGCCCAAGCCTATAGCGTACTGTATCCTCTGAGAATCCTCCTTGCTGTCCGCAGCTCCACCAATCTTTGTATCATCTGCACTCTTACTATTTAGACCAGCTATGTTTTCCTCCAAATCATTTATGTAGACCACGAACAGCAGAGGTCCCAGCACTGATTCTTATGAAACACCAATAGTCACAGCCCTCCATTCTGAAAAATATCCTTCCACCACTACCTTCTGTCTTCTATGACTAAGTCAGTTCTGTATGTGTCTTGCCAACTCACACCTGATGCCATGTGACTTCACCTTTTGGACTAGTCTGCCATGCGGGACCTTGTCAAAGGCTTTACTGAAGTCCATGTGGACAACGTCAACCGCTTTTCCCCCATCAATCATCTTCATCACCTCCTCAAACAACTTGATCAAGTTCATGAGGCACGATCTCCCCACACAAAACCGAGTTGTCTATCGCTAATCAGTCCATTTGCTTCTAAATTTGATCGATCCTGTCCCTAAGAATCTTTTCCAATAATTTCCCTACCACCGATGTGAGACTCACAGGCCTGTAATTTCCAGGATTATCCCTGTCGCCCATCCTAAACAGTGGGACAACATTGGTTATTCTCCTGTCCTCTGGGACTTCATGTGTGGTGAAAGAGGATACAAAGATTTCTATCAATGTTCCAGCAATTTGTTCTCTTGCCTCCCTCAATATTCTGGGATAAATCCCACCAGTACCCGGGGACTTATCTAGCTTAATATTTTTTTATGATGCATAACACCTCTTCCTTTTCTGGCTCCCAGACAATACATCAATGCATTGAATGCCCCTATTTTCAGACCTAGAAAGATGATGGATGCACTTGCAGTGAGCTATTTTTCTATTTTTAAAATAAACAACTTATAATTAGGATTAAAACAGGATACCATGGAATATCACATCAATTCTCCAACATTAATTGGCTCATGTGGCATCGGTAGATTCTAGGCTCAAGATATTTTATGATGCCAGTACACTTCCGATAGTGAATTAGGCACCAAAACATTTATTCTATATAACCAAGGTTTATTTCAGACTTACTGAGTTAACAAACCATACCTGCACATCAAAGACAAATCTACTGGATGCAAAACACTTTGGGACATTCTAAAATAAAAGAGACATTGTGCTCTATAAATCTAAGTTTCACCATTGATTTCAAATAGCTCTGGGGTAGTGATGGGGGAAGGCACAGTCGTTCTGGTATTATAGACGAACATTTATCTCTCAATCAAGATTAGAAACAAGATATCTGATCTTGCTGTATACAAACCAGTTTCTATCTTGTCCCGCACTGAAAAGATGATTATGTTTTGAAAAGTGGCTTGTGAAGTGTTTTGGGAGGTCACAGGTTATAGAAAGGCACAATGTAAATCCTTGCCATTCAGTCTTTATCTTGTGCCATTTTTATACAGCTGATTGCAACCAGTAAACAAATGTCTTAACCTTAATGAATCACATTGTTTATTTGTAGATCATTATCAGTTGCTTGAGCTCCAAGTGCTGGGAATCTGCCTCGTCGTGCAGTGTAAGGGCAGTTGGAAATGTGTACAAAATTATAAAGATCAATATGTAGATATAAAACATTCCTTCATTGATTATTCTTGTATCACACTGTGAAACATAATTTCATCAATTATCCAGCTAAAGAAAACTTTCTTCTCGGAAACAAGGCAACTCTTTTTCAAGAATTGATCGAGAAATTGTGTAAGATAGTTATAGGTAGACTTACACTCAGGCAACTCAGAACAAAACCAGAAACTGGCAGGGTGAGAAAATCCTGAATCAGTGAATCAGTGTTGTTCAATTCTGTGGCACCAGACACTCATACCTTGTCCCACAGTCTCAGCTCAAAACAAAACATGTTACACAAAGAAACAGAATTAACCTTCATTTCTGTGTCGCATGGTTATTCTAATCTGGAAGACTGTAGCCAGTAAGGGAATGCTCCCGGATCTCTGCTCCCTATAGCGAGTAATAACTTTCTCAGCACGATTATTCAAGAATTTCAAAATGTAATAGTTGATTCTGAGTTATGTGGGTTATATTAGTAATAGTAAAGGCCAACAAGATCTGACCCATCACTTCCCAATTCCTTTGATCAATGTTTTCAAAGCCTTCGTAATTGAGATGAGTGGAATTTGCAACTAGTTAGCACTAACTGCTTCATTACTAACTGTGATGAGTGCAAATGGTGTATTTTGTGAAATTGTATTAAAAAACATTTCTCACTCTGATTTGAATATCAACATGGCCTCTGCTTTTCTCTTCATCTCTTTGAGGTATATGTAAGCCTAAAATATTTCTAAGCATTAAAGGCTTGTACTTATCTAGCAACGTATCAAGCCCTCAGAACAGTTCATCGCTAACAGACGTGGAATTACTTTAAAGAGTACAGTGGGTAAAGCAAACCATGCAGACAATGTATGCACAGTAAGAACCCACAAGTGACAAGGACATAGGGATGACCATCTGTTTTTCAACAGAGTTGAAGTATAGGATAGCAGTGAACCTATTGCTCTTCCTCAAATGAGTCATAGAATCACAGAATCTCCACAGTGCAGGCCATTCAGCCCATCAATTTTGCACCAACCCTCCAAAGAACATCTCACCCAGAGTTATTCTCCAACCCTGTATCAGTAACGCCACATTTACCATGGCTAATCCAAAAAGCCTGTACATTACTAGACACTACAGGACAGTTTAGCATGGCCAACCCATCTAAACCTGCATATCTTTATACTCTAGGGGGAAAATGGAGGACCCAGTGCAGTTACAGGGAGGGCATGCAAATTCTGCACAGATAGTCACCCAAGGCTGGAATGAAACTTGGGCCCCTTGCACTGTGAGGCTGTCACTTAGCCACTGTACCGCCCTGGCACTTTGGTCCTCATCCTAACTACCATAATAGTTTGACACCCCATTGAAAGAACTCTCTGTTTTAGGTTAAGCAATACACCCATGTCCTGGAGTGATGTTTGAACCTGCAAATCTTTGACGTAGAAGCAAGCATACCATGAATTGAGCCAAGCTGATGAGAAGGATGTAAAGGAACTTCCCAGGCAAGTCAGAAATAGCAACTGGTTCTAAATAAAAGCAGAAAGTGCTTTATTTGGAGAAAGAAGACTGCAGGTCATGTTTCCTGGTTTGGATTTCCCTTGCAATAATTGAAATAGCAGATTCCAGATGCAGTGATAGTCCTGCAAATGTAAATATTAATGGTGAAAAGAGATGTATACCAGAGCTTAGACTTGTTCATTTTTATGAGGACAATGTGTGATATTCATTTCTGAAAAGCCTATCATTTTGCCCTACTTGTGTCATTACTAATTGTGCTTTCTGTTCTTAGGTCACTGGGTGCCATAAATGTCTTTGCATCCTCACTGTCCACTGGAGTAGTAGCAGATGATTGGAGGGTGGCAAATGATATTCCCCTGTTCAAGAAAGGGAATAGGGATAATCCTGGGAATTACAGACTGGTCAGTCTTACTTCTGTGGTGGGCAAATTATTGGAGAAGATTCAGAGAGATAGTATTTATGATTATTTGGAAAAGCACAGTTTGATTAGAAATAGTCAGCATGGCTTTGTGAGGGGCGGGTCATGCCTCACAAGCCTTATTGAATTCATTGATGAAGTTCGAGCAGTGGATGTGGTGTATATGGATTTTAGCAAGGCATTTGATAAGGTTTCCCATGGTAGGCTCATTCAGAAAGTAAGGAGGCATGGGATTCATGGAAATTTGGCCGTCTGGTTACAGAATTGGCTGTCCAATAGAAGACAGAGGGTGGTAGTAGTTGGAAAGTATTTAGCCTGGAGCTCAGTGACCAGTGGTGTTCCACAGGGATCTGTTCTGGGACCTCTGCTCTTTGTGATCTTTATAAACAACTTGAATGAAGAAGTGGAAGTGTGGGTTAGTAAGTTTGCTGATGAAATGAAGGTTGGTGAAGTTTCGATAGTGTGGAGGGCTGTTGTATGTTGCAACAGGACATTGACAGAATGCAGAGCTGGGCAAAGAAGTGGCAAATGGAATTCAACCCGGAAAAGTATGAAGTGATTCATTTTGGAAGGTCGAATTTCAATGCAGAATACAGGGTTAATGGCAGGATTCTTGGCAGTGTGGAGGAGCAGAGGGATCTTGGGGTCCACGTCCATAGATCCCTCAAAGTCACTACCCAAGTTGATAGGGTTGTAAAGAAGGCATATGGTGTGTTGGCTTTCATTGGCAGGGGAATTGAGATTAAGAGCTGCGAAGTTATGCTGCAGCTCTATAAAATCCTCGTTAGACCACACTTGGAATATTGTGTTCGTTTCTGGTCACCTCATTATAGGAAGGATGTGGAAGCTATAGAGAGGGTGCAGAGGAGATTTACCAGGATGGAAGGAAGGTCTAATGAGGAAAAGTTGAGGGAGCTAGGGCTTTTCTCACTGGAGCGAAGAAGGATGAGAGGTAACTTGACAAAGGTGTACAAGATGATGAGAGGCATAGATAGAATGGATAGCCAGAGACTTGTTTCCCAGGGCAGAAATGACTATTACAAGGGGGCATAATTTTAAGGTGATTGGAGGAAGGTATGGGGAGAAGTCAGAAGTAGGTTCTTTACACAGAGAGTGGTGGGTGCATGGTGGTGGTGGTAGTGGAGTCAGATATATTAGGGACATTTAAGTGACTCTTGGATAGACACATTGATGATAGTAAAATGTAGGGTATGCAGGGTAGTTTGATCTCAGTGTAGGATAATAAGATGGCACAACATTGTGGGCTGAAGCGCCTGTACTGTGCTGTACTGTTCTATGTTCTATTTGTTCTAGACAGCTTAAACAATGAATCTATTGAATCTGGAGGGGACCAAGATGAGAGTGTTGATTTTAATAGCAGTGGTACAGATGTGAGGTGGAGGCAGGCACATTCCCACTCACACATAAACTGAGTTAAATTTTGAAATTCACCAGCCTCAGTAGGGTCCTTCAGTTGTGGTCTGCTAAGCTACAATGGACTTTCAGCATGTTTCATGTCACTGGTGAAGAGGATTAAAAGGTGTGTGTCAGATGTCCCAACACAGTCACTGCACCCTAATTGCTCGGGATGTTTGAAGCTCTAATGGCTATTTACTTGGTGTCAGGAGCACCCTAAAAATCTCTTCAACTCTGAGTTAAGGTTGCAGACATTGGCAGGTTTTGACTAACTTACCTAAAGAGTTACCCAAGAAAAGTTGTTAACTCATCCTCACTACAAACTTTAATACTTACTTCAGTCAATATTATCAGCCTTAAGATAGGCAACACATGCCAAATGCCCAAGAGAACAAATGTCTATAGTTGCCATGAAGTCTATGACCATCCTTAAATAGACTTTGATTGTTTCCAAAAGCAAATAACATTCTAAAATCCTCCACAAAATATATCAGTCTTAGTTAGACCACATGGTGTAGAATACAGGAATAAGCATCTCTTTTAATCACAACAAAAGGCTATAATTAAAAAGCAGGTGTTTCACAGAACATGCAGCGTCCAGTTTTCAGTGGCTGAGCTTTCTTCGTTATACCCCAGGGCCAAAACATTTAGGAAAACAAGCACTGCCACTTCTTTTGAAATCAAAGCACCAAAAAAACCGTAGCTTTTAAAAAATAACTTTGCCTGTATAATTTTGCTTGCTTTCATTTGATGTGCTGAGTTTCAGTGGTGTTCTTTCAAACTTTATGGTAAATATCCACAGCCCTCAACTATCAGAAATCACTTCCATTTTCAGTGAAGTTTGTGGGCATCGATAACACAGGTGATAGCAGAAAGATTTGTCTCAATGAAACATTCTGCCACATTAAGGATTGAAGCATAGATTTCTTATAAGACAGGCAATTAATTCACCCAATACTGTAAGTGGCACATTGCACCCATCACATACAGGAAAGGCTCTGTCTGCCATATTGAATTGGGCTAGACTCAGTAGTAGTGCCTTGAAACTATCATGAATTATTGTAAAAACCCATGTTGTACACTCATGCTCCAAGCATAGTAAATCGTCCATCTTTACGTTATCTGAACTATAAGTGACCCAAACCTACAGCAATGTTGTTGATTCTCAACTGCCCTCTGAAGTGGACTAACAACCTGCTCAGTTCAAGGGTAATTAGGGATGGGTGTTAAATGCTTTCAAGGATGCCCACGTCCAACAAGCAACAAAAAGGCCATGAAATTATTTAAGCGTAGGTCCATCAATTGAAGGAACCCTTTATGAAAGCTGTCTACTCCAGAGTCTGACACACTGTGTAACAAACTTGCTCAACAACTCAATGCACAAGTAGGCAGCAAGTTCCTCTATGCAGTTTCAGTTAAAGGGCTCACTGCTACACAGAGGTTAGTTGCAAGTTTGTTGTTTTAGGTTATTGGATGATGACCTTTGAGTTTGTTTGCTCAATATTTCCCAAATAGTTTCCTAGTGTGATTGCATTTTAATGTGTGATGTGTGATAGCTCGAGATTCTAGAAAATTGGCCAGGCTAGAATTCTTCCCATGAGTCTTCATCTCACCCTCAATACACCTTTAACACCTTTAATGTTATCACCACTCTCTATCTATTCCATCCTCACTCTAGCCTATCAGCCCTTCACTTGTGCAGAAATATAAACATAGTACCAAATCCAGAGCAAAAATCAAATTTATTGAATAACTAAAGCCTATCTATTTCTAATATTTAACAGTAATGATTATGAATTGCTTTTGTACAAGCCCCTAGTGCCTATTTTCTGCACTTGATTTCCATTCTACTGTTCCGATAAAGTTGTTTCAGACGCTGGAGAATCTGAGATAACAAGGTGTAGAGCTGGATGAACACAGCAGACCAAGCAGCATCAGAGGAGCAGGAAAGCTAACGTTTTGGGCCTAGACCGTTCTTCAGAAGGCCCAGTAGTTATAACTGATGATTTCCTCCAAGGACAGTTCAGTAGCCTTTCTGGGTGACCATATGCAGCTCTGGGCCTTGAGGACTGACCTCCAATTGTGGCATCATATTGTTGTTCAAGTCGGCTCTGATGGCTTTGTAACACTAACAAAGGCATTGGTTCTGGTGGGCAGAGAGATAGTTGTCATCCCAAGAAAATGCATCAGATGCATGCAATCAAAGTCACTTTGCTGGAACTGATCCTCACCTTTTGCAGAGGCTCAGGTGCGGCTGTACAGGACATTGGTTAGGCCACTTTTGGAATACTACATGCAATTCTGGTCTCCCAGCTATAGGAAAGCTTGTTGTGAAATTTGAAAAGGTTCAGAAAAGATTTCCAAGGGTTGGAAGGTTTGAGCTATAGGGAGAGGCTGAAAGGCTGGGGCTATTTTCCCTGGAGTGTTGGAGGCTGAGGGGTGAACTTGTGGAGGTTTATAAAATCAGAAGGGACATGGATAGGGTAAATAGACAAGGTCTTTTCCCTGGGTTGGGGAAGTCCAAAATCAGAGGGCGTAGGTTTAAGGTGGAGGGGAATGATTTAAAACAGACCCAAGGGGCAACTTTTTCACGCAGAGGGTGGTGTATTTATGGAATGAGCTGCCAGAGGAAGTGATGGAGGCTGGTACAATTACAACATTTAAAAGAAGGTTTAATAAAAGGGTATACGAATAGGAAGGTTTTGGAGGGATATGGGCTAAATGCTGACAAATGGACTAGATTTATTTAGGATATCTGGTTGGCATGGACAAATTGGACCAAAAGTTCTGTTTCTGTGCTGTACATCTCTATGACTCTATAACTCTAACACTGAGCCGAGAATGAAGCTAATTGAGTTTACAAGACAGTGGTGTGAGCTGCTATGGAAGCTTCCATCTTGATAAGTACCCTCTGTTTCTACCTGGAAATGGTCAATCACTCCTCATTTGACAGAATGGTTTCTTTATTCAGCATAAAACACCATCAAAAAATAGAGATCCCAGAGAATTGGCCAGCCTAGGATTCTTCTTATGAGTCATCCATCCCAACCCCTATGCACCTCTAGCCCCACAATATTGTCAACACTATCACTCCTAGTTCATTCTCAGAGCCATTGTGAGTAGGCTTGTTGGTAGAATAGTAGAGCACCTGTCATGTCCTGTTGTAAGCTTTCCTCTGTAGTCCAATCCCTCAATGTCAACATCTATGTTCTCTTCTCCCAAATACATTTAGAAATAAGCCCTTTGACCCGAATTACCAGACACAATGACCAAAGAGACAACCATATTGCAGCAAGTATTCCTTTACAGCTTAGTTTGAAAGAAAGTTGAAAAGATCGGCTTCAAAAACCTCCACCTTGGATGATGAAATAGCCCAAGAATAAAGTCTCCTCAGTGAAGAGGAGTGTAGGTATCATGCACCTCATATAACTAATCCAAGCAAGGGCAAGGCATTAACTCCCAAAAAGATGCTGGCTGTAACAAAGAAAACCTTGGTTGCATCTAGAAACCATGTAAATGGAGGCAACACAGCATCTGGCAAATCTTCAGATTTTGTTGTGGTATACTGTAAAAATTATCTTGTCATTTGCATAATAAAAATAATTATAACATATAATATAGAATAACATGCTTTAGATGCTAATAACACATTGCAAATTATATAACAACATACACATCTTTATTGTCGACTTCTAAATTTGTTCAGATGATGTCCGCATGGAATAATGTCCTTGGTCCTTAATACACCACAAATGGTGAGCTGCCCATGTTTGTGCAAATGATTGCCACATTAATATAAAGGGTTCTTCCACAGCCTAAACCTTAGCTGAAAATAAATTTAATTTTGCATAGTGCTCCTGAGCATACCATTCCTTGGAGACGGTATCGGTGGCCTGTGTCAAAAGGAAAAGAAGGAAATATAGAAATGTATGAAACTGACAGGAAGAAAAGAACCTGACCATAAAAATGGATCAATCTAAGGAAGTTGGATTTGAAAACACGATATGTAAGATAAATTAAATTTCTAGAGATAGAAGATTGAAAAGCTGGAGCGTACTGTTTCAAATGGTTGTTACTCTCGTTACTAGATCTCGAAGAATATAGCAACAGAGGAATTATCCCTTTAACCTGTCCATCTTAAGACAGAAGAGACAGGATTTGGTTCAGGCCTCAGTGTGTTGCATAATCTACTGTTCATAAGTTTCAAGTAATAATGTAGTTTTAAAGTAAACAAGTCAGACGAGCAATGATATGGTCTGGCTCACTGTTGATGGCTAACTTGACGTCTCGCACCTTCTTCAGGTGTCAGTGAGGCAGATGGCATCAGACACTGAATTTATGGGGAAAAGATCAAAGGGTCATAGAACTGATGTGAATGTATTGAACAAACCCAAGATGGCTGCCAAATCTTTAATCAGTTGGAAAGGATAAATAAGCAAATTCCCGAATTTCTTTCAAGTCACTGCCCTGAGATAACTAAAGGTTTTATAGTGTACCAGCGATGATATTCCAGGTCAGAAAATGCTTTTTAGGTGTGAGGCCTTGTTTAGAATCTGGCTATGTATCAACTTGGAGTCAGAAAGTTTTATTTCCAAAGTAGGAATTGCCACATTGACATACAAATTCACTCCATAGATTTACGTGTGTGTGTGTGCGTGTATGCATGCTTGAAAGAGTGTGAGAGTCTGTGTGCATCAAGAGGGTCTGTGTGTGTGTGCGCGCGCGTGTGTGTGCATTTGAGAGTGTGTGTGTGTATGTGTGTGTGTGTGTGTTTGTGTGTGTGTGTGAGAGAGAGAGAGGGTATAGTGTGGTGGGGTCACCTGTAGTGCGACATGAATGACTGTGTTGAGGACATCTTGAAACCCATTGAACAGGAAATCCCCAGCTACCATCGCGACATTACAGATTTCTTACAGAAACACAGCATGCACAGATCAATCGAACCAGGAACGTTCCTTGTCACAATGGATGTTTCGGCACTCTACACCAGCATCTCCCACAATGACGGCATCAACGCAACAGCCTCAGTACCCAATACTACTAACTGCCAATTTCCAGACACCATTCTATAACTCATCCACTTCATCTTCGACGACAATGTCTTCACTTTTGACCTCCTCAGAAGACAGACACAGGATATGTCCAATAGGGTACCCTTTGTCGTCCAGTACTTCCTGGGAGTAGAGAAACTACGCCAAGTTCTTCACTTTTAGTTCAATAATTTCAGGGCCTAAACTCTCCCATGTCCCAGCCTCCCACCCCACACACCAGGCCTTGTTACCACATAGTCTGCCACTACACACTCCCTGTTGTTAGTCACTAACAGTCCCCATTAACAACTATTCACCCTCCCAGCCTGACCGTTAGCAACTCCTTTGTCTGCCCAACTGTCTTTCTCTCTCTTTGGGCTCTATCTTATCGTTTACTCCCTACCCCACCCACCTCCCTACTTTCTGCATATAAACTGACGTTTTCCCAGCCACCATCAGTTCTGAGGAAGGGTCACCAGACCCGAAACGTTAACTCTGTTTTCTCCTTCGCAGATGCTGCCACACCTGCTAAGCTTTTCCAGCAACTTTGTTTTTGTTCCTGATTTACAGCATCAGCAGTTCTTTTGGTTTTCACTTTTGACAACCAGTTCTTCATCCAGACATATAGAACAGCCATGGGAACCAGAGTTGGACCCCAATATGCCAACATTCTCATGCACAAGATCGAACAAGACTTCTTTGCTGAACAATGCTATACACCAGATACATTGATGACATTTTCTTCCTTTGGACTCATGGTGAGGAATCACTGACACAACTACACAGTGATATCAACAAGTTTCATCCTACCATCAGACTTACCATGGACTACGTTTTAGAATCAGTCACATTTTTGGACACACGCATCTCCATCAAGGACGGACACCTCAAGCCCACAGATAACCTCACGATGCTGCACTTCTCTAGGTTCCATCCTAAACATATTTAAAAAAGCCATCACCTACAAACATGCCCTTTGCATACTCAGGATCTGTTCAGATGAGGTGGAATGTGATGGACACCTGAAGGATGCCCTCATAAGAGCGGGATATGATGTTCAAATCATCGATCGCCAGTTCCGACGGGCCACAGTGAAAAACAGTAATGACCTCCTCAGAAGACAAACACAGGATATGTCCAATAGGGTACCCTTTGTCATCCAGTACTTCCTGGGAGTGAAGAAACTATGCCATGTTCTTCACAGCCTTCCAGACATTTATCGATGTCGATGAGCACCTCACCAAGATCCAGCCTACGCCTCCCCTTCTCACCCTCAAACAACCGCCAAACCTTAAACAGACTATTTTTCGCAGCAAACTACCCAGTCTCCAGGACAATATCGACCACAACACTATACAACCCTGTCATGACAGCCTCTGCAAGACATGTCAGATCAGCGACATGGACACTACCATTACACGTGGGTACACCACTCACCATGTACATGGCAGATACTCATGTGACTCGGCCAACGTTGTCTATCTCATACACTGCAGGTAAGGATGCCCTGAGGCAGGGTACATTGGCCAAACCATACCGATGTTACGACAACGGATGAACGGACACTGCATAAAAGTTGCCAGACAGGGATGTTCCCTCCCAGTGGGGCACACTTCAGCAGTCAAAGACATTCGGCCTCGGATCTTCAGGTAAACGTCTTCCAGGACGGACTTCAGGATACACAACAACACAGAGTTGCTGAGTAGAGGCTGACAGCTATGTTCAGGATCCATAAGGACGGCCTCAACAGGGATCTTGGGTTCGTGTCACATTACAGGTGACCCCACCACACTGTACACCCTCATGCACACACTTACACATACGCATACGTACACATACACTTTCTCAAACAAACACACTCACACACACATACTCACATATACAGACCCTCTCTCATACACACACTCTCTCTCAGACACACACACACATGCACTCTCTCATTCCCTCACACACACAAACACACACACACTTACACACACACACACACACATTCTCAAGCACACGCGCACACACACCCGCACACACACACCCGCACATGCTCTCACACACACACTCTCTCTCACACACGCACACACCCACTCTCTCTCCCTCCCTCTCACACACACTCTCTGTCTCCCGCTCTCACACACACACACACAAACACACACACACACACACACACACTCTCTCTGTCTCCCTCTTACACACATACACACACTCTCTCTCTCCACACACAGAGACACAGCTACACACCCACACACACTCACACACACACACACATTTAAATCTATGGGGTGAATTTGCATTTGCACATTTGTAATTGTATATACATTTTATTTTGTTCAAAAATCGCACAATTTGTAGACAGTCAATGCGGCATTTTATAAATAAAACCAGACTGACTCCAAGTTAATTACACAGCCAGATTCCAAACAAGGCCTCATACCTAAAATGCATTTTCTGACCTGATGTATCACTTCTGGTATACCGATAAAACCTTTAGTTATCTTGGGGCAGTGACTTGAAAGAAATTCTGGGAATTGCATATTAATCCTTTCTAACTGATTGAAGATTTAACAGCCATCTTAGGTTTGTTCAATACATTTGTATCAGTTCTATAACACTTTGATCTTATCATAGAATCCCCACAGTGTGGAAACAGGCTATTCAGCCCAACAAATCCACACCGCCCCTCCCAATAGCATCCCACCCAGTCCCATCCCCTTACCCTGTAACCCTATATTTCCCATGTCTAGTCCACCTAACTCACACACCCCAGACACTACAGGCAATTTAGCATGGCCAACCCACCTAACTCACGCATCTTTGGACTGTGGGAGGAAACCGGAGCACCCAGAGGAAACCCACACAGACACAGGGAGAATGTGCAAACTCCACACAGACAGTGGTCTGAGGATGGAATTGAACCTGGGTCCCTAGTGCTGTAAGGCAGCAGTGCTAACCACTGAGCCACAAATTCTGTGTCTGATGCCACCTGTCTTACTGGCACCTGTAGAAGGAACGAGGCTCTGCAAGCTTGTGTCTTCAAATAAATCTGTTGGACTTTAACATGGTGTTGTGTGATTTTTTGACCTCGTCCACCTCAGTTCAACACCGGGACCTCCACATCCTAACTTGATGTGACAGCCAATCTCATTTGCAGTTTATTGACAACAGTTAGATCATGTTGGAGTTACCTAACGGGCTTGTTAGGACACTTTCAAGTATCTAGGTGAAGATCCTTCCATCTACATCCAAATATTTTCTTTCAGAGTTGTGTTATAAATTATATAATAGTTATTCAACACCAATGTTAATCCTTTCATGTTGCATTAAGGGCAAGGTGTAACACAGCATTTAACCCTGATCAAGTTGTTTGATTTGTTCTCTTCATTTTCTCTTTCTGTGTTCATCTTTAAATGGATCTACAAGACAGCACTGTGCACTACTCATGCTGTGACACCAAGGAATTTCCTTGCAATGTATATCCTCCACTAACTTGGGACTTGTCATTGTTATAATATTCCATTGTGGAACCAATTCAGCTTTCTTTTTTTCTAAGTCACTGCTATGTTTTACTATGTTTTTTAAAATAACCAACTTGCAGTGCTGTAGAATAGATTGTGATGCAAGAGAGTCCTTTTCTCCTATATCATTCCAGCAGATTCGCTCCATTAAACCTGCGATCACACTAAACGGTTTCTGCAGTGCTGCCAAAAGCTTGGAAGGTGCCAGAAACAGGCTATCACTGTGCACAGGGAGTTCAGCTAAGCTTTCCCTCAACATGTTTTTCCCCATTCCATGCCATGTTGACGATTTGCTAAATCATTGCTGACTTCACCAAGAGTGACAACTGCCTTTTCTTGCTAATATTGGCAGGGAAAGATATCCTTATCTTCTTGAACAGTATTTGATAACAATGGCATTTAAGTAAGAAAAGGAAAATAATGCAGCCAACTCGTACAATTTAGAAGTTATTTGCAACATGTTTCTGGAGCAGATGTCTGGTATGACCATCTCTAACAGTGAGATAACAGGTAACTGACAAGCAGCCACAGTCTAGGGGCTTATTATATAACTCCCCTGTTCCTGAAATGGTCAATGGACAATATACTATTAAAATATTGTTGAATCTAGAGTTGTATGACTCTATAAGAGTCAGAACAGAAGAAATAGAACTCCCTTGACAATTTTCATGGGTCACAAAATTATGTTTTTAGATCTCTTTAGTCATATATGCGCATTTGCTTTCTTTCAACTACTCTTTGCACAATAATGCTGTAACTTTAGTGCATTTTTGTGTCTGTTTCCATCTTAACTACTACTGATGAAGTTGCTATGGTAACAACCTCGGCTGTTCTATCTGACATTGACATCCTGCTGCTGTCTTTCCCTCTCTACAAGACATCGTACCTCTCATTTCATTAATGTAATTAATTTCAAACAAAATTGATTGTGACAGATTAGAATGTAAGTTACTACAGATTTAAAATAATGGAGGTTAAACTGTTATTTAATGGGAACTTCAATTAAACTTACATTCCACAACACAAGTATTCCTTATAGTTTTATTAAATATTTGAACCTTGATCTTTTTGCTTGGTGTAATGTTATTGGTATTTATTTTGAATGATGTGATATTGTTATCTAAATTAGTTCTAGAATTAGATAAACCTCCTCCTTCATAGAGCAGAGTATGAACTTAAACTTCAATATGACAGATGTTAAGTTTGGTTTCTCAGGTGGGCTACTATAACAGCCCCACTTTTTCCTCCTCAGCTTACTGTATGTT
This sequence comes from Rhincodon typus, assembly GCF_021869965.1. Classification (NCBI taxonomy): domain Eukaryota; kingdom Metazoa; phylum Chordata; class Chondrichthyes; order Orectolobiformes; family Rhincodontidae; genus Rhincodon; species Rhincodon typus. Next base: position 17,310,118 of record NC_063339.1, read on the forward strand.
TTACTGGAAAAGAGTCCTTAAGTGTGAAATCATGGGCAAAAACAAATAATGTGATTCTCCTACTGGTGCTTAGTATTTAATTACAGATGATGAATGGAGGAAATGGTCAGTCAATGTGATCATGTTTTAAAGGTCAGTTGTCCAGCTTCCCTACACTCTGTCAAGTTCCAGTTGACAAGAGTTACTTTAATGATTTTTTGTGGCTAGATCCATTTAAAAGACTTTTGTGGAATAATAAATGATGAACAATTGCCTTTTTAGGGCAGAACTTGGGTTAGACATGGGAAATGCAGGGGTAGGAGAAATGGGTCTGGGTGGGATGCTCTTCGGAGGGGCGGTGTGGACTTGTTGGGCCGAATGGCCTGTTTCCACACTGTAGGGATTCTATGATAATCCCAGTATTTCCATGAATTTCCATTTCCAACTTGGGTATTGCTGAACAAGATAGAGCCCTTGTAGAAAATGCAGTCCCAGCATGATCAAGCACTTAAGAAAGACTACATTGTTTGAACTTGGAGCTTTATTTCTTTATTTTTCAATTTAATACTAAAAGGACTCTAATGTTTAAGTTTTAACTTTACTTCTTTTTCTTTTACGTTATACTAACAGTGACTGTACTGTTTAACCTTTAACTTTGTTCCTTATTTCTTTTCTACTTTGTTCTTAAATTTTTGTACCTAGGTACTTGTCCCTAAGATGAAGCCATGTGTGGTGACATTGCAAACTTTTCACTGTACTCCTGTGTTTTTGTACTTGAGTACATGTGACAATAAAGTCTAAACCTAAATCTAAAATGTTGTTACAGATTTTCTTCTTGTGTGCATTAGGACAGATGCAAGAATTTCAAAGAGGCCAACCATTTACACAGCAGGAGAAAAGGGTACTGATTGGTCTGTAAATCAACTCTTATGGGTAAGTCATATCCAGGCATTGAATCTTTTTAGAATTAAACAAAAAAATGCAGGAGATTGTAGCTCCCTGGTGCATTCTTCATGGCAATACCTCAACCAATGAAAGTCTAATTTGTCAGCCAATCAGCAACATATTCTTATGTGGTATACGCTGCTGCTCCCTTTGAAATTTTGCATCAGTCCCGACAAGTACAAGATAAAAAAAGTTTTGTCAGCATATCTCTTTTCTCGGTAATAATACTGACTTTCTAGTAAGCTCTGAAAACATGAAAAATCAAGACTAAAATGGTATTGGCCTAACTCCATGTTTTTGTAAGTACCTTACAAGACATCTTGAGGTACCGTTAAGCAAAATAATAAGGGTATGGTTGATGGAGAAATAGAGACAGGTTGGGAAAGGATAATGGTTGGGTGGCTGGCTTACCACATTTCTACACATTGCCAAAGCTCATCTCTATAATTCGGTGGGAGTCTAAGCTCTGAAATGAGCTGCCCACCTGCCATATTTAAATAATCAATGGTCAATTAAATTACTTAACACTTCCTCCTCCCATCATCCTCACCAACCGCATGTAAAATCAAGCCCTTTATTTCTGGTCCTAATGGGAGATTTGATCACACTGTTAGACAGGATCTTTGTTGGGATTCCCAGAACATTGCTGTATGAGAAATCCTCTCAGCTGATCACCAAGTTGTTTGAGGCTGTCTGCAACATGTCCTGTTGTCTTCTTCTTTCAGAATGGGGATCTCCTTAAATAGAAATCGAACGAACGTCGGCCGCTGTAAATCAGGAACAAAGACAAAGTTGCTGGAAAAGTTCAGCAGGTCTGGCAGCACCTGTGAAGAGAAAAACAGAGTTAACGTTTCAGGTCCAGTGACCCTTCCTCAGAACTGATGGAGATATGCTTAGTCTGGTGCACTAGCCTTGTTTTAAGTAAGATGTAGCTAGCATGTTAGTAACTAAGTACAATTTACATTGATATGATAGGGATCGTTACAGAGACCTTGAGGAGGACATGGGTGGTAGCTCTTATGCCTTTGAGACCCTAAGTTGTTGTCCCATAAAGTCTATACTACATCATGGTGAGTGGTTCTTAAGGCTTAGACTTTTGCACATTTATACAATAAATAACAGTGAAAACTCCAATGCAAAGGCAGATAAAGCTTCAGTTTAGTATCACATATGAGAAAGTGTTCATCTGTCAGCGCAGCAATCCCTCAGTGCTGCACTGCAGCATTAGTCTTCGGTATGTTCTCTAGTTAAGCGGTCATTATGATAGGAGATCAGTAGAATCCCACATGTTGCATGTTTCTTGAGATTTCAGTGCAGTACTGTGCAAGCAAAAATTTGAAAATCTGCAAAACAAGAACGAAGGAGTATTTGCAGCAGGTCCATGAGCATCTGTGAAGAGAAGAGGCAGATTAATAACTTGGTGAAGATGCTGCATCGTGACTCAAGAGCTGAGCGTTGAGGCAATGCTACATTGTCAAATGTGTCATTTTTCATATGAGACTTTAAACCAAGGAACTGGCTGTTTGATTCAGTTATTCAGGTGGACCTCAAGGATGACGTGGCATTATTCAGAGAAGGAAGTTTTCTGTCCCAGTGTCCTGGCCAGCATTACACCCTAAGCCAAATTCACCATTAAACACATTCCCTGACCATATACCTCGAGGCCTTTTTGGGAACACGTGTATGAAATGGTTCTTGAATCTGCTACTGAATTAACACTGATCCAAACTTCAAAGTATTCAAAATGTGCCCTTTGAAATTTTTCTAAGAAGCAATATAGCGTTTGGTAATTGCTAGCTTTTTTTTTGTGTTTCTGTTCCTTCATTCGTAAAAGGCCTATTGAGCTGTCTCATTTGCTATCATGTCCTTACATGGCTTTCAGTGTTAATTTACTCCGTATGTCGAATCTCTTTGTATTACAGAACTCCATGAAACTGTCTTATTGTCTCGTTTTAAAATTACATCCCCTAGTTTTTGAAACCTTCATCAACTTGAACAATTTGTCTGGATCAATTTTACTAATTCCTGCTATGACTTTGAAAACTTTTTATTAAATCACCTCAAGTTAAATGCATTTTTCTTTAACTTATCTTTTACTTGGATTCTGTGATGTATTGCTTCTTCCTCATTTCCGTTTGGTACACAATCTCCCTTCTTCACTTCCAGCAGAGACAAAGCCAGCCTTATTAATAAAGGTCAAATGATTCATTTGCAATTGTTAAGATGGTGAGTTATCTACTTTCCTATCAGAAAATATGAGTTAGTATTACGGGTAATGTACCGTTTGCAAGAGTATAGTGTTGATAGACCAGTGGTAAATATTTATAGCATCAAAAGTAGCCAAACCGTCACCCCATACAGACACTTGCCTCAAATTTTAAGTCCACTCCACTGTGTTTGGCAGGGATATTTTGAAACGATATAATAATGTTGCAAAAACGATTAGCGACCCAATATAAATGCATGCGCATGCAACGCGGGTTGTATGATTGAAGCAAAGGAAATGGGAGAGAATTAACCCACCATATGCTAACCGAACATTTTTAAGTAGGAGTATTTCTTCATAGAATCCCTACAGTGTGGAAGCAGACCATTCAGCCCATCAAGTCCACACCATCCCTCTGAAGGGATTCCCAATGGACCCACACCCTCTTCACTTTGACCCCACATTTCCCATGGTTAATCCACCTAGCTTGCACATCCCTACAGGGCAATTTAGCATGGACTGTGGGAGGAAACCTGTGCATCTGGAGGAAACCCACACAAACTTGGGGAGAGCATTCAAACTCCACACAGACAGTCATCTGAGGGTGGAATTGAAGCCAGGTCCCTGGCACAGGGAGGCAGCAATGCTGAACACTGAGCCACTATGCCATCCCACAGTATGTATATGTTCTTACAGCCTTTGTTTTAAGAAGGCAGTGACCAATGTAAAATTGCTAGCTAACTCCGATACTCTGAAGAGCACTGAAAATGCCAAGGCTATGGATCAAATGCATGGAGTGAACGTAGTTCGGGGTTTGTTGGTCAGCACAGACATGGTGAGCCAAATGGCCTGTTTCTGTGCTGTACGACTTTATGACCCTACGGCTAAAATCATAGAAAACAGAATGTCACGGAAATAATAAAATGGTGTAATTTCACTACATGGAGGTAACTAATTTTTCAAAAAAAAGCTCAGAAGTAACATGTTAGAAGGACAATGGTTTTAAGCCAAATTAGTTCAAAGTTCTGACTTTATGATCGCTAAATTGACTGAACCCAAAATAGAAACAGAAAAGACATGAGGCATCCACACGCTACACTCGCATGAACCATATCATAAAAATGTGCAATGCTTTTATTAGATTTTATAAACATATGCAAACACTTGAAAACAAAAAGCAAACTTTAAACAATTGCATTTTGTTTACTGCCATTCACAACATGTAAGTGTGGGAATTTTAGCTGGTAGTTTTTACAGAGTGAAAAAGAGACAAAGTGTTTATCAAACAGAGCTCTATAGGATTATTTCTGTTTGTCCTAGCAGGGGCACCCACCCCACCCCATTCAAACAGAGCAAGGGTTGGAGTTAGATCTTCAGTACTATGGCAGTGATTTTTTGACCTGCCCGCTCTTCACTCACAGCTCCCCCTGGACATATGGAACTAATGACTATCCTCCTGCGTGTGATATGCAATTGCTTGTTTGGTTCAGTTTGATAATGTCATTGATAATTAAATCATATGCTAATTAATCACAGAAAAGCAGCTTTCAATGTGAACAGAGAATTACTAAGTCGGAAACAAGGAGTTCTGTATTCAATACATCGTTGGGCTTTGAGGATCAAGATGCCTCTCCCAAGCAATAGAAACACAAGCCACAACTAGCTCAGCTGAGACCGTAAGGCCAAATCTATAACTCATAACTTGACCTAAGGAAGTCTTGGCTTGTAGAATCTATGCTGAGGTTCATATTTAAAATGGTAAAGTTTAGTATAAGCTTTTGCCTACATCATCCTTTTAATCACAGAGTTCCTACAGTGTGGAAGCAGGCCATTCAGCCCATCAAGTCTACACAAGCGCTCTGAAGAGCATCCCACACATACCCACCCCTAGCAACTCAGTAAAGGGAGAGCATGCAAACTCCACACAGATAGTTTCCCAAGGCTGGAATTGAATCTGGCTCCTCAGCCTAGTGAGGTAGTGATGCAAACCACTGGGCTATTCTGCCATCCACTGTGCCAGTTAAATATTTTAGCATTTTCTGGCAGTCACACAATTGCTAAATCCACACGTAATGGAATCATTAGTTCAAAGGAAATTTTGTTTCATTTAAAGAGCAACTTTCTTTTGTTTGACGTGGGAGAGCAAGTTTGTATTTTTCTTGCCATGATGATACTGTTGTTGTTGATCCATGTCTTTGAACAAAGCGATAACAGTTTAACAGCTTCTTCACCAAGATCTCAGCTCCTGGGATTTTCTACCGGGTGACTGATACAGTCTTACAGTACTATTCCCCACCACTGTTGCTTCAAGAAACAAAATCCTTCAAGCCAATAATTTGTTGTTTTGATCCGCAAAATAGAAAGTCCTTCCAGGAGTAAACAGATAGAGAAAAAAAAATCATTTGGACAAACAATCAATGGTCAACCAGGGAAATATTTTTATTTAACGTTTTCAAATCCCAGACGGAAAATGAGGTGAACTCAGAAAAACACAGTAGATGCAAAGAGGCTGTTACCCTGGTTGGAATTAGAAGACAAAGTTTCAGGTAAGTAGTCAGCCACTTCGGTGAAATTTCTTCACTCACAGATTTTGAATCATTGACTATTTTGAATCATTTAAAGCTGAGATTGATTGATTTCTGATCTTGCAGGAAAACAGGGAATATGCAGAATGGGCAGGAAAGTGGAGGTAAGGTACAAGTTCAACTGTAATCCTATTGACAGGCACAAATTAGAGTCTACTTGTGCTTTTGTTAATGTGTCTATAGTCTTCATTTTAAGAAAACATAACCTCACTTTATATTGGAGTATTGTGTTTAACGTTTTAAAATCTGGAAGACAAAATGGTTAAAAAAACTCTTCCTGTAAAATATTATTTTTTTTAACAACATGGAATGAACTAAGGTGGTAATTCCACTGCCTACCATTGATAACACCCTGTCACTTGCTGCATTACTAGTAAGATATGGAAAGCAAGTTACAGAGTTGGTGTTTGTTCGACAAACTTATTGCTCGTTAATATTACCATCTAAAGTAGGGATTAAAAAAATTGCTGGTATATGTTCATTGTGCTGTGTAAAGTAACATTGTGCTAAAAATTATTTAATGCTTCCAGCACAAGAGGCAGTTATTTGGTCTATGGCTCTCTAAAGAGTAACTCACCGAGTCCTGCTCCTCCACCTTTTTCTGTAGAACAACAAATGACTTCACTGCAGATTTAATTCTCTCAATGCAGATGTCAATCAAGTCTACCTTTCTCACTGATCAGGAAGTGCATTCTACCCAGACCCTCATCATGTACTATATAAAACATGTAACTATTGCTACTTTTGCTAATTGCCTTAAGCCAGTACTCTTCCAACCAGCTTCTCCCTATCTGATCTGTCTTGACTCTTTTTTTTTTATTCACTCATGGGACATGGCCATTGCTGCCTAGACCAAAATTTATTGCCCATCCATATTTGCCCTTAAGAAGGTGGTGGCGAGCTGCTTTCTTGAACTGATGCAGTCCATGTGCTGTAAGGAGACCCGCAATGCCTTTAGGGAGGGAACTCCAGGATTTTAACCAAGTGACAATGAATGAATGATGATATATTTCCAAGTCAGGGTTGTGAGTGCCTGGAGGGGAACTTACAGGTAGTGGTGTTCCCATGTATCCACTGCCCCTGTTCTTCTAGATGGAATTAGTTACGGGTTTGGAAAATGCTGTCTAAGGATCTTTGGTGAATTTCTGCAGTGCATCTTGTAGATAGCACACACCGCTACTGAAAACCTCTATCAAATCTTCTCTTAATGTTCTCTTCCCCAAACAGAACAACTCTGGCATCTCTAATCTGTCTACATTGTTAAAATTCCTCAATCCTGGAACCATTCTTATGATAATTTTCTGTACCCTGTCTCATGCCTTTACATCCTCTCTAAAATGTCGTCCCTGAAATTAGACATGGTACTCCACTTGAAGCCAAATCAGCATTTTATAAAAGTTCATCAAAACCTTCTTGTTTTTGTACTATATATCCTGGTTTATAAAGGGCAGGTTGTACTGTATGCCCTAGTTTATAAAGGCGAGGATCCCGCATGCTCTATTAACTGCTTTCTGAACCTGTCCTCGTGAAGCCCCATTGCACTGAAGTTAATTGCCAGAATTGGATACTCTGAGATATAATGTGAGAAAAAGACACATTTTATGTTACGTACGAAATGGCTTGAAGCAGTCATTGTGCTCATTAGTTTAAGAATGGTGCATGTGGAGATTTCCATTGTTCAGTAGCGGCCTACCAGTCTGATTATATCTCCATTCTGTCTAAATGAGCTTGGAAAGGTAGTGAAATATTAAATCTTCAGCTTTATTTATGAAATAATTTTCCTCCTGCCAATAAAAAACAACAATGGCTTGGTAACCATTTTATGTTTTCACGATGACCGGCCTATCACAATTTGTCACTGTAGTATAACTACCAGCTCCTCAAAAACAAAAGAACTTTGTTGGACACGTAATACATTTGAAACAGTCAACAGAGTATATTTTCAAACAAGCTAAACCAAACAAAAATACAGAACTCCTGAGAAGCTGAAGCAAACCTTGTGGCAACCACAAACTAATTGCTAGTGAGGGAAATTGTAACTGTTACAAATTTTGAATATAAGAGGCAAATTTGCTTGTAACTGGTGCCAATTCCTCGTACTGTCTGCAAACTATTCATTACCGTTTTGGCAGAGGCTTTGCTGCTCCTGTTGTACTTCTGCCGCTCTCCGTAATGAGTGTCATCCCTTTGTCAGGGGGCCAAGTAGCAGCTCCACAACTGAATAAGCTCTGTGTGCATTTTAACTGGACCCATTAACTGCCTATACTTTCCTGAGAATGAGCACTTCACTGAGCTCCCAGCTAAAATCATTGGCCTTTGATCAGTGAAGAGGGCAAGAGGAATCATCGGCATTGACTCGGTTTTAGCTGCGGTAGGTTCTTGTCAAACTCACTTCTTCAGGACGGCCTGTGTGGAGTACTGTGCCCTGCAGGAGAATATAGTTGATCTCGAATCCTGATACTGAGCTCATGTTCCTCACTTTTCAAAGGAGGGCTGTGCACAACACATCAATGAGAGGTGCTAGCACAGGACCTCATACAGACTTGCTCCTGAATCCTGCACTGAGCATGGTACCGTATATTTTCTATACCTCTCTGTCATTTATTTATAAAGCTGTATGCTTTGATTCTTGTTAGCATTAGCAACTAATTGCTATCACAATTGTCTCCGTTGTCACACAAATACAGAGACTATTCTTCTCATTGAAATTATGAGTGTTCAATGTTAATGATATCAAACCATAAACACAGATGTTTTCAAGTTGCATTCCACAGTGCCATCAAAGGAAGCAATCTGTTGACATTCTCAGAGCCTAATAAACTACCAGCCCCAGTAATACAACTAATGGCCAAAGCGATTCATGTACATGCATGGGATTTACGAATGTTGAAATGACAGTAGAAATCTGGGTGTTTTTTTTTCAAGATGCTGTAGGTGACATTAACACCTTCTATTGTACAGGCTACTGAGAATGGATCTGTTGCCACCTGTCTCATACCAGGAACAAAGAGCTACCCAGGCAGCCCTGACTTGGGTGTTAGTAGAATTCTATTTTGTTTTAAAGATTTGTTCAATCTCTGCCTGTGAACACCCACCTGCTTTTGGCTCTGGTTTCAAGGGCCTCACTACACTTCACATCAAGGTGAGGGCAGGGTGGTGAGAGCCATGGAAAGGAAGGTGTGAATAAAAGTACAAGTCCTATTCAAATTACCTTCCAACAATCAATTCTCAGAGACCTCAAATCAGAAGGCCATTTGACCCATCACATTTGTGCCAACTCTTTGGAAGAGCCATTGATTAATCCCACTCTCCTGCTCTTTCCAAGAAGCCCACTTGTTCATTTAAAATCAAGAATTTGAATCACAAGTTAATACACAAAAAAGTATTTCCTCATGGCCCTATTTCCTCATGGTCCCTATGATTCTTTTTGCAATTGCCTTGAGTTGAGGTTCGGCAGCAACTAACTTCAAGCAAAACATGTTGGATTGCGAGAGCAATGAGATGCGCATCAGATGGCTTGAGACCATGATTTCAAAATGCTTTTTTATGGGTCACACTGACCCTTTCTGAAAATTTAGACATGTTCCTTGCAACCATACCACCTTGGCATGTTTGCAAAATGAAAAGCATAAAAACCTGGCGGATGAGAGAGAAATGGTGCTCTCATTTGGCAGAAACCATTTGATAGTAGTGTGTGGAGTGAAAGAAATATGGGCTTGCAAGTCATAGTCTGAAAATGGAAGGGAGAATTCTAATGGAATTGTGCTACTGCTGTGTGATATTCCTGGCCCAACACTGACACATTGTAAATCTATTGACCTTGAGGACCCCTTTGGGATCCGTTCTGCAAAGCTAGTTTGAAACCCAAAAAAATCAATTAACTTTAAAAAAATGAGAGCTAGCTTTAGTCTTTGTTTAAATCAAAAGGCTCTTGATCCAGGTAAAGGATCATTTGATAGATTTTTTTGAATATAACCTTGGATGGACTTATCTGCATTCAACTAAACATCACAGACATATTATATTCAGCTCCAAAGAACAGGCTATAAAAACATTTGGATAGGTACCAAACACTCCTGAATGTGGCAAGGATTGTTTTAGTTGATGTGTGTTGCCAGCTTGTCGCAGTTGGTAACACTGTTAATTCTACATCGGGAAATTGGATGTTCAGGCCCAGCTTAAGTCTAAACAATGCTTTAGTACAGTACGTGCAAATAACTGTGGACACTAGAGGTCTGCAAGAACAGTGCTGCATAAACTCAGCAGGTCTAGTAGTGTCTGTGGATAGAGAAACAGAGCTAACGTTTCGAGTCCAGTACGACACTTCTTCGGAACTGGTGCGCTGAGGCTACAGGCAATGCTGACATTCAACAATCTCAACTCACCCAGTTACTTGGATGTTAAAAATACCACTATGCTCTTTGTAGAGGATTAGCGAATTCACAAGGCCTACATTCTTCCATCATTCAAGGACAGATTAACAGCTCACTCATATTAGTGCTACTTGTGGAGTCCTGTTGTTTGCAAACTGGCAGCTGAATCTGCCTGCACTGCAAATGTGTAGTTATTGCAATGCAAAGTATTTCATTGTTGTTATGTATCTGATATAAAGTGAGGTATGACTGCTTGTGAATGCACTCCTAAGAAATAATCACAAACTTCTGCTCAGAAATTATTTATTTGATAATACTTTATAGAGGTTGCCTATTCAGGGCCTTTCACATCAATTCATAGAATTGAATTGTAGATGTTTTTGACATAGGCTCCCAATCACTTGGTCTTTCTCAGTAGCCATTCAGTTTTTCTACCTTTCAGATCACTAGCCAATGTATTTTCATATCTAATAGCATTCAATTTGTTAATGGAAAAGAAAACAATTTTAAGTATACTCATATTAGAATTTACCTTTCTATTGTTATTATAGAACTAAAATGACCATGAATTTGGCAAACAATTTGAGTTTATTTTGCATTGTTGCAGCGCATGAAATTTTAGGAGAACAAAGGAGGAACTTGAGGAGAAACTTCTTCACCCAAAGTGTTGTGAATCTGTGAAATTCCCTGCTCTTTGAAGCAGTTGAGGCTCCCTCATTGAATGTTTTTAATGCAAAGATAGATAATTTTTTGAACAGTAAAGGAATTAAAGGTTATGGTGAAAGGGCGGGTAAGTGGAGCTGAGGTCACGCAAAGATCAGCCATGATTTTATTGAATGGTGGAGCAGGCTCGAAGGGCCAGATGGCCTACTCCTGCTCCTGGTTCTTGTGTTCTTATGTTCTAAAGGTAATTTGTCTTAGTGCAGCATCCTCATTGTCCAGGATTTGTTAATTAAGGTTTGGGTTTTGATATCACTAGTGGTCAAGGTGTAAAAATAGGCCCCAAAAACTACCAGAGCTGGAATGGGGATTGAACCCAGGTTGTTTGTATTGTACAGCATTATGCACACACTCGCCATCTAACTAACCAGCATCCCCCTAAAGGTCATTAAGCTGAACAAGCCCATTCCTTTTTGATTGATATCAATTACCTCATCTCACTATCTTTCACTATCCCATGATTTTGCAGAAATACATCTGTTACCTGTTAAAGCCATTTATACTATTTCACTCAGAGGTAGTAGGAACTGCAGATGCTGGAAAATCTGAGATAACAAGGTGTAGAGCTGGATGAACACAGCAGGCCAAGCAGCATCATAGGAGCAGGAAGGCTGACGTTTCGGGCCTAGACCCTATTTCACTGTTTACTTTGGTGGTTTTTCTCATTAATTCAATCCGACTGTCTATTACCCATTGTGAGATGTTTTTTTCTCTCCTGATTTCCCTGCTGACTCCTAATTTTAAAATTATCCCCTTTAGTTTATGAACCCTTTGACATCCAGAACAATTTGTCTCAATCAACTCCGTTCATAAATTCTGAAACCTTCTAACAGTTCCTCTCAAACAACATTTTTTTGTTGTTCAGATAACAAGAAGCCTATACAATTGCTCGTGATAAATTGGATTGGATTTTATATTTTCTTTTGGGAGGGTGAAGGACGCATCCGCTCACTCCCGCCTCCATCTCATTGCTTGTCCAATCAAGCACTGGATGGCCAGTGAAAAGGAGGCCAATTAGGAATGTAAAGAAGTCATGCCCAAGCATGACTGTCACCAAGAGCATCATGTGTCATAGGGCTAAGGTCATGAACAGCAAGTTGGTCACAGGCCTTCTACTGTCAAAGTCTCTTTCTTTTACGGAGGCAAAATGAAGCTTTAATTATAATATAATTGTTGTACAAAATGAGGTACGGTGGCTCAGTGGCTAGCACTGCTGTATCACGACATCAGGGACCCATGTTTGATTCTAATCTCGGGCGAATGTCTGTGTGGAATTTGCAAATTCGTCCCATGTCTACATGGGTTTCCTCTGGCTGCTCTGGTTTCCTCCCACTGTCCAAAGATGAGCAGGTTTAGTTATACTAAATTGCCCTGTAGTGTGCAGGCCAAGTGGGTCAGCCATGGTAATTGTAGGGTTACAGGGAAAGGTGGGGGTAGATCTAGGTAATATGCTCTTCGGAGGGTCAGTACAGACTCATTAAGCCAAATGGCCTCTATCTGCACTTTAGGGATTCTATCATTGAGTTTAAAAATGTGCAAATGCTGCCACCTTTGCCAACACAGTCTGCTGCTATAGTCAACCATGATCCTGGTGGGTGGCGGAACCTTTGTCCCGCATGTCATAGCTGATGGAAACTTTTATTTTTCATGTCATGAAGAAAAATGCAGCGAGCAGGGAGAAATTTGCAGAAGATTATTACCTTACCGGTCATTTCAAGCAGGCTGCAGCTATCCATGCTCACTTACCTTCTGTAATTTCAAAGGTTGGAATGTTGACCCAACCCAATATCATCGCACGCAGTTTTACATTTATTGTGAGATATGGCCCACCTGATTCATGGCTGTGAAATTCAACCCTTCTGGTCATATTTGCATTTATTTATGGGACATAGGCATCACTGGCTGAGCCAGCATTTATTGCCCATCCACATCACCTGAGGGCAGTTAAAAGTCAACTACATTGCTTTAGGTCTGGAGTCACACGTAAGCCAGACCATGTAAGGATGGTAGATTTCCTTCGCCATAGGACATTAAGGAATGAGATGGGTTTTTACAACATTTACCATTAGGTTAGCTTTTTTAACTCCAGATTTGCCCAGAACATTGAATGTATTTAAGAGGCGGCTAGAAATAGCACTTGGGGCAAATGGGATCAAAGGTTATGGGGAGAAAGCAGGATTAGGCTATTGAGTTGGATGATCAGCCATGATTGTGAAGAATGACGGAGCAGGCTCGAAGGGCTGAATGGCCTCCTCCTGCTCCTATCTTCTATGTTTCTATGATTTCTGCTGAAGTCAAATTTCATGTTTACTATTGTTCACCACTAACAGCCTCCATTAACAGCTATTCACTCTCCCTGTCAAATTGTTATCCACTTATTTGTCTGTCCAACTGTCTTCTCTCTCTTTGGGCTCTATCCCCACCTATCATTCACTCCCTAACCCCTCACCCCACCTTATCGTATGCATATAAAAAGACATTTTCCTAGCTACCATCAGTTCTGAGAAAGGGTCACCGGACCTGAAACTTTAACTCTGATTTCTCTTTACAGATGCTGCCTGACCTGCTGAGTTTTTCCAGCAACTTCTGTTTTTGTTTCACATTTACTATGGTATATTCAAACCCATATCCCCAGAATATTAACTTGGGTCTTTGGAGTACCAGACCATTCACATAACTTCTACACCACTTCCTCCCTCTAAATTCATTGGTGTTTAGAAAAATGATCTTATTGAAACATATAAGATACTCCAGGGGTTTGACAGGGTAGAGAGAATATTGCATCCTATAATGAGGTTTAGAAATAATCAAGTTTCAAAATAAGAAGTCAACCATTTAAGATGCATATGAGGAAGAATTACATCTCTAAGAAGCTTGTTAATCTTTGGAATTCTCTTTGCCAGAGGACAGTGGAGGCTGGCTCTTTGTATATATTCAAGGCTTCATCAGGCATATGTTGCTGGACAAGCAGAGTCAGAGGTTATGGGGGCAGACAGGAAAGTGGAGCTCAGGCACTACTGGTTCAACCAGATTAGGCTTGAGGGACTGAAGGGTCTAATCACACTCTTAATTCTTATGAGCCTTTTGGCTTAATCCAATTTTCCAGCCCTTGATCTGAATCCTTATAGGTATCACATTTGAAGTGTATATCTAAACTATAGTTAAATATTTTTGCCTCAACCCTTTCAGTTATTAAGGTCTAGCTCCTCACCTGCCTCTGGGCAAAAACATTTCCCCTCAAATAACATCAAAACTTCCTACCTCTTATCCAAAATCTATACCATCTGGTTATGGATCAGAAGAAATAAGATCTTACTATTCACTGTATTCAGACCCCTCTGGATGTTATATTTAATTAGGTCACTCCTTAGTCTCATCTGTTTTAAATAAAAACAAAACGTACCTTATCCAATAACTCAAATTCTCCCATCCATGCTATGTCCCCATAAATCTTCTCCATACCCATTTCCATCAATCATTAAGCCCTTTGGCTCGAGCAGGTGCTGGTCACAGAAACAGGCCCAGATCAGAATTGACCCTATAACCCACAAAATGCAACAATAATTTTATACATGCACCAGAGAATCCCTGAAATTACATATTGTGAACTCAAAAGTGGTCCATTCTCAGTGGGGCCTTAAGCCATTAAAATGATTGAATGTCCCCTCTCTAAAATGCATTACATGTAAATAAAACTTTAGACTGTTATTCATAATTTACTTCAGAAAGCATGGAACATAAGGACCAGAGGCTGCTGGCATTACAAACTGTTGTCTGCAAACAATGGAATGAAAGCATTCATTATTTTTGATGTATTTTTCTTCAGAACAACAAATGCACAGACTGTGGCCACACTTGAATAAGATGCATAACTGCCAGTAGATTTTTAGAAGATTTTGCAAAATTATTATAATATTTTATGTTTAATTTGTGAATCCTTTTACAATAAATGTAACAATGCAATGAAAGTTACTCCCGCTATTATTCTTCAACTAATTTTAATGGAAGCATGCAACAAATACTGACCAAAATTTTAAGCTTCTCATCTTTGTAAAAGCCTGATGACACCCGAGTCAGTTAGAAACCTTAGTTCTATTTATCTTGTAAGTTTATAAGAGCATTAACTGATGTTGCTACCCAAGATGGGATCTGGCAGGTGAAGAACTTTATGTAAAACAAGAATGTCCCAGATGCATGAGTAGGAGTTTCTAATGGGCAGCATGAGAGTATCTGATGGAGGAAGGTTGGCGAGCTAATTAGATAAGTCTTAAACATTCAACAGTGGAAACTTAGAAAGTTGTTACAGAGTCATGGAAAAACCAATAGAGAGATCCTAAATGTTTAAGTCTCATCTACTTATGGTTTACCTAGCTGAATGAGATAGAATGTGAAGGGTAGAGTTATATGTTACAATATACTGAAGTAACAATGCTAGTACCATCTCTGTTTGTGTTTTGAGAAGGTGTTGTGATGTTGGAGAGAGAGGGAAAAATATCATCTAAAATTTACTGAACTATTGTGAAACATTATGGATTCTACCTGGTTTAAGCTGGTCATTATCAATAAAAAATAGGGAGATCCATGTATTCCATGAAGCTCATATTACATCTAAACAACATCTCAAATTGCATCTAGCATTCTACCTTGTGCATTTTGACCAACACACATATAAAATGTGGAATTTTGTAAATTTCCTGTATTGTAGGATTAAATTTCTCAACAAATTATATTTTTAATTTGGATGAGCTCAGAAACGTTTAACACAAAAAAAGTAAATATTCACTCCAGGAGACCAGTGGACAATTTTATGCTTTTCCCAATTTATACTGAACTTTTACTCACACTGTTAACTTGATCTACATAATTCTCTGCCCAAGTCAGCAGTGGTCAGGATAAAGGTGAGGGCAGTAATCCTCAGATTATTTCATTAACTCTTCCTATTCTCTCCAGGGGAGCTTCTGACATCTGTTGGATATCATCTTGCAACACTAACCATCGCCCCTCAATCAGATTACATGATACGGTTGTTGCCTTTTTCAAGACACCTCTTCTGTAGCGTAGGAGTACTTGATTTCAGCAGACTACTCGAAAGATCAAGACCATTCTCCCCAATTTTTGATGAGCAGCGACTGGTAATTCCGTTATTTCCATTCACACCTCCTCCAGCCACAACTTTTGTCTCTTTTGCTGTCCAGCTGTCATAGACCTTTCTATTTATTCTTTGCTGCCTTTTCCCCACCTTTACAAAACACCACACGTCTGTAACAGAACTGAGAAAGGGTCATCAAACCTGAAATTTAACTCAGTTTCTCTCTCCGCCTGTGTTACCTGACCTATTGGGTATTTCCAATACAACACTCTTTTAGATATGGACAGGTATGCCTGAAAATAAGGTCAAGAACTTAATCGTAGTCACCATGAGAAAAACTAAATAGAACAGCATTCAATTCTCGTGTTCTTGTTAAAGGAAAGATGTTGTGAAGCTTGAAAGGGTTCAGAAAAGATATACAAGGATGTTGCCAGGGTTGGAGGTTTTGAGCTGCAGGGAGAGGCTGAATAGACTGGGGCTATTTTCCCTTGAGCGTTGGAAGCTGAGGAATGATCTTTTAGAGGTTTATAAAATCATGAATGGCATGGATAAGGTGAATAGACAAAGTCTTTTCCCCAGGGTGGGGGAGTCCAAATCTAGAGGGCATAGATTTAAGATGAGAGGGGAAAGATTTATTAATGACCTAAGGGGCAACTTTTTCATGCAGATGGTTGTACATGTATGGAACAGCCAGACGAAGCAGTGGAGGCTGGTACAATTACAACATTTAAAAGGCATCTGGATGGGTATATGAATAGGAAGGGCTTAGAGGGATATGGGCTAAATGCTGGCAAATGCGACTAGATTAATTTAGGATATCTGGTCAGCATCGACCAGTTGGACCGAAGGGTCTGTTTCCATGCTGTACATCTCTATGACTCTATAACTGTTTGATATCACCCACATCTGTTTTTTTTAAACTCTCCTCATTTTCCTTTATGTCCAAGCACCAGCTTAGCAGCATCTTAAAACATGTACCTCATTTATTGGAGGGTGGGTGCTGATGGGGGAGGTGGGTGAAGTAGCAAAAGTAGTGATTTGGAGTCAAATACCACTTTTGACAATTCTGGGGCAGGGAGGCAGATAAATAATGTTTGTCTTCAATAGGGGTAGGTGGAACCTTAAAGTTTAAATTCCATACGGCCACCCAGGAACATCAGTGAGATAAAAGTTAATGGTAGACATTTATCTTTCCTTTCTGATTGAAATTATAACAAAAAAAGGCTTTTCATACCTTACTTTCATGAGATAAGATGTAGGTAAATTATATTAATAAGGTAACAGATAACATAGTGAGTGTCAACGTTTTCTTCTTCCCTCGCCAAAATAATGCTTGGGATGTCAGCTGCATATTTATTATAGCTTTAAGATATGTGTGTGTGTGGGGCTAATTAAAAATGTGAAAGTGTTCAGCCGAGTCCTGCTTCCCTGTATGTCTCCCTGCCAACACTTGCCAGTTTTTCTGTCACTGATCCAACTATTTAGACTTCAGAGGGACTCCTGCCAAGCCACGCTGCAAGGCATTGTGGGAGCTGAGAGCCCTGAAGGTGCAGTTGATTCTTTTATGTGTAAAACATATTTTCCAAATGAAAAATTCATACAGTTATCAGGGGTTTTATTCTCTTCAAAGGCTAAGGCGTCACTGACCTGAATTCACAGCCTCGTTGGCACAGATGTAGATTTAAGCAGGGGAGAAAGAACACCCTCAGATCGGCAGGTCTGCAGTCGTCGGAACGCTGCAGAAGATGAAAATGTTGCTCAACCCTTTCACGTTTAATGGTATCATTCTGAAAAGCACATGCTGTAACATAATAGGTAGGATCAGTGACTTGGAGAGGAGATGTAATCTAACGGGCAAGATCAATATTCTGGGGGAGATTTATTTAATGAGTGAAAGCACACACTTGGGGAGAGATGTTGTGGAAGAGTTTATGTCTGACTCTAATATGCCAATGAGACACATTACAGGAAGTGATGTATTGCCACATGATCTTACCCTCTCTTGCAGCTTCTCCACCAAGAGGAAGTCACAGTAAGTAATTTCTTAATTATACTTCCTTACCTAAGCAGACTCTGTAAACATTCTTTAGCAGCACAACAAGACCAGGAATATTACTTGGCAACTCAGCTAACTCTACTGCCACAATATCCACGAGTCTTAATTGTTTTGAACAAACCACCATTCATCCTCGAAAAATAAAATCCAATAATGGCACCTTCCTTTTTAAAATTATTTTTAACATCAAATATATGTTCGACCCAGACTTGCCAGCTCCGGGTGAACATGCCCCTTTTATCATTTGATGTCCAACAGCTCTGACCCCACATTACCTGACATGTCCATCCTCATAAAACACTGCCTTCCTATGTCAAGAGCAAAATCAACGCAACTTTTATGATATAATTAGTGGCTCTTCACTGTCATTCAAGAACCTTAATTCCCATGGTTTGTGTTTCTACAAAGAAAAAACCAAGGTGTACAAATAATAGTTACTAAGAATTTATTGCCGCTCCAATGGTTTTTCTAACTGGGATTTTTGTAGCAGTCTCCTGGAAATTAATTATACATACCTGGACAATCCAAGATAATCCAAGTGGTTTGGGGTGATCCTAATCAACTAACCAATTCATCCCTAAATACATCTTGCTTTCACGCACTGCCTGAGTTTCCAGATTGCTATCTGATTAGTCTCAGTTAGCACCAACAGTCGAGTCTTCCAGGCTAGATGGCAATGGTCATTTTCCAAGTTGAAAACATGGTGCAATATATTCGACCTTTTGGGACTTTGATTGCAGCCACCGTTAAAGAAAAAGGCACAGACTTCCCTCTGGGACTGAGGGAGGCAGTGGCTAATGGTAATGTTACCGGGACTAGAAATTCAGAGGCTAAACTACCAGAGGTTTCAAATGGGTTTTAAGTTAAACTAA
This sequence comes from Rhincodon typus, assembly GCF_021869965.1. Lineage (NCBI taxonomy): Eukaryota > Metazoa > Chordata > Chondrichthyes > Orectolobiformes > Rhincodontidae > Rhincodon > Rhincodon typus. Next base: position 17,328,943 of record NC_063339.1, read on the forward strand.
TTAAGTGGAATATGAAGCTCCTCGCAGTAATGATGACCATAGAGCAAACATCAATTGTTGCAAATACCCAGTGAGCCCATATTAGTTCACTAGCAGCCTTTAGGGAAAGAAATCTGCCTTAACTGGTCTGTTACAGGTGACTCCAGAGTCACAGAAATGTGGCTGACTCTTAACTGTGCTCTGAAACTGACAAGCAAGCCATTAAAGTCAAGCACAATTAGGAATAAGCAACAAATGTTGACATTGCCAACAGTCCTCTCATCCATGAAATAATTTTCAAATATATTATGAAATTACGTGTCCCGAATACTTCTCTGAGAGAAATGGCCAAACCCCAACATTGTCACCTCCTCATCTGACAGAATGTCAGTGAGGGTCTTGTTTGAGCTCTGTACTTCACATCTGGAGATGATTCTACTTTGGGAGAGTGGACTGTGATGTTTTCTTGTTGATCAGCAGATGTGGGGAGAGACTTCAAAGAGTTCAGTATTGTATAGAGCTGTCTTTGTTCCTTCGTGTTTGGCCATTTAGTTTTCTGGTAATGGATTGCAGACCATTTTTTTTTTCAATAAAGCTAAACAATGCAACACTGTCATTAATTTTTCACTGTGTAAACCATCCAATGCAGAGGCCAGGAGAGTCCGCTACCAGTATAGACTTAAGAATTGAACAAAGGTTAAAGCAATGACCTTCTGCTCACATTAACTTAACACATAGACAATAACAGGAAAGACCCAGACCAAAGGTTCAGTGTTGGAATCGAAACATAAGGAGTTCTTTCAAGGTTCCGACAATGTTGCAGGAAAGATTCACCATGGCATCTGAAGATTAGGTCTTGTGGAAGGACTAGAGAAAAAGACTTATAAAAAAGCACTTTTATTATGATATACACCAAGATAATCAACTTGTATTACATTCATACAGTTCATTACGTTCATACAGAAAAAGGCACCAAAGTGATTCACAGAGGAATAAGGAAAAAAAAGCATAGCCAAAGAAGCAAAAAATATCAAGATTTGTGATGAAAGATTTGAAGAGTTAGATTAGTAAAGATAGAAACAATGAATATATCTTTATTTGAAGATGCACATCTATATTTTAAACCGGCCAGGAAATGCATGTGTCATGTGACTAGGCTGCCTGGTGCAGAAGCCTGGGAGTTATAATTGCCTTACCAGCATTACCCCAATGACATCTTAGGAGCTTGCCTCCCTCACTCTTACACCACCATCCCATGCAACACTTGATCTGCGTCTTAGGTTAAATCAGGGCATTACACTTTCGTCGTGTTTTTGTGTATATGATTGTGCGCGCGCATGTGTGTTTGCGTGCACGTGTGTGTGTATACCTTTAACAGTTGGCTTTCAAACGTGTTTCCATTACTAAAGGCTAGAGTCCAGAAGAAAGGAGATTTCCCAGATTATCCAGATGGTAATTTGAACCGTCCGGAATGATGTCAACGATGAAAGTGAGATTCATGTGAATCATGATGGTTTGACTGATCACATGACTCTGATTTCAGTAAGAGAGAAGGCATCCAGTCTCAAATGAGCATGTGAAAGGTGTTAGACACTAGAAAAGGGAGATGTAATTGATAACTCACCAGGTACAGATGTAAGTAAAAATGTATTGAAGTAGCTCAGGAGTTGAAGAACCTTGCTAAGAGCTAAGGAGCAACCAGCTCCAGGGACAATGTATGTGCTGACCTCCACACCTTGAGATACTCTCCACTGATATCCTATTGTACAGGTCACAGTATTAGCTTAAAGCATAGTATAAGGCAATGAGGGTGTCCTTGAATTGCACCAGTTCCCCAACACTACTCTCCATCTCCTTATCACTCTTCATCGAGATTGAGATCGCTTCTTTTCCTGTTTTACTTTTTGCTGATTGTGTTTCATTACCATCTTAGTGAGGCATAAAGTTTTGTGTAGCTGCTGTGGGAGTCCAATGAGTCCTGCCAAGAGCTTAATGGTGCAAACTTGACTTGACAACAGCAAGCAGAAACCAGAAAATAATTCTTTGTGCTTTGGATAAAGCGAAGGCCTGCCCTCATTCCTACAACATTGCCACCAGCATATCCAACTGCCATGAGAAAGTGAAGTCAGATAGGTTCCCTGAGCAAATACAGAGACAATCGCCTGTGACAAAGAGAACACGGGGGGATTTTTGTGAAGGCCTTGTGTACAGCAGAGACACCCTATGCCATCAACAGCTCATCGTGGGCAGCTGCCAGGCACGAATGAGTTGCTCCACCAATACAACATCAACTTTGCATTAGGTTGCCTAATTATCAAAGGTCTATGAAGTGTTAACAGGATGTTTGTCTATCAAAAGGGCTCAGGTGAAAGAATAGGTCATCACTTTTCAAAAATAAACATAGAATTGTTTTTAATTTTCAGCTGTTGTTGTTTTGGATGGGGAAGAGTGGAATATTGATTAAACTCCTCCAACCCTACAAACTTCTGAAACCTTTCATCTCTGGTCTATCTCCAAATTTAATTCCCCATTCGTGGCATGCCTTTATCCTAGACTCTACAAGTCCTGTCCCAAACCTCTCCACCTCTCTCTCCTCAAATAAGAGACTCCTCAAAACCATGCTCTTTGAACAAACATTTGCTATCTTTGTACTAATTTAGCCCACAAACCACTGAAAATCCCATTCCTGCCATCTCAGCAACTCATGGTATCTAGTGCTACCCATTTCAATGTTGGCGGAAAATAAACATTAATCTGTAATTAATACTCATACAACTAAAGCAGGCGTAGAAACAGAAGTTGTTAGCAATCACTGACAAACCTGATGTTTACTTCCAGCACATGTTGCTTTTACTTTAGAAGTTTTGCACTTGCGGTTACTTTTTCTACAATATAAAAGGACCTTCCCTGTAAACTATGAACAGTGCCAATAATTCTCATCAAGACAACAGTATGAATAGGGTTGGCACAACTTGTGTCAACATCCTGCTCTGTACAGATATCCATGAATTGCGGATGGACTCAGCTAATGATAAAGATTGACTTAAACAGAACTCCCAACAACAAAGTCATGTATTGTTGCAACGATAGAAAAATGTGGAAGACTTGGTCATCCATGCCATTTGACATGGTAATTAGACATTGATGTTGTAAAAGGATACAGAGACACTGAAGTAGGTGCAAAGCAAACATTTTAAAAATGTTTCCAGAACTGGGAATTTATCACTGGCAGGTGAGTTTGAACACGTTTGAATTCTTTTCTACAGAAAATAGAAGTCTAAGGACATGACCCTCAGAGAGACCTTTAAGTTCCAAAAGGATTTTATGGGGTAAACAGAGAGAAGATGTTTCCAGTTGTGGGGGAAACCAAGGCTGGGAATTACAAATGTGAGAAAGCTCATCTGACAAATAAATTCAACAGGGAATTCATGAAAAACTTCTTTACTCTGAGAATGATTAGAATGTAGAACTTGCTAGCACAAAGAGCATTTATAAGGTGGATAGCATATATGCATGTCAGGGGAATCTAAATGAATACATGAAGCAGAAAGGAATATATTTCGAGGGTGAGATACAAAAGGGTGGGGGTTGAAGGAACATGAGGAACAAAAGCACCAGCACAGATCAGTTGGACCAAAAAGGCATGTTTCTGCAAGGTTAATTATATGCAATTCTTCTAAAAAGCCACGTCGAGGATATGCACGCCATACCTGGGGTGGGATGCAGGCACAAGTACCATTTCAGGTACATTTTTGGGTCTACAGTCACATGACTTCTACATTTTTCACGGATGCCATGGATATATTTCTTCGTGCTTTCTTTCACCTCATAGTTTACAGCCATGTATGAAAATTGCTCAGTGAATCAAAAATTCCTTTGAGGAGGAATGGTCCATGAAAATAGCCAAGATAAACACAAAATGGTTTTCAGCTGGAATCCTGGACAGAAGACAGAGGCAAACTCCAAATTGACATTCATATCATGGGGAGGATTTTAAACTTAATTTTAATATACTGGGACTGTTGATGTTAAGATGTCATTTAATCAAAAAGCACCTTAAGTTTCCATACAATTAACAAGGCAGACATTCATGGAGAGAAATGAGGAAGTGTTTTACTTTGTGCAAAGAAACATCCTTTTGATAGAATTCAAGATATTTAAACATGTCAAAAGCAATGCTGGAGACTATTCAATTACAGATAGACATTTCAGCTATCTGATTAATGAATAGGATGAAAACAGATGTTTTCATAGATTTCTTAAAAGTTAAATTGTTTGGTAAATTTGTTTCTTGCAAAATGAAACATTCATCTACATTTTGCTCCTATGACAGCTTTAAGCTTCAGCGACTACTCCTATGTCAGCCAAAGCAAGGCCAGATGTACAGTAAAGCTCTTTCAGAAATAAGTTTAAGATAAAGTCACTTCCTGGCCTTGTCCATGAGTGTTTATTTGACAAAGAAAATGCAGGTGTACATATAATTGGAGAAAAGCTTCCCAGCTTAAAATCATATTATTTTCCAGCAGAGAAAGTGCCCATTCAGCCCATTCTGCTGTGCTGAATCTTTGAAAGAGTTATTCAAATCAGAGGTCTATAAAATCATAAGATAGATAGCAGACAGCTTTACCCCATGGTAGGAGAGTCTAAAACTAGAGGACATAGGTTTAACGTGAGCAGGGAAAGATACAAGACTATGCAGAGAAGCAATTTCTTCACACAGAGGGTGGTGAGTGTCTTGAATGGGCTGCCAGAGATCGTAGTGGAGGCAAATACAATTTCATCATTTAAAAAACATTTGGACAGGTATACGGATGGGGTAGGTATGGGAAGATATGGGCCAAGCGCAGGCAAGTTTAACTAGTGAAAACAGGCATGGGCAAAATGGGCCAAAGGGCCTATTTCCATGCTATAAACCACTATGGCTCTAAATAATTCTACAATCCTGCCCTTTCTCAGAGCCCAGCAACTCATTTCCCCTCACAGATTTATCCAAGGTGGCTCAGTGGTTAGCACTACTACCTCACAATGCCAGGGACTTGGGTTTGATCCCACCCTTGGGCGAACGTCTGTGCGGAGTTTGCACAATCTCGCTGTGCCTCCGTGGGTTTCCTCCAGGTGCTCTGGTTTCCTCTCTCAGTCCAAGAATAAGCAGGTTAGGTGGATTGACCATGCTAAATTGCCCATAGTGTCCAGGGATGTGTAGTATGGGTGGATTAGCCATGAGAAATTCAGTTACAGGGAGAGTATGGGGAGGTGGGTCTGAGTGGGATGCTCTTCAGAAGGGTAGTGTGGACTTGATGGGCTGAATGGCCTGCTTCCACACTGGAGGGATTCTATGATGATTGATTGAATTCACTTTATAGTTTCCATTGAATCCTATTCCGCTGCTAATGCAGTTAGCACATTCCCCTGCATAACAACTTATTGTATCAATAAATTTCAGCTCATTTCTCTACTGGCTGTTTTGCCCAATGCTTTAATCCTGTGTCCTCTGGTTGCTGACCCTCCTGCCAGTGGAAACACATCCTGTCTATTAATTCTATCCCAACCACTGGTTTACATTGAACAGGGGAGGCGATGGCCTAGTGGTATTATCGCTGGACTGTTAATCCAGAGACCCAGATAACATTCTGGGGACCTGGGTTTGAATCCTGCCACAGCCAACGGTGGAATTTGAGTTCAACAAAATATCTGGAATTAAGAATATAATGATGACAATGAATCCATTGTTGATTGTTGATTGTTGGTGAAAAATCACAATTTGGTTCATTAAGGTACTTTAGGGAAGGAAACTGCCATTCTTACCTGGTCTGGCCTACCAGGTGAGGTGACTCCAGACCAAAAGCAATGTGGTTGACTCTGAACTGCCATCTCGGCAATGGGGGACAGGTAATAAATGCTGCCTAGCCAGTGACATCCTCATCCCCTTAATGAATGAAGAGAGGAAAACAAAACATCTCTATTAAATCAGCAAGCATTTCCTGCTCTCAAGTGAAGAACCTCTAGAATCACCAAAAAATGTTTATCAACATGTGCTCCAAGGTCGCTCAGGGCAGGGTGGTACAAGAAGTACAGCCGTGGATCCCCTTTCAGGCCTGACCTTCACAGGAATTGGCAGCGCCAATGTGTATGCACTTTATTAACAGCTGCCTGTTACTTCCAAATCCAACAGCTCCGTGCAAATGGGAATTCAATACCAACTCCTCTGGTGGGCGGGTGTTGGGGTTGGGGGAGTGGGGAGGGGGAGGGACTGGGGGGAAGGTGGGATTGTATCCAGCATCCATTTCAACCTAAAATATACCCTCCTCACACCCATGTATTAGATTGGAATTTGAGCATAAGATAGGGAGAATATGGATGCCCAATCCATCCCCGTAAGAGAAAATTTTGATCTCAATAACAGCACAAAGGAGAAAGGCTTCCACCATCTGCATTTTTCCGAGCTATGACATTGTGTTGATGAAGCTCTATCTATTGCATTCTATGGCTGTATGTCACTTTGAAGGAATAGTGAGTCTACTGGGAGCTGAGGCTTACCGACTGAATGTCATCCCTTCCCTCAGTCAGCCTTGAGAAGATTAAGAAGCTTTGTGGTCGATTAAATTTTTCCCAAGAGCTCGCAGACAAGATTTGTTTTGTTTTAAACACTGAATTTGAATATCTCAGCGCATTCCTCAGGAGAACACACTGAAGCTGCATCAACTTTCAGTTCCTGGGCCCGTGTTGCTCTTTCCCAAAAGAATTATGAGCACCAAATTGCCTGTGGCCTTGGGCCAGAGATTTGCCATGTGCAGGGTTGAGGCTACCAAAGATATGCTGTGGAGGACTCTTTAAAGCACAGGAATCCCAAACAACTGAAAGAAAACCATTATAACTGACTGCAACAAGCAATTCTTTGGTTTGTGATCAGTTTAAAATGACAGCAAAGAAACAGTTGAGCGGTAGGCCAAGTATTAATGCAACCTCATCATAATTTGTACCAATATCCATATTTTCTCCAACTAGATTGGAGTTTGCTACTTTATTTGTGGAAAAAGTAAAAATAGTAATAATAAGATAGTGTTCTGGGGTGGGAGTGGGGGCAGAATGATGGAGCGACTTAATGTTCAGCATCCAATAAAGCTCAGGAGTCAGATGCCTATAGTTAGATTGCCACCTAAGTCAAAGTAACTAGCCACCTTCCTCCTACCTGGTTAAATATGAGAACATTTTCTGGCTTTGGGAGGATTGATGTGTGCTATTCATTTTTCTGCACTTTCTAGTTGACCTGTGACCCAGCTTTTGTACCTCAGGGAGCTGCAACCTTACACATTAGAAACCATTCCTTTGCACTACCTTACAAAACTAGATGAGACATTCCCTTCCAGACTAACTTCAAGGATGTGGAACAGCAAATTGCAGTGGATTCTAGTCTGAGGCTCTCTTCTGCTCTTGGGAGAGTGAGGAGCGGGTTGCTTTATGGGAAGGTCCAGAAGCATTGGATGCAAATGTTAACTCTGGCCCCTGAAGAGCCATAACTCCTACATTTGGTTTTCCACCAACATAGCAAATTCAGTGGTCTATCACACAATAACTCCACCCTATCTGCTTTGCTGCTACTTTCCAATAAATTCTGCCAGAAAAATGAATTGAATGCCAATCCCCGTTGTTGATACATGGTGAGAAGATCTGTGAGGGTCTATATGTATGTCCACTGGTGTCTAACGCTCCAGGAGGCATATTACCCTGTGAATGACCTGCACCTGATCCTCCCTTCCACAGTGAAAACAATGAAGACTTTTCCTCTTGCAATGTAGCATATGACACATGGTTGATTTCCTAAACTGTGAACTGATTCACAAGATTTCCCTGGAGATTTTCAGATGAATTTATCTATATGAAGGTATCATACTGTGGCCAACTTTGGGAGAACCTCCTTGAATCAATGAGCTTTGCATGATCAGGAAGGAGAGATAACATCTAAAGTGAGGCACAATTCAAGTTGTAGATATTTCTGGGACATTGGGGCAGTGTGGGAATTTAGTGCAGAGAGTAAGAGGCACTTCTTAGGCTTAATCCTGTTCCTATTTCTTATGGTCTTATAATTTTAAATATTTATTCCCACTATTTCTTTGAGTGTTAGCTTAAATTAATCTGTAGTGCGCCAAGAATTGATGCTCAAGTGTAGCACAAGCTGGAGCAGAAACATAACAGCATTTGAAACTCCAGATTGAGTTTTCTAGCCTTGGTGCAAAGGACTAATGAACATTTCATTATCATTACAGATTCAGTGGTTAAGCACCACCACTTTAGGGAGGTGATGGCCTATTGACTATTAATCCAGCGACACAGGCAATGTCCTGGGGACTTGTGTTCAAATCCTGCCATGGAAGATGGTGGAATTTGAATTCCAGTTTAAAAAATATCTGGAATTCAGTGTCTAACGATGACCATTTATCCATTGCCAATTGTTGGAAAATCTCATCTGGGTCACTAATGTCCTTCAGGAAAGGAAACGGCCATCCTTGCCTGGACTGGCCTACATATAACTCCAGACCCACAGCAATGTGGTTGACTCTTAAATTGTGCTCTGAGCAATTAGGAATGGGCAATAAATGCTGGCCTGCCCAGTGATGCCCTCATCCTGTAAATTAATTTTAAACATCCATCAACCCCACTGCAAACAAAGAAGCTAAACTTAAGTCTCTGAATTGAAATGGAAATTCTGCCCTAAAGAATCTCTACTGATAATGTTTAGGGATTCATTTGGTAGACACAAGATCCTAGATCTAGAACCACTTGCAAAGCTTTTGCTGGATTTTTGTTTTCTCTTTTCTTAAATCTCCCTTTGAGTAAACGCTACCACTGACTTGGGAGGTGGAGAAGCTGGAGAGACCACCTCAGTAGAAAACAGTGGCACCAACTGTTTGAGACAGCTCAGGCAGATTCACACTCTGCCCTTAACAACTTCCTAGCCTTACTTGGACCATTCTATTGTGGGTGATGGATGCATTCACTCTGCAGATTGTTGAGCAACATCAATCTTGTATAGTAAAAATGTTACGGAGAATATGGAGCTTGCTCCTGCAATGAGACCTTGCGGAGAATAACAGAGATGGCTTTGAGAGAAAGCAAAGGATATGTCGAGAGGGTGAGGTGAAGAGGAGTTGGAGGAAGCTTATGTGGAGTTTATATATGAGCATAGACCAGGTGGGCTGAATGACCTGTTTCTGACTCTGAATTCTGCACAAGTCCTATGAAATATAATGCAATTTGTAGCAGAAAATAGTGCGGAACTTGGAGAACGAATAAGAAAAATATCAAGGGTGTGATATGCCAGAAAGCCAACTGGTGTAGGACACAACTGGATTCCAATATTTACCTTTAATTTACAGAAATACAATCTCCAAAGACACAGCTCCAAAAAACTACAATCACAGATTTAACTTGCATCTTTATTAATCACAAGTAGATATTTTCCTAATAAACCTCTGCAGAGATGTCATGATACACCTACTAGAGCAAGTGGGACCTGAACGTGGGCCTCCTGGGTCAGAGGTAGAGATACTATCACTGTGTCACAAGGGCTTTGACTGTAGCATAACTGTTTAACTCTGGTTAATACTCAGCACTGAATACAAATAAACACAATCAATAAGCAATTAGTAAAGTATGTACAACTCCTGAAAACCATAATTGTTAAGGGTTCAAGTTATTTAAATAAACATTTGCGTCATTCAGTTGTACAATACAGATGAACAGATTTTGATTTTCCCAACAAAACTTGTAGATTTGTAATGTTCTTCTGGAGACTGTTGTTTCTGATGTTGTCACTGCCATAAAGTTATACTTTGGCTGACTGATTCTAAATGAGCCTAAACTTGCAGAACTCCTCCAGCAGTGCTGTGGGACAGTTATGTTTTAAGTCCCTAAAGTAATTTCATGCCTTGCCATTGCAGTGTTTTGAAAATATCAGAGCATTTTTTTTTTGTTGGTCTTAAAGCTAAAAGAGTCATGGTGACTTAACCCAACTGATATGAGAACAAATATTTGTGGATCATGAAAATCAATAAAATCCTTTAAAAGTGAATTATCAGTGTTTGAGCCACCTGCTTTTGCCTACCTAGAATTAGAAACATTACACTGAACTCTTTGTCCTCAATGGGCAACATATCAGAATAATGTCATCTAGTTTCGTATAAGAACCTCTTGTTCTTTCTGGTTATGGCACTTCATTAGTAACTTGCTTCCCTTACAGTTCCAAAAGCTTCTGTTAGCCATCATGCATTCTGGTGCAGTCAACAGTGTTGGTAGACATTTAAACAAGTAATAGGAAGAGGATGTTCCAAGTACACCCTATCTTCATTATTGCAGCCCAACATGTGCAAACCAAAAGACGAGGCAAAAGCACTAGCCACCATCTCGGTGCCAACTGGATGATTCAACTTGGCCTCATGAAGTTCCCTGCATTGCCCATCCCAATTCAATTCATTTCACATGATATCAAGAAGTGGCTACACATTCTGAATACAGCAAGAGTTATGAGAATATCCTTGTGACTGTGCTGAAGGTTAGTATTAGAGACTTAGCCATGCCCCCAACCGTGGTGTGCCACTACGGCTAGAATGCTGGTGTCTACCCAACAAGGTAGAAAATTGCCCAACTATGTCCAACCCACAAAAAGCAACAGAAATCCCAGATAACAAGGTGTAGAGCTGGATGAACACAGCCGGCCAAGCAGCATCAGAGGAGCAGGAAGGCTGACGTTTTGGGTCTAGGCCATCCCATCTGCCCATTTACAATTATCAGACTACCATCATCATCAACAAAGTGATGGAAGGCACAATTGCCAAGGCGATCAAGTGGTACTTACTGATCAATTAACCGGTTTACCATGCCCAACCTGTGTTCACCTGGGTCTCTCAGCCCCAGATTTTATAGAACGAAGGGTAAAAAACTGAAAAAAAGTTCATTTCCATAGATGAAGGTTGAGGTCTGTTCTGAGCATCAAGACAGCGTTTGTCCACGTGTGACATTTTGGACACTTCCAGGTCACGCACTAGTCTGACACGGAAAGATAGTCCTGCCTCTTCGTAGCCACTGGGTCAAAATCCTGCAACAAACTGTCTGATAGCTTGTGTAATTTAATGGATTACAGAGGCTTGAGAAAATGACTCACTACCACCTTCTCATGTGCAATTGGAGATGGACTATAATGTTGCCTAGCAAGTGACAGCAATGTCAAGAATCAGTATAAAGCAATTCTAATCAACAAATAATCATGACTGAATGTAAAAATAGAAGCAGTGTTACTGATTGTTAACCATCAGGCGGTAAAAAAGTTATTTGAGGCAAGTAAATGTAATGAAACAGAATGAGTGAGGCTTTTTTTAAAATTACTATATTTAAAGAAGTGATATGCAATTTTGGTAATTTGTTTTCATTATAAAAGCTATCGATGTCCTGGGGGTTACCATTAACCAAAAACTGAACTGGATGAGCTCTATAAATACTGTGGTTCCAAGAGCAGGTTAGAAGTTAGGAATCCTGCAGCAAGTAACTCACCTCCTGCCTCCGCAAATGCTGTTCACCGCCCACTCCGCACAATTCAGGAATGTGATGGAGAACCCTCCAACTGCCTGGATGAGTGCAGCTCCAACAACACTCACAAAGCATAAAACCATTCCCTGCTTAACTGGCATCACACCCATTGGCATTCACTCCTTCCACCATCGACACTTAGTAACTCATTTTGTGTACAAAATGATCAGAGGTATAGATAGAGTAGACAGCCAGAGACTTTTTCCTAGAGTGGAGGTAGCTATTACGAGGGGGCATAGTCTTAAAGTGAGTGGAGGTAGATATAGGGGAGACATCAGAGGTAGGTTCTTTACTCAGAGAGTGGTAGGGGCGTGGAATGCATTGCTGGAGAGGGTAGTGGAGTCGGCCTCATTAGGGGCACTTAAGCAGCTATTAGATAGGCATATGGATGATAGTATAAGGTAGGGGTGGAGGTTAGATAGACCTTAGGATTAGGGCCGAAGGGCCTGTACTGTTCTATGTTCTATGTTCTATGTTAACAGCAGTATGTATGACCTACAAGATGAGCAGTAGAAATTCACCAAGCCTGCTTAGATAGCACTTTTCAAACCCCATGACCACTACCATTTAGAAGGACAAGGGTAGCAGATACATGGGAATACCACCAGCTCCAAGTTCCACTCCAAACCACTCACTACCATGAAATGGAAATATATTGCTGTTCTTTCAATGCTGCTAGGGGAAAATCCTGAAACTCCCTCCCTAATGGTATTGTAGGTCTACCTACACCAAGTGAACTGCAACGGTTCAAGAAGGCAACTCATCACCATTTTTTCAAGGGCAACTAGTGATAGGCAATAAATGCTGGCCCAGCCAATGATGTCCACATCCAATGAATGTATTTTAAAACAAGTTATCACCGGTTTTCCATGACCCAAAGACGTCCATTGGACACTCCTATTTCATGTAGACAACAAACTGACCCGCCTTGAGCTTCAAGATAGCAAGAACTGCAGATGCTGGAGTCAGGGATAACACAGTGTGGAGCTGGAAGAAAACAGCAGGCCAGGCAGCATCAGAGGAGCAGGAAAGTTGACGTTTCGGGTTGGGAACACTATCTAGTGTAAAATAGGCAATTTCTATTAATGGAGGAAAGAAAAAGAATACATAAACTAAAGTTTTCAGCTTCTTCTGTTTTTCAGGCCATTTTATTGTTTAACTCATAGCTCAGTTTTTATTTTTTATTTTCCCCACACGCGTGATACTGCCTCAACATGATGCAGAGATGGATTTAATGGAGAACAGTTTGAAATGCATTTAGAGGCAAAACCAAGAGGAAAATAGTTGGCAGATAGATTTACATACTTACCTGTATGCGTCAGTACACAATCCTGTAGGGCAGTGAACAAATTCTTAACTAAGTATGGGTGTGGTGGAGAGAGAATAGCACAAACATTGTTGCAGTCATGATTTATTGTGGTGGTATATCCTTCCACACCCTGTCATTGGTAAATCCAGCCAATCAATACCAACTCACACTGTATTGTTAGTGATTTTACATAGCTGGGTCATCTCTGATATAAACTAGTTTAAGACTAAATTCGAGATTCTTTGTTGTAATTAGGCCTCATGTCTCAAGCTTGTTGCCTTCTCGCTTAAGAAAATTGAGGCCGATAGATATTTGTTAAGCAATTACAGAGTTGAGGCAGGTCAATTTATTTAAAACATGAATTAGTCATGACTTAAGTGTATGGTGGACAAGCTTGAGGTGCTAAAAGATCTACTTTCCTTGTCACTTTGTTGTAAACTCCCATCCGATTCACTAACGTCGTTTAGGATGGAAATCTCTATGTAGTCTGGCCTATATGTAGCTCTAGACTCAAAGCAATGTGGTTTTGATGAAGATTCTTGTCCTGTGACACTAACCTGCTTTTTCTTCCTCCCAATCATTTGTCTATTGCTATCATTTTCTCACTTTGTGTAATTTGCCAATTTTTCTCACCAGGTAAGTCAATCTGAGCTATGAATTTCTCCATGGAATGAAGGTGTATCACAAGAAAGAAAAAGAAGGAAGACTTGCACCATTCAGGACCACCAGAGGTTCTGAAGACTTTTGGTATCAATGAGATACTCTTGAAGCGCCATCACTATTGTAATGTAGAATAACAGCACCTAATTTGCATGCAAGTAGCTCCACCATACAACAATTGGTGCCCTTTAACTGTCTTATTGAATTGGGATATGTTGTTACCAGCATTTATTGCCTATCCCTAATTGAGAAAGAAAGCAAGAAAGAAAGAAAGAAAGAAAGAGAGAGAGAAAGGAAGAAAGAGAGTGAAAGATTTGCTTTCAACTTTATAATCTCAGGACATTCCACTTTACAGACATTAATGCACTTTTGAAGTATACTCTCTGTTGTGACATAGGAAATCCAATAACCAATTTGTGAATAGCAAGATCCCAGTACCAGCAACGAAATAAAGATCAATTAGTAGTTGTTGATTGAGCCATGAGTATTGATCAGGACATAAGGAGAGGTCCACTTGCATTGAATAGTTACCGGGGACCTTTTACTTTCATATGAAAGGGAAGACAGAGTTTTTGGTTTAAGATAACAGACTGACAGTGGAGCAATCCTCCTCAACTTCTTAATTAGAGCCAACAGTGTTACAGATTGAGCTAATACTGACAGCTAAAGCCAGGATTGAGGTGGAGAGTGGACAGGAAAATCAAGATCGTGTTATATAGCTGCGCTCTATTATTTATAGACAGTCAACTACACCCAATAAACCTAAAATGATTGTGTTAGATTTGTTCATATTTCAAAGAACACACAGGCAGGAATCATTTCATGGCCTACCCCATGTTTCAGCATTCGTCAAACATCAAACACTGGAGGTTAAAATAAAACTAAGTAAACCAAGCTCGCCATCTGTATATTATAAGAGATAGAAGGGATTGCCAGGCAGTAATCTCATCTCAGGGTCCAAACGACAATACAAAATTGCTCAATCTTCCCTCTTGTGGCTTATGACATCATCTATTGATGGGTCAGTGCTTGGTAATTATTGCCAGGTATCTACTTTCTATAGAAATTTAAAAGATTCAAAGTTGTAAAGCTGCCAACAGGACCAAAATCCGCCAGTACAATAAAATTCCCTGGTCTTGTGGTTACATGGCAGGGCAGTAAGTTGTCCATCTGAAATTCCTTTCTCTCCTGTTGTAGCAGAAGCATTGATCTGCTTAAAATAAAATGAGCTAATGCTTCCAATGAATAGCAGTGCGAGGAATTTCACACAAAGCGGTAGTATATCCCTCTACTTAACTTTGAGGCCCTTAGGCTTTCATCTCCTCTTGCATTTTGGTGCACTTACATTGAAGCAAGTTTATGATAGTTGCTCACCTGTCGATTTTATGACTGTTAAGCAGCACACAAAATAATCCTGCAGTAAATTCCAAATCCGCACATAACCAGAGAGAATAATTTCCACCTCCCACCATGAGGTTGTCAACCCTAACCTGGTAGGACATATTCCTGGAAGTATCAGCACATGACCTCTAAGACCCCACTCCCCTGTCAAACTCTTGGTCGCTCACACTCCTGCCATCTTTACCCCGACATACTCATTCCCTCAACACCTCGCCTTCCCATGCTCGACGGAAAAGCAACAAATCCCGAAAATACCTGAATGCTTAGTTCTCGATCTTTGGTTAAACGACCCTTCATATCTCCTCCTCAGTCTTCAACATCTGCAAAACTTAACTGAGTAACAGAAAGAAAGTATGTCTTTTTTGAAATGCCCCTCTGATTTTTCACTGGAATTGCAAGAAGCAATGGCCAGCAGATCAGTCTTCAATTCTTGAAGATATCTTGCAAGTTTGGCAAACCGACTCCAACCCCAACTCCCAGCCACCACCCTCAGTCACCAACCCTTGCCCCCCCCCACAACATCTACCCCCCACCCCGTCCCCTGCAAACCTTGATATAGTGCCATTTTGTCATGGGAAGTACTAATCACAGGGCTTCGAGCCTTTTCAAATGTCAGGAGTGATCAAAGCTGTAAAAAAAAAATTTTGGCTACGTTTTCATTGAGGTTCGGACTCTGCACCATTTTCATCTGGGTTATTTGAAAAAAACAAGCTTCAGTTCCTTTGGCCCATCGCTGAGGAATTTGGCCTGACTGCGTTGTCTGTCTTACTAGGGTCTGCCACGCAACCCGTTTTGTCAAAAGCCCAGTTCTTCCAAAGCTGTTTCCACTCAGGCACTTGTGAGGACCCATCCACCCAACCACTCCCACCAGCCTCCATCAGCCCCACCAGCAGCATCACCCCCACTTGTTAGTATTTCTTTCAGAACAAACTTGTTAAGGTTGTTGTTGGCACCAGGCCACTTTGGCCTTCTGCCATGTATGTGCAGCTATTCCAAAAAGCAGATCTGTCGCTTTTAAGATTGCTTCCTTCTGCCTCGCTTTGCAGCCTATGTGCCTCCACTGTGCCAGTGCGTGACACAGCAGACCTCACACAACTCAAAGCCCTGAAAACTGACAGACCTCAGTTGATGAATTTTTGGTTTAATGTCACTTCCTCCGGCTGGCTCTGATTAGTGGCGTGCAGTTACTTTTTATTTTAAAAAAACATTTTTAAAGCTTCATCTGAGAGAAAAATGGAAGGGGAAAAATAATATATTTTCGTGTCAGGGTAGTTTGGAGCAGAATACATTTAATAAACGTTTGCCGTATTTCAGTTTTTATTATATTTTACTGCTGCCCTCTATCCATCTTTTCATGGGACCCAGTATTGGGATAGGAAGGGACTTAGCAAAGATATATAGGCAACTTTACCTTGTAAAGGAGGTATGTGGGGATGTGTGCCAGGGGAAGTTTCAGGTGGAGAAGGTATCATAAACAATAATTCTAAAATGGAAATAAGTGAGTAGAAGAATAGAAACTGTGCACTAGATACTACAGTTAAGGAGGATGGAAGGTAATTAAATCAGGAAAAGACAGAAGGAATGTGTGAGAAAAACATCAGAGCCAACGGACAGGTCAGGGTGTGTGGTCCCATTAAGCATTCTTTACACAAACACACAGAGCATAAGGAACAAATTGAATGAACTACAGGCACAAATTCAACTTGGAGGGTATGACGTGGAAGCTATTGCTGAGACACAGCTGATAAATGGGTGTTATTGTCAACAAAAATAGGGAAATTACGGACATACTGAACATCCCAAGAAAATGCATTTTTGATTAGCGACAAGAGCTTCACCATGGTTAACGTACGTAAATTGACAATGAAGAAGAAAATAATAGCATGGAAGAGTAACAAGTTGTTAGAACAAGACTGTTTCCAACTCAGGGTTTTAGAGGTTGCGCCTGCACTCAATGGAGTTTAGACAAATGAGAGGAGACATTATTGAACCATATAAGATTTGTATGGGAGTTGGCAGTGTTGAAACGGTCAGATTGTTTTCCCTTCTGGGAGAGTCTTGGACAAGAGGGCATAATCTCAGAATAAGGGGTCTCCCATTTAAGACAACAATGAGAACGCATTTCTTTCTCAAAATGTGCTGAATCTGTGGAATTCTTGACTATAGAGAGCTACACAGGATTGGTCATTAACTATATTCGAGGCTGAGTTGGATTTTTAATCATTAATGGAACCAAGAGTGATATGAAAAGATAGGAAAAAGGAGTTGAGGATTATCAACTCAACCACAATCTCGCTGAGTGGTGGAGGAGACTCAATGAATGGGTTGAATGGCCACCGTATGTCTTATGATTTTATGGCTATGTGCAGATAGCCCTACTAAAGCTAAAGTTCCATAAGTCGGGTAAGAAGTCAGGAGTTCCTTGTGGACGAGATACATGGAAACTATGGGCTCAGTGTGGACTGGGGGAGTAGGTGAGGGGGGGAACTGACAGCATTCCCCACTTCCGTCCCTGTCTAGCATTCAGCAGCAACCACTTTACTGAATGCCAGTGGGCTAAATAAACCATCCTTTCAGTTGGAAGGCATCTGTGTCCACGCCTTATCAATGCTGGAGCACTGCCAGGTGCAGTTTCCACAACTACGTGCATCTTTGTATGAAACATAGCTATCTCTGTTACAAGTTGGAATGCATCACTGAGATAGAGAATTTTCCAAAATATGAAAGGAACTTCAAGTATCTAAGCACCAACTGTGGAAGTGAATGGATGGCAGTTTAAAAGGGATTGTTTCCAGAAGAACAATGAGCTTACATTGCTTGCAATCCCATCAGAACCTCAAGACCACTAAAGGAATCTTGGAACATCTTATTCTTTTTATTTACGTACCTTTGACTATTTTTTCCAATTCCTCCTTCCTTGTCCTCTATAACTAGTTCTCTTCTGAATGCTAGTATATGTGTGGATGTCACAGCAGTCAGAATGGGTTCCACCTTTGTAATACATTTCATACTTTACATAAGTGAGGTTACAATAAAACTAATTCCTTAATTTTGTTCATTGGAAAGCTCTGTCTGACTTATTTCTTCACAGCTTTGCTCATGGTCAAGTACATATTGACTTAGAAAACCAATGTCTTTATAAAACAAACACTACTTTAGCCAAAGAAAGAACAAAGAAATGGGGATGCTGGAAATCTGAAACAAAAACATAAATTGCTGGAAATTCTCAGCAGGTCTGGCAGTATCTGTGGAGAGAAAGCAGAGTTAATATTTCAGGTCCAGTGATTCTTCTTCAAAATGCAGACCTGCTGAGTTTTTCCAGCAATTTCTGTTTTTATCACATCAAAATCAATCTCACTGCCCTACTTTCTTCACAAAGTTCAATAACCTTTGCGTTCAGTTCTTATCCAATTCCTCCTTATCCAGTCTGACAGCATCTGTGAAGAGGGAACAACTTTTATGTTTCTGGTCGAGTTCCTCCAGAGCTGTTCAGACCCAAAACTTTAAAACTGTTATAACCAACCTCATGTGTGAAATGAAACTTGGTCTTAAAAAGGGGAAGATCTATGGAATTTCTTTTTTTTCTTTTATGTGAACCTCCAGAAAGAATTAAACAAAGTCCACCAGAAGAGATTGCTGGCTAAAGTTGAGGTTCATGGAATTGATGGGAAGGTTTGATCTGGTTAGGACATTTTCTCAATAGCAGAAGAGAGAACGTAGGGATCAAGGTCGAGTGCTGTATTTGGCGGGATGTGATTCATGGTGCCCCACATTGATCTGCTTTAGGGTCTCATTTATGATTTAATTGTTTGACATATTGTATTAATGAGAGGCCAAAATGGAAGTCTCATTTCCCCATGCCTCATGAACTTGCTTTTAACTCTTCAGTTGCTCATAGAAGCTTCAGATTTTCAATTTTAATGTGCGCTATGATTAGAGATAAGAATACTTTAGGTAATCTCCCATTGTCTTCCTCATGTCTGTTCAAAGAAAACACAAATCTTCGTCCCAATAGATCTGACACAATTAAGTATCAGTTATCCCTCAAAGTTTACATCTTCCTCCTCCTCTCTACATCCAACAAGATGTTGATAGGATCTTGAAATGATTTTGAGGAGTTGGGGGGGAGCAGATTCATCTGTAGAGGCAAGGAAGGGTATTTATATTGATTAACTTTGAAATGCTCTTATAAATGATAGATTTTACAAGATTGCCCCAGAAAATCAATAATAGAGAATAGTTCCTCTATGTGCATTATGAAGTTGAATCATAAACTCATTCTTTATAAACTTAATTAAGAGCTTGCAATCAATATATTTGTTTCAAGTGAGTCATAGGAGCTTTTAAAATAAGATTTGCAAGTCTTTGTTTAATATTATCAGTAAATTTGAATAGACACGTTTATGAAGAGTTTTTGAATGAGTATCAGAGAAGAGTACAAAGTGTCTTGAATCCAAATCCAAAATCTTGGGCTAACTATCCAGAAAATTATTTCAAATGTCACTACAGTAGAATATGAATTAAGTTTAAATAAAAGTATCCAAATTGTTATAAAATAAAACCCAAAAAGTTCACTCATGTCCTTCACGGACAGAAAGCTTGCCATCTCTACCCAGTTAGTTCAATAAACGACTCAGGTCCGACATCGACGTGGTAATTCTTACCTGACTGAGAAAAGCAATATACCATCATCGGTTCAATGAAACTAGGGATAGCTAATAAAAGCTGATGGTGCCAACACATCTAATTTGTTCACTGCTCACAATGTAGTCTCCTCGACATTGGAAAGACCAAACGCAGTCTGGGTAACTGCACTGAGAAAAACCCCTATCCTGCTTGTAGGAATGCCCTGAAACTTTTGTTGCTCAGCATTTCAATAAGCCACATTGGTCTCATGCTAAAACATCTGTCCTGGGCCTGCTGTCATGTTCCAATGAGGCACAACACAAGCCTCAAGCTATGACACCTCATTTTCTGCTTAGGTAATTTACAGCTTCTAGGACTCAATGTTGAATTGCACAGCTTCAGAGCCTGACCACATCGTGTCTGTCCTCCATTTTTCTTATATTCCCTTCCAACCTTCATGGGCTTTTATTGTTTCTGTCTGGTTTACATTGCTGTCAGCAGAGAGGACCCATGTTTTCACTTTCACATTTTAAGTTACACCCATTCTACATCTTTATTTCTCTTTCATTGCAATTAGTGACCCTTTGTCTTTTGTACTGGGCCTCCAAACTGTCCCTCGCTCCTCCTCTGCCTCTGTCATAAGTATAAAAATCACCATTTTCTTTGCAGTTCTGAAGAAGAGTCATATCAGAATTGAAATGTTAACTCTGCTTCAACTCTCTTCTCACTGCAGATTCTGCCAGACTTAGAGTTTCTCCAGCATTTTCTTTCATTCATTTCAGATTTCCCAGCATCTGCAGTATTTTGCTTTTATTGCATTGACAACAATATATATAAATATAACTTTAAAAACAAACCTAACAGTTACTAGAAATAACAAGGTTTAGAGCTAGATGAACACAGCAGGCCAAGCAGCATCAGAGGAGCAGGAAGACTACACAGTGACAACAAGGTGCAGGGCTGGATGAACACAGCAGGCCAAGCAGCATCATAGGAGCAGAGAGGCTGACGTTTCGGGCCTAGACCGTTCATCAGAAAAGGGGGAGGGGAAGGGGGTTCCGAAATAAATAGGGAGAGAGTGGGAGGCGGATATAAGAGGGATAGAGGAGAGGATAGGTGGAGAGGAAACAAACAGGTCGAAGAGGCGGGGATGGAGCCAGTAAAGGTGAGTGTTACTAGATTTAGAGACTGTTCACTTCATGCGCAACAATTTTTCACTTTCAAATTTGTTTCCAGAATGGTCTGTTCTCCACTGCAGAACATTGATTGTGTGTTCATTGAGTTTTAAATCAATTATATGCTTCTGACAGCTTGCAGCATGCATGCCTAACAGCTTCAGAAACTTTGTTGACCAATTCTACTGATGAATTCCCAGGCCATTTTATGACTGCCCTGATGTGGGCAATGCTGGTTTAAAAAAAGCAAATTCAGGCTTAGTGTACATCTTCATTAAAATAAACACTTCATTCTCAATGAAGCACGATCTAAATCATCTTCCTATATCACATCCTTTACTAGTTGAGCTCCAGAAGTGAATGTTTACTTGCACAGGTTAGCTGCCTTATTTTTGCTTCTTGTGATGAAGTTGAATCATTTGAATAAACATCTCATTGGACCTTTTTTTAGTTTTTTGTCAGCTGTAAGTTAAACAACAGAAAATTGTACTTGGTGTCAGCAGCTTGGCAGTAAATATATGCATTTAGTGCCAGACAATTGCCTAAGGGGAATAGTGATATTGCTACTTTCCTATTGAAGCAAAGCAATTTCAGGTGTGCAAGGCAGTGGAAGTGACAGTAAAATCAGGGTTACATGACATCAATGATCTGCTTCCCTAGTAAAATAGCCTGAAAATTGTAACACCAACACTAATAGGTATAGTTCCAATTCTTCAAGTTCATAACTGTAGCAGTATAAACAACAACTTGCATTTATATAGCACCGTTAACCCACTGAAACATCCCAAACTTAACAGGAGCTTTAACAAACAAAATATGGCACTGGGCCACACATTAAGAGTCGTGACCAAAATCTTCATCAAAGAAGTGGGTTTTAAGGATCACCCTCGAAGGCGAGAAAGAGGAGAAGAAAGGTTTAGGAAGAAAATTACAGAGCTTAGGGCCTGTGCATATGAATAGCTTGCTGCCACAGGGCTTCACTAACATTGAACTCAGTTGGCAGTATAATCTGCGTCATCTGACTGAGCAGTGCACTCTGCTTAAGTGTCTTTTTACCTAAGGCAATAGATGTCTGCCCCATAAACAATGTCCATTTAGTCAGGTAGTTTCATAAAATTAAGGAGGACAGCATGTAACATGAGATGGGCTTGCAGATTTGATTTTCAGTGCTAAATGCATAAGGATAATAATGACAAAATGCAAGAGATAATTATACGTATATTTGACAAGAGTTACTTAAAAGGATATTAACAGACAGTAAAGATGTCATTCAAAATTCTTATTCTGATATGTCTACACAGATATGTGATGTTTGCTTAACTTTTTTTTTATTTTCCAGGTGACAGCATTATTGTTACAATGAGAATAGCATCCAATCTACAGAAAGCTCGCCTAGAAAAAATGTATTTTTATTTCTGAAAGTGCAAGAAAAAAGATTCTAATCTTCCTTTAATACATTCTCTGTAAAGCATTTTGTCTTCTTAAGTTTATCTTGAACATGACTAAAAGCTCTTTTTTTTTAATTCATTCTACTGGGAGGTAGCATGACAATACAAAGAATTTACGATACATCACTATAGACTGTAAAATACTTATTTTTGTTATCTCCAGCCATTCCAATTGTTCCATTTTCACCTATACACAAGAAAGCACCTCACAATCTGACAATATAACATGACAATATGCAAAGTGCACCGTATCTATCTCTTATTGCATTTATACTTAAGCAGATTTGAACACTCTTGGGTGATTTTGAGTATCTGAGGGGTTTAAGGTTGGAAATGAAAGTTATATTTGGAATATGCACTAATACCGAATCATCTCTTGCACTTTATGAGCATACTAACATATTTCAAATACTATAATGTGGAAACAGTGAAATCAGGACAACCAATCAATGTTGATATTTACCCTCTGCTCAAGAAAGCATTTCTATTCACAAGGATTGCAATGATTCAAGAAGGCAGCTCACCACAACCTTCCAAGGACAAATAGGGACGGGCAATAAATGCTGGCCAGCCAGCAATGCCCACATCCCACAAATGAATTTTAAAAAATTAACCATTCCATTCTCCCATCCCATCTGCAAGGCACAAGTCTGGAGTGCAACGGAAAACCCTTCACTTACCTGGTTGGTTGCAGTTCAAAAAACATTCAAGAAGCTTGGTACCATCCAGGGCAAATTATCTTACTGAACTGGTACCCCCATCCATCACCTAAAACATTTATTCTCTCCACCACCAGTGCACAGAGGCAGCAGTATGTATCAACAAGATGCACTGCAGTAACTCACCCAATGTTGCTTCCAAACCCATAATTTCCACCACCTTGAAGGACAAGGGCAACAGAACCATGTGAGGACCACAATCTACAATTTTCCCACCAAGCCAGTCACCAGTTTCACTTGGAACTACATCATCACCTGTAATTTCACGTTGGCAACATATCACCTCCTCCACTGTTGCTGGGTCTGAATCAATTACATTCTAGCTTTCACCAAGTGCCTGGATGGAATCTAAACACGTGTTTCCTATGAATTAGCCTTGACCGCTGGCTTAGTCACATGATATTGCCATCTTTCATGGATGATCTTTGACAATTTATCCACTCTGTTTTTCTTGAGCCAGCCATATTGGAGAGCGGAGAACAATGAAAGAAACTGTGTACTGTTTCACCACTCATCATTAAAATGCCTCTCATAACTGCAGATGAATGAAATGACTATATCAGAGCTTGGCCATCTGATTTCGCCTCCACACCGCACCAACGTAGTTGTAAATAGAGTGTGTGTGTGTGTGTGTGTGTGTGTGTGGTCGAGGAGGGAAGCACTGGGTTGTTCATTCAATGTCTCAACAGTGTAGGCTGTTCCAATCCATACACAAATGTACCATCTGATGTGTTCTCTAGAAATATTATGACTCTGGGAACAGGAAGACTGGGTTCTTACTGTGAACAAGCATCAGACGATTTATTCATAGAGCAACTCCGTTAAAGACATTGGAATAGTTTGGGCTCAAACTGGTTGACTTTCCAGTTGGATTGCAAAGTGCAGCTGTAAATATTCAAGATGGAACTGAACTCTTTATACAAGAATATCACATGGTATAATGTCACACTGATGTCACTACTTAACCTTCTTAAAGATGCACACTTACGTTATCATAATTGTATGCAGTATCACAACACCACCCCTCTCTGTTCCTATTAATTTATGGGTCTCTGTTTTGATGTAAGAAACACAATGTTCAACTTACATGCAGCAAGTTCCCACAAACAACAATGAGATAAATAATACCATATGACCATTAGATGTGAGAGCAGAAGGTAGGCCATTTGGCCCATTGATTCTGCTCTTTCATTCATTGAGTTCACAACTGATATGACAATCCTCAACTGCACTTTCCTGCCATTTCCCCATTATTGCCATTCGGCTTGCTGATTAAAACTCTGTCCATCTCAGGCTTAAATTCGTTTAATGATCCAGCATCGACAGCTTTCTATGATAAAGAATTAGACAGATTCACTACCCTCTGAGAGAAGAAATTTCTCTAATTTTTTACCTTAAACTGGTGACTCCTTACTCTGGTCCTGGGGAAGCAATTTCTTTGTGTCTACTATGTCAACCCCCACCCCCTATTGACCTTGTTTGTTTCAATAGAATTAGAACTATAATTAGATTTTATTATCACGTGTGCTAAAGTACAGGGATACAGGAGTATGGTGAAAAGTTAACAAAGTTGCCATTCCTGGTGCCATCTTACGTACAAAGGTACGAGGTACAAAATCTTCAGCACAAAGTAGAAAAATAAAGAAATAAAGCTAGAAGTTCAGCAGCACAGCCCTTCTTTAGGCATGGGCCTGCAGATGCTCCACACTGTGCTTTCCCCCACAAGGGATCCCTCTCCGTGCTGGGATCGATCTCCTCTGTGCTGCCGTCTCACCAGCGACCGCTAGAGTCCCACCCGGGCTCGCCAGTCGTCAATCGCCACCCAGACTGACCAGCTGCCTCGCTGTCGACTGCCCCGGACCCGGTGATGCCAGAATGCTGCCAAATACCAGAGTTCCATTTGGCTCACCAGGCGTCTCGTCACCGAGAGCCAAAGTCCTGTCCTGGGCCCCAACCGCAGACCCTGGTGCTGTCGCCTCCACAGCCAGGCTCTCTCCAGAAGGTAAATTAAAAACAAAACACTAAAAAAAAACTCAAAACAGAGCAAAAAAAAGTGAAAAGAAGTAAACAAAGAAAAACAGACAGCGTGGATGCTGCCTACTCTGCTGGTTATAAATGAAGCAGGAAGAATAAGCTCATCTCTCATTCTTCTAAACTTCAATGCAGATAAGTCCAACCTACTCAAACTTTCCTCATAAGAAAATCACTCCACACCCAGAACCAATCTCATGAAACTTCCCTGGACTGCCTCCAATGCCAGTATGTCTTTCCTCGATTAACAGGAACAAAACTGTTCACTGCATTCCAGCTATGGTCTGGCTGGTGGCTTATATAGTTTTAATAACACTTCCTTATTTTTATACTCCATTCTCTTTGAAATAAAGGCCAACATTCCGTTTGCCTTCCCTATTACCTGCTGAACTTGGATGCTAGCTTTTTATGACTCATGCACAAGGACTCCCAAATCCCTCTGTGCTGCAGCTTTCTGCATTTTTCCTCCAATTAGATAATATTTAGCTCTTCTATTCTAAATGCCAAAGTGTGTAACCTGCATTTTTTTTCACATTATATTGTATCACGTTCAACTTGTCTAAATCCCTCTGCAGTCTCTTTGTGTAGTCCTGACTATTTGCTTTCCCATTTATTTTTGTGTCATCTGCAGTTTGGCTACACCTCACTCCCTTTTAACTTCCAAGTCATTTAAATATTGATATTGTAACTGACTGTGGCCCCAACACTAATTCCTGTGACACTCCAAAGCCTACCGTTTGTCAGAATTATAGATTGGTTGCAATACAGAAGGAGACTATTTGGCCCATTGTGTCTTTGCCAATTCTTCCAAAAAGAAATTCATCTTGTGCCACTCCACTGCTTTCTCACTGTAGCCCAATACATTCTCTCTTCTCAGATTATAATACAACTAAAAGATATTGATGGAAGAATAAGTATTGGACACAACACTGGAAAGATTCTTGTTTTTCTTTGAATAGTGTACATAAAATGTGTACATGAGATCCTTACAATGGGTGTGAAGATGTTTCATTAACCATAACCCATATTCTTTGCCTTAATGAGTATAAAGCCCCTACTATTTTTGTTAAAAGGGACAGAGAAAGAGTTAGAAAGAGAATTCAAAAGACAAGGAAGGATTAGATGGATAATAAGGCCGAGATGGGAATACTGACAGATATCTGGTTTTTGCTTACACCAACACAAGTGACTACTAGGCTTTATGTGAAAATATTCAAATTATCATTTTGGATCTTTTGAATTACTGATTAAACCTTAAATTAATTTAAATGGAGACAAACCTCCAGAAATAATTGAGGAGAATAATTTGACAATGTTCCCTTTATGTCCCCATCTTCGCCATCCCATCACAATAAATAGATCCATTTTATTAAATGAAACCACAGATAGTTTTTTTTCAGGAGACTGGAGTATCTGAATAGCAATTTTGTGTAAGGCTAAGTTTCTTAATAATTTATAAGCAAACTTTTCAGGATATAACAGGACTTTCCACTTCTTCTCTGTTATGCTGAAACCCTGTGCAGTTGATGGACCTTGTCCACTCAAATCAACAAGAAGCATTTCATGACATAATTGTTGTGAAGTTATATTTCATGAAAGCTCTGACATATTTGGAACATTCAGAATCAAAGTGGAACTTCAGGGTACAAATTATTATTTCATTGCTCTACCATTGATGATCATGAATTCAGTTACCTAGGCTGGAAGCTCTGGAATTACCTCGCTACATCTCACCATGTTTCCAACTCTTTTTCTTTCTCTAAGATGGTGTTTAAATATTTTTCTCTTTCATTAAGTGTGGCCATCTGCCTTAATATCATCTTTCATTGCTTTTAGAGTCATAGAGATATACAACACACAAACGGACTCTTCAGTTCAACTCATCCGTGACAACCAGACATCCTAAATACATCTAGTCCCATTTGCAGGATTTGACTCATATCCCTCTAAACGCTTCCTATACATGTACCTATCCAGATGCCTTTTAAATGTTGTAATTGGACCAGCCTTTACCACTTCTTCTGGCAGCTCATTCCATACATATACCACTCTCTGCGTGAAAAAGTTGTCCCTTGGGTCCCTTTTAAATCTTTCCCCTCTCACCTTAAACCTATGCCCTCTAGTTTTGGGCTCCCCACCTCAGGGGAAAGAACTTGTCTATTTACCTTATCCATGTCAATCATGATTTTATAAACCTCTATACGATCACCCCTCGACGTCCGACACGCCAAGGAAAATAGCTCCAGCCTATTCAGCCTCTTCCCAGGCTCAAACCCTCCAACCCTGGCAACATCCTTATAAATATTTTCTGAATACTTTCAAGTTTCACAACATCCTTCTTATAGCAGGGAGCCAGAATTGCATGAAGTATTCCAACAGTGGCCTAACCGATGTCCTGTGCAGCCTCAACATAACATCCCAACTCCTACACTCAATGCACTGGCCTTTAAAGGCAAGCATACCAACCACCTTCTTCATGATCCTTATCTACGTGCGACTCCACTTTCAAGGAACTATGAACCTGCACTCCAAGGTCTCTTTGTACAACAACACTCCCAGGACCTGACCATTAAGTGTATAAGTCCTGCCCTGATTTGCCTTTCCAAAATGCAGCACCTCACATTTATCTAAATTAAACACCATCTGCCACTCTTGTTAAGCATTAATTTATAAAATTTTACTTTATTGTAAGAAAAGGGACATTAGTGAACGTGTCCATAGATCCTTAAAGGTAGCCAGACAGGTAGGTAAATTGGTTAAGAAAGGATATAGGATTCTTGCCTTTATTAGTCAAGGTATTGAATACAATTGTGATGGAGGGCTGTATATAATATGTTACTTAGGCCACAGCTGGAGTACTGTATGCAGTTGTAGTCACTATAGGAAACATTACACTAGAGAGGATGCAAAGAAGATTCACCAGGAAGTTGCCTCGTCTGGAGTGATTCAGCTATGAAGAGAGACTAGATCAGCTGGGGTTGATTTTCTTAGAGCAGAGAAGGCTGAACGAGGATCTGAGTGAGTCATACAAAGTCCTAAGGGGATAGACAGGGTAATAGGAAGAAACATTTCCCCTAAGCAGAGGGAACAATAATCAGGGTTTTAAGGCAAGGAGCAAAAGGTTTAGAAGGGATTTGAGGAAGATTTTATTCCACCCAGAAGGTGGTGGTGTCTGGAACTCACTGAATAATTTGGTAGAGACAGTAAGCCTTAAGTCATTAAAGAACTGTTTAGAATAACACTTGAAATGCCGTAGCATGCAAGGTATTGAGCCAAGTGCTGGAAGCTAGGATTAGAATAGATGGGTAATTGATCACTGGTGTGGACATTGTGTCAATGGGCCTCCCAACGTGCTGTAAAAACTCTATTAACTCTCTTTAATGTTCTTGTGAAACCCTTGCAATGTTTGTTAGCATTAGAGGCTCTATATATACGATATATAACAGATAATTTCCAGGTTCTTTTCAATATTTCTCCTTTATGAACATCATGAACATCATGGAAAACAAAATTGAAAGAAAAGATAAAATATTAATTTCCAGAGTATGCATTTTTGTTTGCTGAATTTTACTAAAGGAAACCTGTCCCATTGTTTGCCTACCTGACCATAAGGCCATAGGAAATAGGAACAGGAGTAGGCCATTGGGCCCCTTGAGCCTGCGCTGCCATTCAGTAGGATCATGGCTGTTCCAGCATTCTTCACTTCCACTTTCCTGCCTTTTCCCCATAACCACTGATTTCCCTATGGACCAAGCATCTACCCTTCTCAGTCTTGTACACAAGACACTGTCCAACAGCTCTCTGTAGCAAGGAGTTTCAAAGACTTTCTGAGAGAAGAAATTCTTCTTCTTCTCAGTCTTAAGTTGGCACCCCATTATTCTGAGACTATGCCCACTGGTCCTGGACTGTCCCAGTAGGGGAATCATCCTCTTTTAGCGTATCAAGACCCTTAAGAATCCCATGAATTTCAATGAGAGCACTTCTCATTTTTTCTAAATTCCAATCAGTAGAGTCCCAATCTGTTTAACCTTTGCTTATAGGACAATCTCTCCATACCAGGGATCGTCCTAGTGAATCTTCTTTGAACTGCCTCCAATGAAATGATGTCTTACCTTCAATAATGACCTAACTGTCATTTCATTTCAAGATATTTAAATGTGTGCACCCCCCTTCAGGATGTGGCCATTTGGCGTAGTGCAAGAAACTGTGGTAACAGTCCCAGTGTGAATTCCTCAGGAAAGGTGAGGGGAGAAGATGTAAGCGATAGAGAGAACAGAAATATGAAAAGTAAATAGCTGATCAGAAAAATTACTTGTTATCAAAATGTGTTGGCTGTGATGCTGGCCGTTATGTTAAGAGCATGCCCCTCAGTGTCCTCTGGTGCTAATATTGATGGAGAAAGCAGGGTCCCTGGGATGGCATCTTCTTTCCTGTTCCACGACAATGCATTTTTAGATTCTACACATGTATAAGTGGGCCGTGCTCCCACAGTCTCAGAGCAATTCTTTCTTTGACTCTTACCAAGGAAGATGAGACCACATTTTTAAAGCTCTAACATTTGTCAGAGGTCGGTCTTTACACTGAGCCAGAACCAAATTATGAGCGTCATCTTCTGCCTTATGAAGAGCAAGTCCATCTTATCTTACGTTGAGTGCCAGCATCCAGTCATTTTTTGTCCCATACACGCCTGAGAAATAGGAACTCCTAATATAGACAGTCTACATGCCTCTGGCAGCATATTCATGGCTTTGTAAAAGGTGGGCAGCACATTATCATTCCGACTGGGCTAAGTGGGGGATCACAGCTTATTTCAAACTATTCTGTCAAATTCCTACCGAAATTGTGACAAGCGTCTGCCAAAGTGGCCAAAAAACATTCAGTCCCACGTTAGCTCTGAGTAAAGGTGAAATAAATAGTCAGTGCTTCTTTTTTTGATGTTCAGTCATTAGGAGCACATTTAAAAATGATACATTTTTAACTTGCAGTAAAATACATCTGCAGCAGCAACTGGTCAAGAGATGTCTCAACTGAAACAGGGATGAGATACATCTGCTCTGGTGCTGTTGATTGTGTTGAAACGCAGACAGTTTAATGTTGGCATGTGGCAGGACAGTGTTAAAGGGGTGTGACTGAAGCTGCATGTATAAACAAGTCAGATTATGAAGCTGGGAATATAGAATTACATGGTGTGTGTGTGTGCGTCTGTGTGTGTGTGTGTGTGTGTGTGTGTGTGTGTGAGAGAGAGAGAGAGAGAGAGAGAGAGAGAGAGGAAGGGATTAAATGAGCTGCACAGATACAGATCTTTTGCTATGACCACTCTGAATCATAATTTGTATCTGTTCCTGAAGTTGCAAGTCTAATCCGAAAGGTCAACTGCCACCTTCCGCTACAGAGATGAAGCCATCTGTCCAGCAGCCTCAGTTTGCGTATCATAAACTCAATGACCTTTGAACAGGTAAGATAGGCAACTGTAGAACCTGTAATTAAAAGGGAACTACACCTCTGATACTCACTCATAATTTATGTTAGCACAACGTAATACTTATAAACTCTATTTGTCTTGTAAAGATTGCAAGATTTAAGTGCAAAAAGGGTTAAAAGCATTTTATTTTGTAGCGATTTCTGATTTTTTTTTAGTCTTATGTCCCAATATTCTAATAAAAAAGAAAGTGAAATGAATTGGACCCCTGGAAAGGATAAGATGATAATATCTCTTCAAAACCTGTCTCTTTCAAAAGAATTGTCCCCATGTAGCCTTGACAAGGCTAGCTTCAGGTAAAATCTTTCTAAAAATACTTGTCCGCTTCTGAAACCCAATCGGCTATTATCACACAGCCAAATAATCCATCATTTGTTCGTCAACAGAGACAATGAAAGAAGCCGGAATAAATTAAATATTGAAATAAAGATAAGGTCTTGACTGACTAAACTTATTGAAATGCAGAGTTAGTGCTTTGGCTGTTACCATGGGACAGCCAGCAGACATGGTCACCTCATTACAGACCACACCCAGACCTAGGGCAAAAGAGGAGGCAAGTTTGATTGATTATAATATTTTATATACATTTATTAGCTGCAGCTGCTGTCAAACAAGACCTGGCAGGTATGTTCGCACAAGCAGTTTTCTCTGCTCATGCACAGTCCACAACATGCCTCATAGGCTTTGAACTGACTTATATCTGAAATTTTAGACACTTATAATAGAAATTCTTTTTTAAAGGAAACACAGTGCCCTTTTGTTGAACAACTTTTTTTCTTTGAACATTTTTATAATCAAAAAGACATGGTTGAACCTCAGTGAAACTCTTCCCTTCCATTCTCTCCTCATCTTCTCTCTTTTGGTTGACAACTCTTCAGGATTGTCAGGGGGTCTCCAGGAATCGAGTATTAATCTTTTGCTCCGTGAGCAACTCAAGAGGAAACTTGCGGAGGCTCACTAAGAGAATTGCTGTTCTTTCCATCAAATTTATTTTTTTTTCATTGAAGACAAAAGTAAAGGCAGTTTGACTGGGTGGCAGAACTACTGATGCAAGGTCACATAATTAAATCTCCAGGAAAACATTTGATCAGAATTGGCGACCTATCCCTATCTCCAGCAAAGGAATCTTCCATACAATGTCAACAAGTAAGCTAATACTCAAGCTTACAGGTGGTTCTGCTTTGTATGTTAAGTCACTGCATTGTTTTGTAGTGCTTCAAAACTTATGGGACAAGCAACAGATTGATGCAGATCAACCTTGAGCTGTGGAGGCCCCTCCTGGTTGTCAGCAGTCCTCAGTTAAGTCGGGAGTGAGGGTGGCGTTCATTTCAGAAATCCTGGCACAGTAAGTCAAGGGCAGCCTCCGCTATCAGTCTGGGTTCTTGGAAATGGTCAGTCAGCCACTCCAGGTCGTCAGAATCAGGATCACCTCCGCATAAGGAATGAGGTACCAAATGTCAGGCTTTCTTGACCATCTTTGACTCTTTCTGTCCTCCTAGGGGCTGTTTCTTTCCTTGGATGAGGAAGAGGTTAGTGTTGATGAAGTTAGAAATGTGTGGCATAGCTTTTACTTTAGGTGCAGGTGGAGAGGTGGCCAGTAGGCAGTGCAGAGGGCATGCTGAGTTAATGGTGTCGGGGATTGGAGTGGATGAGACCAACTAAAGGAAGATGTCATGGACAATAATGAGTGTGGTAGATCGTGAGCTTTGTTGGGGTGTGGATACAGAAACAAAGACACAGTGAGAGTGAGAAAGCAAGGGGGAATGGGACACTTGCGCTGTCAGATTGGAGAGAGTCATTGACCTGCTTCCTACATCGCTGAGCATTCCTCCAGATGGCTGAGACTGCACTGACCTGGGTGGAAACCTCAGACTAGGTTGGCCCGGTCTGGTGTCATGGCCTCCTCTGCTCATCTTGGGAGAAGAGGATGCCCTTCCACAAAACGGGGGACCAAATCTAAGAGAAAGCACCTTTTTCTCCATTTCTGAGGAAGATATCAGGACAGCTCTAGACTTACAGTGCTTATCCAAGTGCACATTGGCCTTTTAAAGAAGGCGCTGGTGGTGCCAGTGTTGCCGGTCAACACCGGCATATCCTAGAAGTGGTGTGTTGTTCTGAGAATAGCACGTGATAAGATGGTGCTAGAATCAGGTAAGGGGGTCAAGAGGGGTAAGGCAGGCAGTAAGTGAGGTGAGCTTGGTAACAGGTGGTGAGAAAAGTCACTCGTGGCTAAAAGACCCCCAAAAAACTTGAAGCAACTAGCACTTAGCCAAGCAAGACTAAGATTTAGATCATAGAATATTGTGTTTATTTCTGGTCTCTATATTAATAAAAGAATTTGGCATCACTGATGCTGGTGAAGAATATAAATACAATATAAGAACTGATGGGTAGTCTAGAACTAGACTACAATATCAAAATATGGACCTGACCATTCAAGACTAAGGTGAGGAAAAACGTTTTCACTCTAATGATTGGGTATCTTTGGAAATCTCTATCCTGGAGATCCATGGATTTCACTCTATTTGAGACTGATTTTGTGCAATAATAGCGGAATTAAGGGACAGAGAGAGAAAAATGGGGTTGAGGTAGAATAATAGCCATAATCAGAAACTGAACTGGACTAGCCATGTCAACTATGGCTATGAAAGCAGGTCAGAGGCTAGACATTTTGTGAGTAACTGATTCCTCCAAACCTGTTCATCATCTAAAAGACACAAGGCCAATGTGTGATGGAATACAGTCCTGGATAGATACAGCTGCAATAACACTCAAAAAACTCAACACTATCGAAAACGAAGCAGCCCTCAATGTTGGTACCACAACCACAAACATCCATTCCCTTCGTCATCCATGCATAATTGTAGCAGTGTGTATCATCCACTTGATACACTGCAGCAGCACATCAATTGCACTTTTCATGGCACATTCCACGCCCACGTCTTCTACCACCAAGAAGCACAAGTGCATTTGCTACATGGAAGAATCACAATCTGCAAGTTCCCCTCCAAGCCACACACCATCCTGACATGGAACTATATCACCAATCTTTCACTGTCACTGGATCAAATTCTTGGGGCTCTGTTCCTAAAAGCATTGTGGGTGTACCTACACCACATAGACTGCAGCATTTCAAGCAGAAAACTGACAACCACCTTCTCAAGGGCAATTAGCGATGAACAATAAGTACTGTCCTAGCCAGTGATGCCCACATCCTATGACTAAATAAAAACAGCAATCTTATTGTATGACAGAGCAGGCTCAATGGGTCTAATTGCCTACAACCACTTCTACTTTCAATATCCTTATCATTATCAAAAATGATTGGACAGATTAGACTTTTTTTCTCCAGATAAAAGAATTATGAAAAACGACCTGATTTAAAATTTGATTGAGAGATAGTAGGAACTGCAGATGCTGGAGAATCTGAGATAGCAAGATGTAGAGCTCCCTATTTATTTCAGGGTTCTGAAATAAATAGGGAGAGAAGGGGAGGCAAATAGAAGATGGATAGAGGAGAAGATAGGTGGAGAGGTGGAAACGTCAGCCTTTCTGCTCCTCTGATGTTGCTTGGCCTGCTGTGTTCATCCAGCTCTACACCTTGCTATCTTAAAATTTGATTGATTGGGTAGATGTAGAGATGATGTTTCCACATTTAGTAAGTCCAAAGCTAATGGCTACTTATTATAGCTTCATAGAATTGTAGAACGTAATGTCATGGAAGGAGAACATGTAGATCCAAACGTTGTTGTGCTGCCTAAGAAGGTGCTGTCCAGCCTAATCACACTTCTCATATCCTTCTAGCTTGAGGCACCACAAGCACAAATGCACCTGTTCCCTTTTAGATGCAATGTTACTCAGCCTCTAGCATCATTTTAAGCAGTGAATTCCAGACCTCCACCACCAACCTGCCCTACACCCATGAAAAGAAATATCTTCTCAACTTCCCTTCTGCCAAGTGTACAATCCCCACTCATAAATCCAAGAGGGAATTCAGTCTTTATCCAAAAAGTGAGCAAAAGACACTAAATCTTGAGACAAATCACACAGATGTATTTCAGGGGAAGCTGGATAAACACATTGGAGGGAAAAGAATAAAGGTATATGTTGTTAAGAATGAGATCTATTAGGATGGGAGGAGGCATGCCTGAACATAAACACAAAATAGACCATTTGGATCAAATGGTTTGTTTCTGGACTGTAGCTTTTATGTAATTATGTGGAATATGGGAACAACAGTAAAGCTAGACTATGCTGTACTGCATTGAACAGCATTCACAGAAATTCACATCTTCAATGTGGTATAAAAATATACTGAGAAAATTTACCTTTAGGTATGTGGTTATCTTGTATTGCCTCCCCTCTCTGGAGGGTATTGTTTTGTGCTGGTAACCAGCCCCACGGTTAATTGCTATTCTCCTGTGCATTTTCAATACTCAAAACATACCTTACCAATGTCTTGTACTGCAACATGATGCCCTAACTCCTGTACTCAATGGTCTAACAGATGAAGGTAAGCATGCCAAATGCTCTCTTCATCATCCTGCCTATCTGTGACGCCACTTTCAAGGAACTATGTATTTGCACACCTAGTTCTGTCTGTTCAACAACACTCCTCAGGGTCCTACCACTAACTGTGTAAGTCCTGCCCTGGTTTGTTTTAGCAAAATGCAACACCTCGCATTTATCTGAATTAAACTCCATCTTCCATTTCTTGACCCTTTGTACTGCTAAATAATCTTCTTCACTTTCCACTAGGCTACCAATTTTGGTGTCATCCACAAACTTACAAACCATGTCTCCGATATTCCCATCCAAATGGTTTATATAAATGATGAACAGCAGTAGCTGCAGCACCAATCCTTGTGGCACACCACTGGCCACAGGCCTCCAGTCTCAACAACAGCCCTCTACCACCACCCTCTGTCTCCTACCATCAATCTGATTTTGTATCCTATTGGCTAGCTGTCCCTGAATCCCATGTGATCTAACCTTACTAACAAGTCTACCATGTGGAACCTTGTCAAAGGCTTTGTTAAAGTCTATGTAAACAATGTCTATCACTCTGCCTTCATCAATTTTCTTGTCACCTCTTTAAAACACTCAATCAAATTTGTGAGACACGATTTCTCATGCACAAAGCCATGCTGATTATTCCCAATCAATCTTTGCCTTTCCAAATGCATATAGATCCTGTTTCTCAGGATCCCCCCTAACAGCTTACTCACACTGACATTAGGCTCAGTGGTCTGTAGTTACCTGGCTTTTCCTTGTAACCTTTCTTAAATAATGGAACAACATTAGCCACCCTCTAGTCTTCTGGCACCTTGCCTGTGAATGTTGATGATACAAATATTTCTGCCATGGGACCCCACAATTTATTTCCTAGATTCCCACAATGTGCTGGGATACATTTGATCAAGTCCTGGGAATTTATCTACCATTATGTGTTTTAAGACTTCCAACACCTCCTCTTCTCTAATGTGGACTCTTTCCAAAACATCACTACATATTTCCCCGAGTTCCCTAGCTTCCATGCCCTTCTCCACAGTAAATAGTGATGAGAAATATTTATTTAGGATCTCACTCATAAACTGATACACTGTTACTGACTTGCAAGTTTTTTGAAAGGGAATGGAATTTAAAGTAGGGAGGTTTGGCTAAGAGTATACAAGGTACTAGTCAAATCACGCTGGAGTACAGTGAACAATTTTGGGCCCCTTATCCAAGGAATGATATATTGTCATTGGAGGCAGTCCAGAGGAGGTGAACATCAAATGAAACCAGGTATGAAGGGACTACCTTATGAGGAGAATTTGAGTAGGTTGAGCCCGTATTTGTTGCAATTTAAAAGAATGAAGGGTGACTATATTGAAATTTACAAGATTCTTAGGGGACTTGACAGGGTAGATGCAAAAAGGTTGTTTCCCCTTGTGGGGCAGACTAGGACCAGAGGGCACAATTTCACAGTTAGTGGGCACACATTGGAGACAGAGATGAGGAGGAATTTCTTCTCTCAATGGGCAGTGAATCTGTGGAATTCTTTACTCGAGAGGGCTGTCCAGCTTGGGTCATTAAATGTATTCAAGGCTGAGATTGACAGATTTTTAATCAGTAATGGAATTGGGAGTTTATGGGGAAAAAGAAAGCAGCAAAGTGGAGTTAAGGATTATCAGATTAGCCATGCTCTATTTGAATGGTGGAGCAGACTCAATTGGCTGAACAACCTACATCTGCTCCTACACTTTATAATCTTATAGTCTAAGTGAAAATTTAGTTCAGCATTGTTATGAATAGTCATTTAAAACCAAAGCATTGTTCCAAATCACAAGTTAGTCTTAAAAGATAAATGTTCAGTATCCACATCTGGAGATATTGATGTTAAAACAACAACTGGAGGGCCATTCCTGCTCTTCATTACTTGGAGTGAAATCAGAAACATGTGTGCAAAGAATGAGCCTAGGATTTCAGTGTACAAAGTGACCAGTGGAAATCTTTCCCCCACAGTGAAAGCTGCTTTTGTTCCATTCTCTTTAAATATTGGGAAAGGCAGCAGAAAAATGTGTTCAATTTTATACACCCGCAAATGCTATAGTTTAAAATTCCATCAGAAACACTGTCGCTGGCAGGGCTAATCCTTTTTCCCAACACATGTCTGGTATCCCTCAGCTTAGTGGCTGCTTTGGAAATATACACTACACTCTGCTAAACAATATCTGTGTGTTTGTGTGAGAGTGTCTCTGTATGAGTGACTGAGTGTATGTGTTTTTTGCAGGATTAATGCCATGTGTTTTTGAGTAAATGTATGTCTATGAGAGAGGAGTGTGTGTGTGTGTGTGACTGTGTGTGTGTGTGTGTGTGTGTGTGAGAGAGAGAAAGAGAGAGAGAGCAAATTTATGTAAGAATACTCTACGTGATTATGTGACAGTGTGTCAGTATACATGCGTATGAGTACATGTGTGAGTATACACGTGTGTGAGAGTCAGTGTGAATTTCTGGCAATTCTTGGCTGAGACTATGGGTGGGGTGAGAAAAAGAACAATGTTACCCTGTATTGTTATTGTGTTTCCTTTTGTGCTTCTGTTTGCTGAGTCATACTACAATACTGGCATAAACAACTGCAAATGAGCCCATTGACAATTTCCCAGTCTTCAGCACACAAGTGTCTTCAATGGGAGCTGAACATACCTCCCTGTGTGCTTTTTCAAAAACACCCACAGGAATGCCCAGATTTGCTCAGCAAACACAGGTGCACTAACAAATAGCAGTCTCCAATGTCCCAGAGGATTGCTCTCTCATTAGAGTGAAACGACCGGTGGTGGTTTAACCTGAGGGTCAACACGCCTCAGGTGAGGGGTGAGGTCAAGAAGGCAGGAGATTCATGGTGACCTCAGCTGGTATGGGAATTGAACCCACACAGTTAGATAGTTAGTTGCATTAGTTGGATGTCTGACTTGCAACATAGTGATGCCAACTCCGCCCCTAACAAACAACACATAGAAGTATATCAGAAAGTAATAAAGTCACTTCACTCTCTAAGTATTTCATTGGGGTAGAAATCCGGAAGTTGAACCATGAAGTGTAGGAGTTTTACCGAAAACGGAAATTAACACTCACAGATCAAATAACTTTAAAGGCAATAACAGTCAGTTAGTTGGCATGGTTGAAGTAAACGTGCCAGCAACTGGGACAAGCATATTCAGAATAAAAACATCAGACTTGAAGTAAAGTGCTAAAGTGGGAAATGAGAATAAATGTGAATAAACATAATCTGCCTCATATGTTGGTAGTCACTTATGCCAAAGTATTAAGTGAACTCGATTCAGGCTGATCCAATAACCAGCAACAAATGACGCATGTTGAAAGAAATCCCTGCATTTATTTGGCATCATTCTTGAGTCAATTGATGTGCTTTCAGCCAATGAACTACATTTGAAATTTAGTCACTGCTGTAATGTCGGTTACACGGCAGCCAATGTGTGCACAGCAAGATCCTACAGATGGCACTGCATTGTGATAACAGCATGGCATTTGAGGATTGACCTACAACACACGGGCTGCAGTGATTCAAGAAGGCAGATCACCGCTACCTTCTCAAGGGCAACCAGGGTCAGGCAATGAGTGCTCGCCCAACCAGCAACACCTACAATCCACAAGCGAATTTAAAACAAAAATCCTGCTTTAGCAATCTGATAGTTCAGGAATAAATGGTGGCCAGTTCTCCCTAGGAAGAGCTCTCCTTTGAAATTGTGGCATGGGATCTTTTATTTTTACATCTCTCTGCCTGGTCAGACAGGGCCTCAATTTAACATTTTAACTGAAAGTCAGCACCTGTGACAGTTCAGGATACCTCTAGTACTGTGGTTGAAATGTCAGCCTAGGTTTTGTGCTCAAGGCTCTAAAGTGGGCCATGGACTACAAAGTTTGAACTTGGCAATGAGAAATTTAACATTGCACCACAATTGACACCAAGGCAATAACAAAAGATGATCACAACTGCTCGTGTCAGGATGAAAAACATTTACAATGATGCAGTGGAGATCAAAAAGCTCTGTATGAGGCTGAGTAATGGTATATTATTTTTGTTCATAATATTCAAGTCTGACACTGAAGAATGCATCATGAGCACAACTGGGGTTACCAGCCACTTGCAATCTATGCTGCAAACTGGGCTGCGAATTCTATTATCTGAATGCTGTAATGAAGCTAAGGCTCTTTGTTTTGCAGACTGGCATTGAGCAACAAACAACATCAGCAGGGGAGATCTCAGGCATTCAAGTGGCAAGTGTAGTTGGAGGATCTCTAAGGAACACTCCCGCTAATGATGTTGAAGCATTGAGAACCACACTCTGTGAATCTATTGTTTGGAGACAGTCTCCAGAGAACTGTGTGTAGGTGTCATATTTTCTTAAGTTCAGAAACCGAGGGTCACTATTGATATAATCTCACACTAAATCCAACACCATAACGGAGAATTTTAAATAAAATGGTTTCAATTAAATCCTGCGCTTACACCTCAAGTGGCCAATCTGAGATGATTGTAGGTTACATAGGAGTGATCATTGGCTGAGGTCTTCCAGTTTGGTTCACCAGGACTTTTCATCTTAAGACATACCTTCTGTCTTCTTTCTTAAATGCTTCTCATTGATACATGTTTTTTGTTTCTCTCGAGCGCAGCTCCCTTTCCAGGGGTTTACAGACAGAATGCAGTTTGTAAAAGAACTTGTATGCAGTTCTTTTCTGGACACACATTGTTTAGTTGGTTGCATGACAGTGTTGATTGGTTAGCGTATTCCCAAGTTGTCTTTCACTGGCTTAGCTGATCCTCTCTGTTCCTATCTTTGAGGATTTCTGAACTTGACTGTGTTGTTTCAATTGGGATGATTCCTGGCCAAGGAGTTCATGAAAGGAAAACTGCACAAAGGTAAATGGGAAGTTTTTACTCTGATCTGGATCAAAACGGGACATGTTTCTTGGAAGATTTGGGTCAACTTGTTTACCGTCGTAGAGTCATAGAGATGTACAGCATGGAAACAGACTGTTTCCAACTCGTCCATGCCGACCAGATATTCTAAAATTAATCTAATTGACAGTTCAAATACATCCCAATTAAGAGGCACCAGGGACCAGAATGGCTAACTTATCAAGACAATAATGGAGTGGCATGTCAAAGCACAAGATGCAATCTTGTCTGCTCGGTGTTGATTACTGAAAGTTGCTGTTACTATTGAGAGTTATTGGATGTCCAGCATTTTCTGATCAGGTTATTGGTTGATTACTCTCCACCCCACATCCACATCAAGTGCTCACCGTGTCTTTGAACCACATAAAAGAAGCTGCAAGATAATCATGGTTGCAGAAGATCATTTTATCATCTTACTTAATCCATCCAGAGAGACTCTGATATACCCCAATTGAAACATGGTTTTACATTGCCCAGTCCACACTGCTAGTAAGCATCTATTAATTTCAGATGTACCATTATTAATGGAACTGAGATCTGCTAATCCTTATGGGTGAAAGTTCCATATGTCTATCACCTTTTTGTATAAAGAAGTGAATTATCCATTGAGAGGCCTAACTCCTTATTTAAAGTTATATCTGTTGTCTTAGAATCAGCAGAAAATGTTTGGCTCTGTTTACATTTTCACTATTTACTTCCTAAAAACTTCAATTAAACCATCCCTTAATCTTCTAAGCTTCAGGAAATAAAACATGTAATTTATGTAATCTCTCACTATAATTTGATATTTGGAGCCCTGCTCACAGTCTTCTGAATCCGCACCTTCTTGGGCCAATATGAACTTCCTAAGGTGTAGTGTCCACTACTGTACATTATACTTCAGATGAGGGACAAGTACAGTACAGAAAAAGCTTCTAAATATCCAATACTTTTCTAAATTACTTGACTACTTTTTGGAAATTTATTTTTTGTGTGGAACATAGTGGTCGTTTAACTCTATTTCATAGTTTGCTTATTTTTGTTTCTCTTCTTTGTTAAATGAAGATCAACAACTCCCATTAGCATCTAAAAACAGCACATGGGCAAAAATGAGGTTGAAGTTTTTTTTTCTCTCAGTGTTACTGAGTTAACAGTTTCACACAGAAATCTATTTAAAGCAAAACAAGTTGATAAATCCATCAAAATTGAGCTTAGAGTAACTTCACAAGAATTTAACATTACTGTTACAAATACTGAGAGAAATTCTGTCACAAATAGATTTTTAAAAGGTTAATTTTAGCAATACCTTTAGTGTCACTGCTTGCCTATCTCTGTGATTCAGCTTCGAGAATGTTCAGTCTTGTCCAGCTTTTAAAGGGAAGATTGGGACCCTTGAAGGTGGGAACTTTTGAGTATTTGGGTTTGACGCCAGATGGAATTTAATGTAGTTTCAGAACAGATTTGTAGAGAGTTCAGTGCAAAAGGGGCATTTTAGACATCGAAGGCACATTTGAAACATACCCAGAGCTTGTTTCAATGTTTTGAGAGTGCAGGCACTCCCAGCCATGTTCTCAAAATGTTTTAACTTGAAAGGTTGGAAGCAGAGTGCTCTCCGGGCTGGGAGAAGTCCAACTGGAGCTCAGCAGTATAACATGGTACAGCCTGGCTCCAGCCTACAGTGTAGTTACCGGTGTCAGACAAACATGCAAGTGGTTGTCACAAATGGATACATTTACAAACTTGAACCTGCCAGTTATTGGCATGTAAGGAAAATGTCCAAAATGAGCAGTAAACAGATTTATCAATGACATCATGCTATAAGTCAAAGCAAAAATCTAGGCCAAAGAGACGAAATAAGGAGGCATCAGGAAAATAATTCAAATAATATTGATTGCTGCATTCAGACAGCCTATGCTGAAGGCTAAAGTGCATCAGAAACTCTTACAAGCTACAAGTAGCGACGCTCCAATAGATAGCACATATCCTTCTGATATACACAGTTGTGGGTGTAAGTTACAAATGACTGAATATTAAAAACAAAGTTGACACTCCAGTGCAGCACTGAGGTTGCGCTGCACTGGCGGAGGTGCTGCCATCTGATTGAGAACGGACTTAAAAATCCCAAAACACGATCTTGAAGAAGAGCAGGGAAGTGGTCATTGAAGTAACAAAAATGGCTTAGCAAGTAATAACCACACCGCGGTTTGTATGGAAATTGTCTGCTATTCGTATTGAAAATAACAAGTTTGGCAGCATCTGTGAAGGGTCATATTCAACTGGAAACTGTATCTCACTCCATAGACGCTGCTGAATTTGATGCTGAGTGTTTCCAGCACTTTCTACTTTATTTCAATTCCAAAGTAGTTGATGGCTCTGAAGAGCTTTCACAGTAGCCCATAGTTGTGAAGGCGGAAATTCGAATTCATTAAGGTTGTTAAAGGATGTTATCAAAGGTTCCTTTATTATAAATATTTTCAAACAATCAACCTGTTCAGACATATTTGAAACAACTCTGGAGCAGTTGGGATTTGAACCCAGGCCTTACTTTGAACCCCAGCCTTCTAGCTTTTATTATAAACTTAGGACGTCCTTCCTTTATGGTTGATTGGGCTCTTGTCCGTGTCTAACCCATTCCTGCATTTCTGATCTCATTCATTTCTTCCTTTTCTGATCTAAGATAGGTTTCTTCATAGAATCATAAAGTCCCCTACAGTGTGGAAGCAAGCCATTGGGTCCATCAAGTCCACACCAACTCCACAGAGAGCATCCCACCCAGACCCAACCCCCCACACCCCCAACATTATCCCTGTAACCCTACATTTCCCATGGCTAACCCACCTAGTCCACACATCCCTAGACTGTGGGAGAAAACTGGAGCACCCAGAGGAAACTCACGCAGACATAGGGAGAATTTGCAAACTCCACGCAGAGAGCCGACCGAGGGTGGAATTGAACCCGAGTCTCTATTGCTGTGAACCACCGCGCTGCCTTTGTATTCATTCTTGCAAATTTTATAATCAACGTGTTCAGAAATGGTATTCCACACCTCTGGAGCAGGTAAGATATGAAGATCTTGGCCTAGAAATAGGGACACGGCCTTTGCACTGCAAGAGTATTTACATTCATGGATTTTTAACTAATCAAGCACATATCAGGCATTGATAGTAAATGAATTTGCACAATCAAAGACTGAACACTGCACTTGAGTTCTACTCTGTCAATTTCCATATTCAACAGATTGTCCCCACTATTTCCACCACCATTGTGACACTTAAAGGTAGTGAGTTGAATGGCATACTTTTAAGTGTCACAATGTGACAGTGTGCCTTTAAAAGACATGCTCACGGTTTCATCACTTTTTCATAGCATGTGAATTCAGGGTGTGGAAATCACATTCTCCATTGTAATGCAGATCACTTGAAGCATGACACACTAATGGAGGCATGCGACTCTTTGTAACCA
This sequence comes from Rhincodon typus, assembly GCF_021869965.1. NCBI lineage: Eukaryota > Metazoa > Chordata > Chondrichthyes > Orectolobiformes > Rhincodontidae > Rhincodon > Rhincodon typus. Next base: position 17,372,254 of record NC_063339.1, read on the forward strand.
AGTAGCTTAATGTCAGCCCACATGCTGATGTACTGTGAATGTAATATTTGTACACTGTACTGAGCTGTAATTAATGTCTGTTGCAGTTTTCAATACCACATTATCCACAGCCTAGTTTCTCATAAGCGCATCTCCATCCTCACATGGCATAGTACTCCAGTGAACCTCAATACAGTCTTGAGGTACAGTACCTCACCTTTCAGTTTGACATTTTAGATCTTCTGGACTCAACACTAAGTTCAACATTTCAGACCACAAACCCCCTGCCATTTTGCCTCATGGCCTTTGTTAATTTCAGTTTAACCTTCATTTACGTGATTCTGCCATTCTTTCTTCCTCTGAAGTCATCTTTTCTTTCTTTACTTGTCCCATTGGTATTCCACTTGGTTATTCCCATCAATGTTTATGTCATTTGTTGCATCTGGTCTTCTGCCCTATCACTGGTCATCCCTTTTATTGCTTTATCTGCCCTCCACCTCTTTAAAACTATTATGTTGAGCCTTCTTGTGGGAGTAGTAGTGTCCCTACACCTGGACCAGGAGGACTGTGTTTGTCCCATCTGCTGCGAAGGTGTATAATAATGTCTCCAAGCAGTTTGATTAGAAAAATTGGTAAAATCAGAATTAAAACTATTATGTTTCTGAAGTTCCCATGTCTTAAGAAAGGTCATGGCATCAAATGTTAACTCAATTTCTCTCTCCTGAGATGCTGCTAGACTGGCTGAGTACTTCTTACATTTTCTGTTATAATATTTCTACACTCTCCTTTGGTTTGGGTGTCAAATTTTGTTTGAATACTTTCCTGTAAGATGCCTCGGGATTTTGCTTTTAATTTGATCAAGGCACTACACAAATTCACATCAGTGTGTCTGTAATGGAATTAGTCAGCACCAGTGAGTCAAATTGAATTTCTTTCACATTTGCACAGTGATGCTTTGAGAGCTGGTCAACTACGTTAGGGGAAATCTTTCCATTTGTGAACAGTCTGCATGAGGCATGGTGCAGACAAAGAGAAATCCTGACGTCTTAGACATGACAACTGGGAGAAGCTAATTTAAATTGGTCTGGAGTGGGGACTTGGTGACTAGGTCAGAAATAATTGGTGCTAATAGCTATCAGGTGGCCTGCTGTTGGTGCAGCGAAAACAAAACATTTAGGCTTGTGTAAGTAATTGGCTTTAAGTGCAGACCCTTGGCTCTCAGAGATCACAGTGGGACCTATTTACACAAACAGCTGTTTACCTTGATGTTAAGAGGCTACAGGGAGATTATACATTTGCAAAACAAGAAAGGTCACTTTTGTTTGAGACTGTTAGATGTTTGATTGATCAGGACTTCTCATTTTAAGGCACTTCAGGAGAAGGAAGCACCTGAATTGATACGTGAAAAATGTTTAAACCAAAACTGAAGTGTACTTAACCTGATGCAGAATGTTTAAAAGCTAATAAAACTGAAAGCAACCGCTGAAGCCCTATTTAAAGTGGCAACGACAGCAATTCCTAATACTGATTATCCCTGGTAGAAGCAGTAAGAATGTCTGAACTGTATCACTGAAACTTCTCACAGCAATAAGCTGACGTAAGGAAGAGAGTTGTCTTTATCCCTTGAGCTCCGACATCCCCAGTGAGGAATAGAAGATGCTTGTGCCATGATGTATATAAGAGACAACAAGGTGCAGAGCTGGATGAACACAGCAGGCCAAGCAGCATCATAGGAGCAGGAAGGCTGACGTTTCAGGCCTAGACCCTTCATCAGAAAGGGTCTAGGC
>NC_063339.1:17379019-17394668 GCF_021869965.1 Rhincodon typus
AAGGGTCTAGGCCCGAAACGTCAGCCTCTCTGCTCCTATGATGCTGCTTGGCCTGCTGTGTTCATCCAGCCCTGCACCTTGTTGTCTTAAAATAGTTTGGTGGTTGATTTTGACCAGCACGAACTCAATGGGCCAAAGGGCCTTTTTCTGTGCTGTACATCTGTACGACTCAGTGAGGTGGGTAGCTGAGGAAATGTAGTAGCAGATGGGTAAGTGAGGCAAAAGGGGACAGGTGGCTGAGTGAGCAGGATGGCAAGAAGGTGCATAGGAGTTTAAGGTGGCAGGTGGGTGAGGGGTTAAACAGGCAGTTAGATATCCCCGGGAGGGGTCATTTGCTGGATGTAGTGGTGGGGTAGGCTGATCAGATTAAAAAGGGCATCAAGATCTTTAGAGGGGGAGGTGAAGGTGTAAAGAGTGAACTCTGGAGGCATTAGAGCTAAACTTGGAAGGTCAGCCTTAAATTACCCAAGACTTGGAGTCAGTTATAATTCCTGTAGATATTCCAAGTTAATTATCAAGGTAAATAAATCAAATCCTTGAAGCCTTTTACTCTCATTCAGAATTGGAGCCTTATTCTGAGGGTCCCAGACATCAAGTGGTTGTCCTTCAAAGTTGAATCTTCCCAGGCAATTCGAGGTCAGTATGTTGGGACTTCCAAGGACTCCCATGGTGCACCTTTCAGGTTACAATTCTATAACGGTATCTCCCAATCAGGAGGCTTTGGTTGAGTTCTCCCAAATAAGTTGAAATTTTGCAAACTTTGAAATATTTGGAAAACATAAAACAGTTACAATAAAAATCTGCCACCATAATATATCAAAATACCTTGGCTAGAATTCCTACTGTATGGAAACAGGTCATTCAACCCAACAAGTCCACACTGCCTCTCTGAAGAGGATCCCACCCTGACCCATTCCCCTGTCTAACCCAAACATCCCTGGGCACTATTGGCAATTTAGCACAACCAATCCACCTACCCTGTATATCTTTTGGACTGTGGGAGGAAACCAGAGCACCTGGAGAAACCCAAGCAGACACGGGGAGAACATGCAAACTCTACACAGACAGTCGCCTGAAGTTGGGATCAAACCCGGGTCCCTGGTGCTCTGAGGCAGCAGTGCTAACCACTGAGCCACTGTGTGACCCTGGCAACATTGCAGCACGTGGCTATTGTCGGACACATTTTGGAGTCCTCAGCGTTTGATCCTTGGCAGGAATGTTACTTTCGGTGTAATTACTGCCAGTTCATATTTTCCACCTTGAATTAAACACAGCCGTAATGGATTAGCGCACGATGACTAAAACACCAATTACACCACTAATTAAGGGGCAGGGTTGCATAAAATAAGCCAAACTGCCATTTTCCACATTTTAAATGTCTGTTAAACATGTGTGCTGTAAGACACATTTGACATAAAATTTAATGCCTCCTTCAATCTTGGACTAAGTGCTTAGTTATAAACATCCCATTCACCGTCTTAGAGAGAGGACTGTATATCCAAGAAGATAATCCAAAGTATATCTGAGAATCAGTCACATGTGCTTTGAAATAATATGTAAGGTATTTTAAGACTTGATAGAAATATACGATCATTCTGAACCATCTATCTTAAAGGCTTTAATGAAAGAAAAATTTGCATTTCTACAGTTTTTCTCATGATCACAGGAAGTTCCAAAGGCAATTAAATGGTTCAATGTAGCATGCAGGAGGGCATTCCAGTAGCAGAACTGAAACATAAGGTTCTCAGCCTAGTGAAGCTACAACATAGGAATATTTGCATGCCAGGCAGCAAGAAACTGCATGCAATAGGCAAGGCCAAACAAACCCACAGCCAACGGATCAGATGAAAACTCTGAAGTCCTGCCAAATCCCATCATGGATGGTGTGGACAATGAAACAACTGGCAGGAGGTGTAGACTTTGCAAATATCCACATCCTTTATGATGGGGGAGCCTGGAACATCGTTGCAAAGAACAAGGACACAGCCTTTGCACCCATCTCCAACCAGAAATGCCAGGATGGACCACCCCGCCTCCTTCTGAAGTCCCAGTCTCATCAATAAAGTTCTTCAGCCAAATCAATTCACTTCATTTAATACGAAGAAAGAATATGCCTGGCATGCAAATATTCCTATGTTGTAGCTTCACCAGGCTGAGAACCTTATGTTTCAGTTCTGCTACTGGAATGTCCTCCTGCATTTAATATTTAGTATTTAGGCAATGGATACTGCAAAGTCTATGGGCCCTGACAACACTCCGGCAATAGTACTGAAGATTTGTACTTTTAACTAGCCATGCCCCTAGCCAAGCTGTTCCAGAACATCCACAACACTGGCATCTACATAACAATGGGGAAAATATACCAGGTGTGTCCTGTCCACAGGACAAATCCAACTCATCCAATTACCACTCAAATAGCCCACTTTTGATAATCAGTAATGCAATGGAAGGGTCAATATTACCAAATGGTCTTGCTCAGTACGTCCTTCTCACTGATTTGGGTTCAGCCAGGACTACTCAACCCCTAGCCTCATTATAGTCTTTGTTCACACATGACAAAAGATCGGAATTCCAGAGGTGAGGCGGGACTGACTGCTCTTGACATCAAAGTTGCACTTAATCAAGGAGCTTCACCAAAACTGGTATAAGTGGGAATCGGGAGGAAGTCTCTACTGTCTTTAATTAAAGCTGGCACAAAGGAAGATGCTTGTGATTATTGGAAGTCAGTAATGTTTGCACTAGGAAACCTCTGCAGAAGTTTCTCAGGGTAGTGTCCAAGGCCCAACCATCCTCAGTTGCTTCATCAATGATCTTCCCTACATTATCAGGTCAGAAGTTGATATGTTCACTGATGTAGTACAATGTTCAGCACCATCCTCAACTCCCCAGATACTGCAGAAGGCTCAGTTCATTTACAACCACAGCTAGACAACATTCAAGCTTGGGCTGTTAACTGGCAAGTAACATTCATATCATAAAAGTGCAAAGCAAAGACCATCTCCAACAAGAGAAGACCTAGCTTTCACCGTCTGACATAAACCAAGGAACTGCAGATGCTGGAAATCTGAAACAAAAACAGAAATTTCTGGAGAAACTCACCAGGTCTGGCAGCATCTTTGGAAAGAAAGCAAAGTTAATATTTCAGGTCCAGTGACTCTTCTTCAGAACAGTTCTGTTTTTGATATTCATTAGTGGTACTATCTCTATATTAACATCCTGGGGGTCACTATTAAGCAGAACCTGAACAGGAATAGTCATATGGGCTAAAACACTATGGCCACAAGAGCAGGTCAGAGGCGAGGAATACTGCTGTGACTAACTCAGGTCCTAAATGCCCAAAGTCTGTCCACTGTCTACAAGACACAAGTCAGGAATGTGATGGTATGCTCTTCACTTCTCTGGGTGAGCACAGCACCAAAGACACTAAACAAACTCAACACCATCTAGAATAAAGCATCTTACTTGACTGACACCAGTCTGTCACCTTAACATACACTCACTAATGTATGGTGGCAGCAGTGTGTACCAGTGTGTACAACTCAAGATGGATTGCAACAACTCATCCAGTCTCCTTTGTCAGCACCTTCCAAACACGTGACCTCTCCCCACTAGAAGGACAAGGGTTGAAGGGTGTGGGGGGGTGCATTTCTGTAAGTTCACCTCCAAGACTGACACCATTCTGACTTGGAACTATATTGCAGTTCCTTCACCCTTGCTGGGTCAGAATTCTGGAAATCCTTCCCTAACACCACTTTGGCCGTCCCTACACCCCAAGAACTTCAGCAGTTTAAGAAATCAACTCACCACAGTTGTATAGGACAGCTAACACTTGACAGATTCAATTTACATCACAAAATAAGTTCAACATATCAGGATATCCAGAATTGCTCCTTGCAGGACTCAACCAGAATTTTGTGTTCCATGTGTTATGTACTGTTACGAGATAGTGCACTGGAAATCAAGTCCTGTTGTTTCAGCAGTCATCACAAAGTTAGATAGAATTCCCCAGTTGACCTGTCTTTTAGACCAGAAAGCACAGACCAAGCTTCTGTACTTAACAAACATAACTATTTATTGCAAATGAACAGATTTCTAACTACAGATGACAGTTGACGTACAACTCTACTAGTTACAACTGCGACCCACTTACAACTCCCCTTCTAAATATAAATACACATACCAAAAAAAGCATGGGTGTTATTGATGGAAGGAAAGAATCGGAAGGTAGTTCAATAGTTCCTCTACATAGAGTGTGCTGAGATGATCCTTTTGCTGATTAGAATGCTGTTCCTCCACCTTCCTTTTCCAGGTACTTTCACTTGTTCGCAGGAGGTAACTTTTAATTAAAATTCACAGCTTAGACCAACTGGTAGATCTCTCTCACACTGTGCTCTGGAAGTGGCAATGTTTTCCAGTTAGGGGGAGATATAAGGGCATGAAGGCAGCCCTCAAACAGTTAGAAGAATGCAAAATCGCTGTTGAGCTTCCTACCACAAATTTTCCATTAGAATCCAATATAGATCTGTAAAAGTCAGGAAGTACTAATATTCCCCAGAGTGCTTCATGTGAGCTTTGTAGTGGAAAAATTCAGATAAAATAGGAAATGCATTGAATTTGAGGCACAGAAAATTAACACCCTGTTGGAACCAGCAAACTGGAACCTGGAGCAACAGAGATTCAAATTCCTCACACTGATTGATGTACTGATATTCAGCTTGATGAGCAAAGAGATTTGATCGATTTGGATGAAGTAAGATGGTCAGAAGGTTTAGCTACTGTTGCTTCAGAAGCAATGGATATACAGAAGGTCTTTGATTTACGAATGTCCTACCTATGAATGCTCATTTTTACAAACATGATCTCATACAGGGGTGTAATTTTAAAGATCTGACATATGGCCATTTCCCATCCTTAGGAATGGCTCCTTTATATTGTCCTGCATTGCATTGAAACTTGCATGGAAATCAACTTATGAATGGACTTAAGAATGGAACCTGGGCATTGCCTGTACATTATAGGAGAGATGTGATTGCACTGGAGAGGGTGCAGAGGAGATTTACCAGGATGCTGCCTGGGCTGGAGGTTTCAGTTATGAAGAGAGATTGGACAGCCTGAGGTTGTTTTCCTGAGAGCAGAGAAGATTGAGAGGGAATATGATTAAGATGTATAAAATTTGGAGGGGCATAGATATGGTAGACAGGAAGAAACTTTTCCCCTTGAGGGAAGGATCATTGGCTAGGTGGTATAGATTCAACGTAAGGGGCAGAGGTTTAGAGGAAATGTGAGGATTTTTTTGTCGCTCAGAGGGCGGTGGGAAACTGGAATTCACTGCCTGTAAGGCCGAAAATCTTATAATATTTAAGAAGCATTTAGATGTCCACTTGCAATGCCAAGGCATACAAGACTATGGGCCAAGCGCTGGCGAATTGGATGAGAATAGTTAGGCGGTTGTTTTTGACAAACACAGATGGGATGGGCCAAGGGACCTTTTTTCTGTACTGCAGGTCTGTATGACTCTATGACACCAGAACTTAAAGCAACAGTTAGAAAGTGAGCATCCAATAATAGATTTTGAGTCTGATATGATTGTTCAAAACAATAGATGTTCCAGCAAAGTGCTGTTGTTTAACACAAATACTGATCAGTTGCTGAAGCAGTCAGGTTTCTCTTTCAGTCTGAGGAAGTGGACAATAGTGGAGAAACTGTGACAACACAGGCAATCACAGCTAAAAGCGAGGATATAGACCTGAAAGCAGATGTGTGGGAAAATGTTGCGTACATTGAGGATGATTTCATTGAAGCAGGAATGCTGGTGTATTTATTTGAGTTAGAATTGCATGAAGAACCCAATGACTCTGAGCAAAGAGCATTGACCTTGGATCCGTGTTAATACAACATAATTTTAGATACTAACAAAGTAGAATGAGCTGGAACTGATTTTTTCATTTCAAGTGAAAATTTGGATATTGAGTGTTTTAATTCCAGATTATTATTATTTTTGTTTGGAGTAAGAGCACAGAACAAACAGAACCTCCTGTTTCTGAGAAATATCAGAAGTGATCAACACAGTCAAACTATTATTTAGCAAATTTGACAGTCTTCAATTTTGCTGAGCACACTTTGTACGGTATTTACGTCACATATTTACAGCAGTTGACAGTCACTAAAGAGTCTTTTTTTTTGCAAAATTTGCAACTTCACAACATCGGGTTTGAAGTGTAGGAAGTGAAGGGGAGAGGCATCGGATTGAAACTTCAGCATCATTTGCACCATTGCAGGACTGATGGTAAGAATAGGGCTACAGCAGATGCGTTATTTAGAACACAAAAATGATCGAATAGTTCAAGAATTTAAGGGAAAGATGACAAAATACTATGTAAGATCTGTAGAAGGGATGAGCGAGCATGACTGGATATAAGTATTGGGCTTAGTTGTCTGTGTGTCATGCATCTTATGATGGGGAGGGGTTGGCCTAGTGGTATTATTGCTGGGTTATTAATCCAGAAGTTTATATAATGTTCTGAGGACTTGGGTTTGAATCCTGCCACAGCAGATGGTGGAATTTGATTGATTAAAAAAAAATCTGGAGTTAAAAATCCGATTGTGACCATAAATCCATTGTCAAATGTTGGAAAAACCCATCTGGTTTACTAATATCTTTTAGGGAAGGAAAATGCCATCTTTACCTGGTCTGGCGTACACGTGACTCCAGACCCACAGCAATGTGGTTGACTCTTAACTGCCTTCTGAGCAATTAGGGATGGGCAATAAATTCTGGCCTAGACAGCGGTGCTCTCATCCTGTGAATGAATGAAACAAATGCAATTTTTAAAATGGCACAACATTTGTTTAAGGGTGGAATAATTAAGCAGACAACATTTTTAAAATTTTGGGCTGTGCATCAAAATAAAAAGAGGGAAACTAATCTGAAAATGGAAATGAGCAAAGAGCTGTTAGGAGCTGCAAAAAATATTGAAGCTAACTGAAGCAGGTGAGGCAATGTTACTTTTTGAGAACAGTTGGTAATTAATGAGGCTGAATTGGGACACTTGTGCACGAAACCTTCTAAGGCCTTCCAGAGGGACAACCTCCAGGAAATTTGACAAAAATGGCACTTCATCAAAATATGGGGAAATTTTTAGAGTCCTTAGAATTATGGTGAATTCAATTATTTTAAAAGAAGTGCCAAAACAGCTTAAGCAACTTTGTTGTCAATTATTGAACCTGATAAAATGATGATTTTAACCAAAGAAATGTGTGCAAGAATAAAAATTTCACATTGGAGTCCACCTCACTACAATGTCATCAGGAGAAGAATATTTTTTCAGAAATAAAACAACGTTCTCTGGCAGAATTTGAGGAAACTCAGATGATCCTCTGTGGGAGACAAATATTCAACAGTGAAATTGACATCAGAGGATATCAACCTTTCAATCAACCTTGTTTTTCTTTATCCAAGTTCTGTATCAATCTTATTCTAGGAAATTATAGATTTAAAAACCTTATTTTAAATATCCAACAGCAACTATAGGTTCATCTTCATTTTTAAAATAGGCAGTTCTTACTTCCAAAATAGTGGTGAAGGGAGTTAGTCTAATCACCACTGTAAGAAGAGCCCCCTTTATTTGCAATTTCTATTTCAAATCTTGAAGTTGTTCTCTCCTGTTTTACTGCTTATATTAATTATGAATGCCATAAAAGTATCAATATTGTTGCTAAACTTTTGATTTTACCTATAGTATTCCCTTCACATATCAGCCACCCACAAAATACATCCTCTTCTGAGGAATACTCACTAACCCTTTGGAGTATTTCAGTCTGAAAAAAAATTCAAAAGTCTGCATTAAAGGATTATAATTTTTTTACACAGTAAGCTGTTAATTGAGAAGTGCCTCTTTATTTGTGATTTTTTCATTAATTCACAGGATGTGGGTTAGCTGGCCCAACATTTATTTCCCACCCCTAAATCAGAATCCCCACACTACAGAGTGGAAGCAGGCCATTTGGCCCAACAAGTCCACACTAACTCTCTGAAGAGCATCCTATCTAGGCTCACACCTCTACCCTATTCCTGTAACCCTGCATTTCCCATGGCTAATCCACCTAACCTATATATCCTTGGACACTATGGGCAATTTAGCATGGCCACTCCATCTAACCTGCACATCTTTGGACTGTGGGAGGAAACTGGAGCACCTGAAGGAAACCCACGCAGACATGGGGAGAACGTGCAAACTCCAAACAGACAGTTGCCTGAGGCAGGAATTGAGCCTGGGTCCCTGGTGCTGGGAGGCAGCAATGCTAACCACTGAGTGAACATGCTGCCCCCAGCTACCTTTGCGAAGGTGATGGTGAGCTGCATTTTTTGAACAGCTGCAGTTTATGTGATTGGCACACCCACATTGTTGTTAGGGTGGGAGTTCTAGGATCCTCTCAATTTTCCAGTTTCTGGATGGGTCCATTTATTATCTCTTTTCCACCATTACATAGACTAGACCATAGAATTACATATCAGAGGATTTGTTCACTTACTGAGAAAGGTCATTCAGAATTAAAAACTGTTAAACCCATCATGGGATGATATTTCTTATTTTTCTACAGGAAGTAAACTATTTTTCTGGATTATGAATAACTTCACAGAAATATTGTCTCTACTCCTTTGGCTGTTATGCTGGTAAATGATGGGCTACAACATTACATCAACTCTCAAAATCAGAAGCTTCTTGAAGAAAGCTCTGTAAGCAGTGATTCTTTATGGCGCTATGACATTGACACAGTATTTAAATACTAGAAGTTTTAAAGCAGTATAAGATCAGACCATCATTTAATAGTACAAAATTTCAATATTGACGGAAAAGCTTTTTATCCTGTGCGCATCAGTACATATGCAGAAATGCCAAATTTTGAATGACCACAACTGTTCATACTACACAGAAAGCTTTATAAACATCTCTCTCTTTTCAGTAATGTTCAAGTATGAGATCCCTTCATGCCAGTAACAACAACAGTTGTTTTCCATGGAGGAGCAACTCCATTATCTGAAATATTCTTCAGTTAAGACTTGTTCAGGCTTGTTTGTCTTTTATCATTTTGAATTAAGGTCATTTCACATTTACAACTTTCAAGGTTCCAGGCAAAAAAGAAATCCTACAGTGCCAGCCATCAGATGTCTGTATTCATCTTTCAAGGTTTCAGTGAATTGGCTATACGGTACCAGTTGTAAAAGGGAGTTGACCAAGCAGAGATTAACAAATAAAATTAAAAGGAGTACTCCATTTTTTCAATGACTACCAATGAATGGACAAAGCCCACTTAATTCTCTTCATGGCCCAAGCTTACAGTATCTAGTTTTCCCAATGGAAAAGGTATAATGTTATTTTGGAAAAGGAAGAAGAGGGTCATGGGATTTGCAGTCTCTGCTGCATTCCCACAGCAATAGCCTGACCAATCAGAGATTACCTATCTGGTCTGAGAGATGAGATTGACAGTTAACTACTTTTGTTGCATCTCCATGCCAGTGATGGCCGAGTAAATCAGTAGCATCTTCTCAAGCCAGATAAAGTTGAGTCTCTTTTTTGAGTCTTGCATCTTTGTCCTGATGAAAGCAAGGCAAAAAGCTTTAACTTTGTGTCTTCTTTGAGCAATGATTAAGTTCAACATCAGGCAATTACTTGGATGTGTAAATGTCTGACAGGGAAAACCTGAAAAGCAGGGTGACAGTTTACTGGAGTATTTTAGAGATTATTTTACAAAGAAAAAGTTTAATGCCTAGCCCATTGCCCTTGGGTATTAATAGCTGTGTTAGCTTGAATTGTAAAAAGACGGAATTTTCATAAGGGCATCTGTTTTTAGAAACAAGTTTTGCTGGGTTGGCATGTAAAGGAGAAAATAATGCAGTACTGATATTTTATCAAAATGACAACTGAAAGTATTCACACATTTGTGTAAACATACTCATCTCTACTTTTTACAGTTCCATAGCAACACTGTAATGTGCATTGGCTGGATTGGAAATGTACCAAAATTAAGGTCAGCGATGTACCACAAAATGTTATATTTCTAATATTGGAGTTTTGAAATGAACGCCATTGCAAAAACTCTTGTATCAGTGTGATTCCTCCATTGTTGAAAAAATTGCACTGTGCAATGTCAAAGTAAGTAATAGCAGATATTCTGAGGATAGCAATCTTACAGCAATTACCATTTTGAGAAAGGAAACACTGGTATTTATTTGACTTGTTCTGTGACCTCACGGTAACTCAAAACACTTTACAGCTAATGAAATACATTGCAAGTGGAACCACTGCTGCAATGTTGGAAAAGCAGCAACTAATTTATGTACAGCAAAGTCTGTTTGTTAGTGACGTTGGTTAAGAGAAAACATCAGCTGAGATTTTGGGTGAACCCTCTTCCCCCCAACTTGCTTTCTTTGTGTTTGAAAAGTCCAATGGAACTGGTAATATCCATCTAATGGGCCCATAGTTGAGTTTCACATTGAAAGGATAGATCCTCTAGCAGTGCAGCATTTCATACAATCCCCACAGCGTAGAACCTGGCCATTCAGCCCAACAACATCTGACTCATCCCCCTACCCCTGTCACCTGCATTTCCCCTGGCTAATGCACCTAACCTTCACATCCATGGACACTATGGGGCAATTTAGACCGGCCAATCCACCCAACTTGAACATCTTTGAACTGTGGGAGAAAAACTAGAGCACCCGGCAGAAAGCCATACAGACCCAGAGAGAACGTGCAAACTCCACACAGACAGTTGCCCAAGGTTGGAATCAAACCCGGGTCCCTCGCGCTGTGAGGCAGCAACACTATCCATTGAGCCACCGTGTTTGTTTGGTACTTCACCATAGCCATGGCCCAGATTTTAGGAGCGGAATAGGACTTGTACCCATGATCTTATGACCCAAAGGTCAGAATGCAGTTGTGGAGCAACAGCCTGAAACTATCATATTAGTCTGCATGATCAGTTTTATGTTTTGTTCCCTGCTTTCTTTATACCATCAGTTGTGGCCAGTCTTTCACTCACTGTAGTTAGTCCCATGGATATTTCCTCTCTCAGCACCTCTGCCTTGGTACTGTCATAAATGTCTTCAAAAGTCTCCTTATGAGTCATATTTGGCCATGCATTTTGCTCCCTACTGGGTGTCCTCTCATTAGCCAACACTCTTGGTCTACAATGAGCACTGTAGAAAAAAAAGAAAACATTGAAAGGACCTCCCTGCTCTCCAGAAAGATGACAAAAACAGGGTTAAATTTAAGCGTTAATATGAGATGCAATTTAATGAAGGTAAAAAGCTGGTGGCCTGTAGGTGTAATTGGAAGGAAGATTGTTTTAACAATAACAGAATGACAATTCAGCTCTGATCGAACCCTCCTCCTGGAGTTTTTTGCCTAGGAAAAAATGAATTAATACAATAGAACAGAAAATGATTGGACTATATTGGTTCTGTCCATAGATTGATGTCTTTGTCTGAATAAACAATCTGTACCCACACAAAATCCTTCACTGGGAATAACACATGATGCACAGAATGCTGGTACAAAGTGGCAATTACTTGTTATTTTAATAGAGGTGTACAAATTTATGAAGTTTTTCAAAAGATAGTGAGAAACTGCTTCCACTGGCAGGCAAGTCAGTAACTAGATCTAAGATAAGAGCTATTTGAGAGATGATGAGGTTTCATTTTTAATATAGCAAGTTGTTATGATCTAGGTTGCATTACCTGACAAAATTATGGAAACAGTACTTTCATAAAGGGCTGGGATATATAAAAATACAAGTGACAATAAATTACCATTCTATTCTATTCTAGAAAGGAAAAATTAGTAGGTGTCATGACAGTGGTAAAAATTGGACAATAAGGTTTCAACTTCCATCATCTGATCTTAATATTTGTGGTCTTTCATGGACTAAAATGGTTTGAAGGAGGAAACATAAAAGACTTAAAATGCCCATCAGAGATTACCTGATCAGGTTGATCCAAGCTCATGAAATTATCAGTAAACATGAATCAGTACGAGCCAAAATTGAGATCATTATAAACTGCTTGGAAACTCAATTTTTTTATCCCCTGGTTGCTTCACACCTTTGCAGAAGTTTTAGAGATGAAAGCTACCTGTGGATTATCCAGCTTGGAAAACTAAAATATTGAATCCAGACATGAGGATACATAAGTGAATTGCATTTCAGGCAACAGCTTTTGAGCAGAGGAGGAGAAGGAAATTGGATTGGTAACAGCAGAAATAGAAGGCTTATTCTGTCTCTCTGTAGTTTGCTCAGCCTCTCAGAAAACAAAGCCCAATGGAAAGAAAATTGGGAAGCATCACTGAGAACTCAGGATTATCTACAAATTTCGCTACTGCTGGGGTTACATGGCATCAATTAAACCACATGGTGTGAGGTTTAACCAGACATCTCAAGGACTCTAAGGGCTTTTTAATCTGCTTTTGATTTTCCTTTTCGTATTGGATACCGTGTCATTTTGAAACTTTATTCCTCTGTTTTTGTATGCTTGACATTATGTTTTATTATTTTTCTCAGAATGAATAAATTATAAAATTTCTTTTTTCTTTCACTCAAGTAAACCTTGTAATTTGGTCCTTAGTTTGGTAATACTGCACTTTAATTGAAGTGTGACCTAGCCCCATACTTGAAATAATTAAAATTCTTTGTTGTGATCAATCAGTTATGGGAAGTAAAAAGAGGTGAGCTGATATAACCTTAATCACCTGGTTTTAATGAGGATTATGAGAAATGATTATGGACAAAATTAACTTAATTAAATATCTTTTTCAAAAACTCATCACAAGTATGATACACCAAAATATCTCATTCTGCATTGATGGGAGTAATTTTGACTTCCAGAGCAAATGTGGAATTTAAAAGTTTTAAAAATGTGCAACACAATGCAACCCAATCTAATTGAAACTAACCTGTGTACCTCTTGCTTGTTGAGTAACCATCTTACTTTCAGGAGATGGTTTGGTTACTAAGATATTTAAATCAATCTATGTGCCTCCATTTAAAGAAAAGTTTATTTCAAACATCTTTATGTTATGTATCCTGACCTGAGGGAAAACTGGCAACAGAAGACAGATGAGAAACGAATATAATATGCAACTTTCATTTGTGAATAAGCGTTTTTAATTTAGATGTCCAACACATTTTGATTTCAGTTCTGTGAAATGGTATGCTTTGAAGAAGTCTTAATGCTATTTTGCACAGTGAAGTAAATACATTATTTTGACAAATCCAGGAAAACTGCATTATTAATTGATGAATTGTCCACAAAGTGAACAGAGTAAACGGAGGAGGGCCATTAGTGATTTGAGTTCAGTTCAGAAGAAGTTTCATCTTAACAAGAGCAATTATTTCAGTTCGTAGAATCTCCAGGTTATGAGTGTTTAAGATGGTGAAGGCATTGTTTTTTACATCAGGCTTCAAGCTGTTAGACCTGAAAATAAATTCAGGCCACTGGAGCTGAAAAGAAGTCTTTAGGCTTTCAAATCTGAAAAGAGTTAGTTAAGTCAGAAATTAACAAAGTTAAGAAAGGAATGATGGCCTATCTGGAAAGGGTATTACTACGAAAAGAGTTCAAACTTGTTTTTTTTAATGAAGATGCAAAGTCTTCAAAAACTATTTTGTGTACTAAACCTATATACTATTGTTAACATACACTGGCAACCTTGTGTGGCTATGTTCACTGATTAAACACCATTGTAGTCTGCAAAAATTACACCTTCGAGCTATTAAGCCACATTTCACACTGGAATCTGGCTTGTTCAGAATTACCAGCAGTTGGAATCATAACACCATTAGGTAATTGCCTTTCAACACTACTTGTGAACCAGGAGGAGTAGGAGTACATTTTCCCTTGGCCCAGCAAACTTACTATAACCTTCAAACTGAAGAAGTCTGAATCCCCCAGACATCAAAACTCCCCACACAGTTCATGTTGACTTACTTGTGATCCATTGTTTTCTAGCCAGGTCATTGGACAGGAAACAAATAGAAGTAAATTTAAAACAGCCTATGCTGTTAAATCCAGATTTACTATTAGGTTTTCCATTTGCAAGTCCTGTCCTCTTTTTCATTTGTTCACCTCAGATATATTTTTGGGGACAATGCTTCTTGCTCTTAATGCCTTAAATAGTTAAAGTGATAAGACATTCAATTTCCTTTCTACCTATTACCCCAACACAAGTCAGTCATTACACAGTTGAGATCCACTCAACTTGAACTTTACTGAAGTGAGCTAAATTTTTCTGCTTCAGCAAAGGATCTCAAGGTTATTTTGCAACACACAGGTCTGCATATTTTTTAGTCTTTCTTCTGCATTTGGAGCAGGCCTCTAGTTCTTCTGGAATTGTTATTTTTGGCCAGGCCTGTGTGGGCAAATATTTGGGGCAAGACTTGTGATTATGTGAGAGTAAATGTCTAGATTGAGATTTGTGAGTGGGAGCTGCTGGAAAACCCAGCTTGAACGGACAAGACTAAGATGTCAGCTGTGAATGGACACTTGCTACTTGTAGAACACTATTACAATTCCCAATCTGTTCTGGGCTTTCTGGATGTTCATAGAAATGGCAGGAAGATGAAAAATCCTGGCTGCATTGTAGAAGGAAAGAGAGAGAAAAAATGCAGATGAAGATAGCAGGCATTGATACTGACAGCTAGGAGACTGTTGCTGATGGCCGTTACTCCTGGAGACTGCCCATTTGGAAGGGCTTTGGAAGAGACTAAAAAGTTGAGGTGGCTGAGAAGAGGACCCAACAAAAACAGACAATTGTGAACCTTCACCAGTATCTTCCCACTGTAGCTTGTATGGCAGTGACTGACATACCAGAATGGAGCTCCTGAGCAACACCAGGATACAACTAACACAGAGGTAACCACCACTGGGGCAATCCATCACCTTACAAGACTGAAGGCTGCAATCATCTACCTCAAAATGCTGTGTTATTGGTTCCAACCTCCATTGACACTTGTGCTGCAAATGGCAACTTGCCCAGTCCAAGGGAGAAAGGGATGCTGGGAGCAGAAAATTAAATTGCCCCTGCCAGTTTATATTCCTCTTTCAATTGGAGAGATTTGAATTGGGAATTATTTTGAGGTGTGGCTCTTTTCTGTACTGAAGTTGAAGATAAACAAATACAATTTGATCTGTACACTGGCACAGCTTTTTTTTTTAAGATTTGTTTATCAATTGTATCAAAGTGACACCCAAGGCATAGTTTATGGCACCAGACCAATCCTGGGCAGCCATATTTGTCCATTGCCTCAAATCAGTTGTGAATTTTCCACAAATAGGTGCAATGTGAATTTCTCAGATTTTCACAGTGGGTTCTTGTGATTCGATGTATGCTAAAATTGCTCAATAACCCATGAAGGGATTGCTCGCTTTCTTCATATGTTTCTGCATCAGAAACATGCAAACCTTAGGCATTCCTAAAATTGAAACTTAAATGATCTTAGACAAGGTATTGTTGAAGGTGTCAAAGAAGGTGGATCAGGATAAATTGGATGGGGGATAACAAGGTGTAGAGCTAGATGAATACAGCAGGCCAAGCAGCATCAGAGGAGCAGGAAGGCTGACGTTTCGGGCCTAGACCCTTCTTCTGAAGAAGGGTCT
>NC_063339.1:17395068-17413523 GCF_021869965.1 Rhincodon typus
GACCCTTCTTCTGAAGAAGGGTCTAGGCCCGAAACGTCAGCCTTCCTGCTCCTCTGATGCTGTTTGGCCTGCTGTGTTCATCCAGCTCTACACATTGTTATCTCAGATTCTCCAGCATCTGCAGTTCCTGCTATCTCTAAATTGGATGGGGACGGGTTTTTGGTCTTTTAGATATTGTTGTGTTCATCAATAAAGAGATATGCCAGATTGATTGAAGCACAAATGAAAGAATTGGGTATAACTGAGAAAGAGTGGAAAGTTTTCATTAGTTTGAGGCAATTAGACAGATTTGTCTTTTTGTTGTATGAGTTGCCAGCACACAACTCATTGAGGAAAACCAAGCAGAGAAGATCCCAAACCCAAGACGGAGCCAAATTAACTTTGCTGTCAACAATGGCTTGCCTAACTTTGTATCAAAGTGTCCTTGTCTCAAATCACCCTTCAGATCATGTGCGCAATGGTTAAGGCTACCAGCGTAGGGCAGTTCTTGGGGAATGTCAAACGATCGTTGCCTAGGTGCTGTCTTTCAGATAGAACATCAAACCAAAGGCTGGGTGCCCTCTCGCGTGGGTGAACAGTTTGCATGGTATTACTTTGAAGAATAGTTGGAAAGAGTAATCTCTGGTATTCTGACCAATATTTATCTCTCAATCAACATCACAAACATAAATTGTCTTCTCATATTCTTTGTTATTTGTGGGAGTTTGCCATGTGTAAATTAGCATTTCTTAAAAATGAAGGTGTTAGACATCAACACTGACAACCAGGAGAAGTCACCAACAAAGGACAGTGGGAAGCCGACTGACTGACTGAAGGGGTATTCGGAAGACACAAGCAGAAATGTTAAGCTCGTCTTACCTAGGGCCCAGAGTAAAAGAGAGGCCAGTGAAACATGCACTTTTCCATCCTACCATCTTCTTCTGTAACAAATACAGTGGGTTCCTAGGTCCTCAGGTACCAGGCAAACTTTGATGCAAAATTGAGAAGTGCATCAAAAGCCATCAAGATGGAAAGCTGCCAAGATGTCCAAGGTTGTTTTTCACATTGCAACAATTACACTTCAGACAATGCTTCCATGGTTTTAAAGCATTTTGAGACATCCATTGTTTATGAAAATGCAATATAATTATGATGCCAGCTAATAATACCTTTGGACAAGACAGATCCCAGACTGAAATCTGGCCTGGTTGATCTTATTACAGAGATACTAGGAACTGCTGATGCTGGAGAATCTGAGATAACAAGGTATAGAGCTGGATGAACACAGCAGGCCAAGCAGCATCAGAGGAGCAGAAAGGCTGACGTTTCTTCAGACCCTTCTTCAGAAATGGGGGAGGGGAAGGGGGTTCTGAAATAAATAGAGAGAGAGGAGGAGGCGGATAGAAGATGGATAGAGGAGAAGATAGGTGGAGAGGAGACAGACAGGTCAAAGAGGCGGAGATGGAGCCAGTAGAGGTGAGTGTAGATGGGAAGTTAGGGAGGGGATAGGTCAGTCCAGGGAGGACGGACAGGTCAAGGAGGCGGGATGAGGCTAGTAGGTAGGAGATGGGAGTGGGGCTTGAGGTGGGAGGAGGGTATAGGTGGGAGGAAGGACAGGTTAGGGAGGCGGGGACGAGCTGGGCTGGTTTTGGGATGCGGTTGCGGGAGGGGAGATTTTGAAGCTTGAGAAGTCCATATTGATACCATTGGGCTGCAGGGTTCCCAAGCTAAATATGAGATGCTGTTCCTGCAACCTTCGGGTGGCATCGTTGTGGCACTGCAGGAGGCCCAGGTTGGACATGTCATCCAAGGAGTGGGAGGGGGAGTTGAAATGGTTCGCGACTGGGAGGTGCAGTTGTTTGTCGCGAACCGAGCATAGGTGTTGCACAAAGCGGTCCCCAAGTTGATCTTATTTTGTTTTGGCTTGCTTTTAACTACATGATCCCTTGCTGAGACATAAGTTGACTCTAATAATGAATCTGAAGTTTGTGATGAAAAGAAATAAAAATAAAATTGAATAAACCAAACTATCCAGTTATAACACAAATTCAAAGATTCTTAAACACATCATGAAAGTATTAGCAAATTAATCATAAATAAATTTTAAAAGAAACATTAGATTTTGTATAGTACCCACTAATATTACTCATATAGTGCTCACACTAGAGTCCCTGTCTCTAACACCTTGATATGTTTAAGTCACTTGTGAATTTAAGTTATGGACTAGAATTTCAATAGGTTTTAGCTGAAGCTGTCATACATTTGAACATGGAACATAGAACAGTACAGCATAGGAACAGGCCTTTCAGCCCATCATGTCTATGACGACCATGATGACATTCTAAACTAATCATACCTGCCTGAACATGGTCTTTATCGCTCTATTCCCTCCCTGTTCATGTGTCTGTCTAAATGCTAATGTATTTGTTCCTGCCACCTCCCCTGGAAGCATGTTCCAGGCACCTACCATCCTCTGTAAAAAAAACTTACCTCACACATCTCCTTTAAATCACTAAAGAGATATGTCACATTGATCGAAGTGCAGATGAAAGAATTGGGTATAACTGAGAAAGAGTGAAAAGTGGTAATTAGGCAGATTAGTCTCCTTATTGTGTGAGTTGCCAGCACACAACGCTTTGAGGAAAGTCAAGCAGAAAAGATCCCAAACTCAAGGTTGAGCCAAATTAACTTTACTGTCAACGATGGCTTGCCTACCTTTGGATCAAAGGGTTCTTGGCCTCCAAAAGGAGTCTCAGTCAATTCTTGGGAAGTTAAAATCACCCGCTACAGCTCCCTGTTGTTTTTACATCTTTCTACGATCCGGATACACATTTGTTCCTCTATTTTTTGCTGGCTAACGAGAGGCCTATAATCTAATCCCATCATAGTGACTGCACCTTTCTTATTCCTAAATTCTACCCATATGGCCTCACTGGATGAGCCCTCCAAGATGTCTTCTCTTAGTGCAGCTGTGACATTGCCTTTAATCAGTATTGCAACACCCTGCCCATTTTATATCCTTCCCTATCATGCTTGAAACCTCTGAACCCTGGAACATTGAGTTGCCAGTCCTGTCCTTCTCTCAATCAAGTTTCCATAACAGCTACAACATCATAATCATGTGTATCAATCCAGGTTCTAAACTCATCTGTCTTACTTGTTATATACCTTGCAATAAAATAAATATACTTTAGACCACCAGTCCCACCATGTTCATTAACCTAGCCCTCCCTGTTTTTCCAATTAGACTTACTTGACTTAATGATAAACTTCTCCTCAATCAACTGCATGCTGACCTACTGCTCTGTTTCCCAGCCCTACTATGCTTACAAGTACCCTGTAACCTCTTCAAGATTTACCCCAACACTTCTGGTCTTGAACTGACACTTATGGACAAAGGAAACCTAGTTTTACTACATCCTTGCTTTCTCAGAGGCTCTAGTCTGTACAATCATCTTCATTGAAGGATTTCACAAAATTGGCCAGAATTAAAAACAAAGTTAACATCTCTGTCTCGCAATATGGGTGTTTCCCCTAAGATGACAAAACCTTTCCTGATGTCCTAAACTGAAAGTTGTTTATTCTGTTCGGTTGTAAAACCCCACCAATGTTCACAATAACCTATTCACTCTAAAGCTAGGCTTCAAAAACTATTTTTAAAAAAAATCACCATGGTTGTAGAAATGCTTATAAATTAATTATTAACTTCAGACATACAAAAAACCCATATGTTACTGACTCAAAAACCAAAAGTCCAAAATTACAATAAATGATGTTACCAATGTATACAATCATGCAGTTTAAATCACAGTATATAAAAGAAAGCATTTCTCTTTGAGTTTGAAATGCAGTAGCAGAAAAAAAAATATCTTTCTGGTTCTTTCAGCTGAAGGATTTTGGTTTGTTTGGCAAATAAATTGATTGGCAAGTAAATTGACTGGTAACTTTAGGTGGGTAACAAGACATACATTTCTGAGGACATTTTTTTGCCCGAAAACATAAAAGCAGCATGAGATATTAGGGACAAATTGACACATCACTTGGTCGTGTGTAATACCATAAATAACCAAATATCTTTATCTTTGTGTTGTTTGCTAATGTGCTGTATTATCGTTTCAGTAAATCCAAACACACATTCAGTGAGTTTCAATGTGGTATGTGTTTTATTTGTATTTGTCTCAAAATTTCACTTCAACAAATGTGCATCTTACTACATTTTGGTGAGACAGAATTTTGTTCTGAAAGTAGAGAAAGATTGCAGTGACTCAGAGTTGGGAGAACTGGGTGATGTGGGTGCCATGCATTGTGCTGGATCAATCCTTAGCACCTTATTGTGCCATTCACACCTGGGATCTACTCAGTCACCCAGAGCTTAGTCGGTGCCATAATTAATGCCATGAAACATGACTTGTGCTCAAATAGTGATAATGTGTGTGGAACGGAAGGCTGTGCTGATACATTCAATCAAGGTTCAAAGTTATGGCTGCTGCTGTAAAGATATCAAGAAGCAGTTATATCTAGGTAAAAAGCTAGGTTATCCACATAATACTGAACTATAGCAGAAAAACCAAAAAATCAATTCTCACTTGTTTCATAATAACCTGGGCTGTCAATTATTTTTACGCTGAAGTCTGATCTTGAGCAAGAATCGAATGCTTGCGATGTTGTCTGGTTATGTATCGCTAGCTCAATTATAATATATTCCACAGTAAGGTAAACGGACAATGCATGCTGGATAAAAGCTGACAATCCACTCACATCTGGTACTATACAATACATGTACATGTGCGCTATAAACTGGGTAAATTATATGCCTGCTGTAGCAAAGGAGTTGACGCTTGACAGCAGGACAAGCTGCCTTGATGACGGAGAAGCTGGTATTCATTTGTCGAGTGCCTCAGCTTGCTTTCAGTGGCGTCTCTAAACACAGAGCTCACCTCCCACACAAATAGAGTAGCTAGTGCCTCCCGCTTATACAGTATCCAGTGTCAGTATGCTACACGTGTGAAACACATGTGACACATACAGCAGTGTCAGCTTTTATGTGACATGTAAACTGAGCTTATTTTAATTTCTATCTCAACTCAATACATTTCCAGGCCTTCTGTTCTAGGAATCATCCATGCTAATGCGCATTTACACTTAAATAAGAATTCTGTAGGAGCAACACAGCAACACTCTCATCTCCAGCATGGGTTTTTAAAATGGTTATAGAATCATAGAATCCCTACAATGCAGAGAGAGGAATTCAGCCCATCGAGTTTGCAGCAACCTTCTGCAGAACATCCCACTCAGACCAACCTACTCTATCCCTATAACTCCACATGGGGTTTTTAACCATGGCTAACCCACCTAACCTGTATATCCCTACACACTACCTGGCAATTTAGCATGGACAATCCACCTAACCTGTACATCTTTGGACTGTGGGAGGAAAGCAGAGGATCTGGAGGAAACCCATGCAGACAAGGGGAGAATGTGTAAACTCCCAGGTAGAACATGCAAACTCCAGTTCTCCAGCTAATAGGATTTTAGTCAGGTTGAGAGGAGCAAGCCAATTTGAATCCCAGAGATTCCCAAAGTTTTTCAGCTTCTCTAGCATTAGAGGTAATGTTTGCTTCTGGTGGGGAAAGTCTACTTCTTGTAGGTGGAATTCTAACACATTTGAACCTCCAAATTTCAGTCTTGAAATTACCATGGTCACAATTACATAGGTGGCACCAGCACGTCATCGGACATTGACCCCTTGGAAGGTTTTTCATTCATTCATGGGGTTTGTTGCAGTGATTGCATGTTCGAAAATGCCCTTAAGAAACTGGTGGTGAGCTGTCTTCTTAAACCACTGCAGCGTTTGGAGTGTAGATACACACATTCAATGTTATCAGGGAAGGAGTCCTAGGATTTTGACCAGCAACTCTAAAAGAGCAGTATTATTTTTCCAAATCAGTACGGTGTATTAATTGGAGATAAAGTTGCAACTGGTCGTGTTATCATGCATCTGCTGCCTTTGTTCTTCAAGGCCATCAATATCCATATGTATGGAAGGTGCTATCTAATGACTCTTGGTATGTTAATGAAGTGCATGTTGTATATGGTACACAAGCTGCCACTGAGCATTGGTAGTAAAGGGACTGATTTGGAACGGTGGATGGAATGCCGATCAATGCTGCTTTGGTCTGGATGATGTTGAGCTTCTTGACTGTTGTTGGAGATGCACTCATCTTGATAAGTGCAGAATATTCCAGCCCACTCTGACTTGTGCCTTGTCGATGGTGGATCAGCATCGGGGATATAGGAAGTGAGTTATTCACAACAGAATTTCAAGTCTTTGGCCTGTTCTTGCAGCAAAGCATTTATGTGGCTTGTCTAGTTCAGTTTTTGATCAATAATAACCCTCCAGAATGTCGTTAGTGGGGGATTCAATGTTGGAAATACCATTGAATGTCAAGAGGCAATGTTTAGATCCTCTCTTGTTGAAGCTGATAGTTGCCTCGCACATGTGAAGCAGTAAATGCCACTTACCACTGATCAGCCCAATCCTAAATGTTATCCAGGTCTTGCTGAATATGAACGTGAGCCCCTTTAGTATCTGAGGAGTTATGAATAGTTATGAACGTTGTGCCATCATCTGTGAACATTCACACTTCTGATCTAATAATGGAGAAACGATCATCAGTTAGCTCAGTTGGCTGGATGGTTGATTTGTGGTGTAGAGTGATGCCAATGTCAAAGTTTCAATTCCTATACTAGCTAAGGCTATCATGAAGGAGTCTTCTTCTTAACCTCTCCCCTTGCCTGAAGCCTGGTTAAACAATCACCAACTGCCTGTGTCTCTGATGAGAAAGCAGCCCTGAAGAAGAAGGGTCCAGACCCGAAACATCAGCCTTCCTGCTCCTCTGATGCTGCTTGGCCTGCTGTGTTCATCCAGCTCTCAGATTCTCTAGCATCGGCAGTTCCTACTATCTCTACATAGATGTTATGAGTGTTCCCTTGACATTTGGGGAATCTTGCAATGCATAGCTGTCAAATGCTATAGCTAGCCATTATATGTGGAAAGTGATCAGATTCCTTACTCTGAAGAACAATGTGCCAATGGCTTGTTTGATATCTGTGAACTGCAGATAGACTTGATATCACTGTTGTCCCTTAAGGCAAGTTGAAATGACGGAGGTGTGTGAAGGCTCATTATTGCAGTAATCATCACAGCCACTGGGAGTGCTGTACTGCTTTGGAAGTTGCCAACCACCAGAGGACTGCGCTAATAGACAGAATTTGTTGTCTGAGGTGTTGCAGTTTGGGGGGGGGGGTGCAAGTTACAGTTTCAGCTCACATTCCTGCCTTTGTTGGCAGCCTTCTTGAATTGTGATTTCCACGACCTCAGGGTCCCAATGATCCAAGAGGCTGGCCTTGGGAGAGTGGTGGGGGAGGGGTAGTTGCGGTGTGGGGATGTTTGTGGGCAGTAGTAGATCTGTGAAACCAGAGAAAAGGGCCATGTCCTCACCTAAATAGGCAGCCAATACTATGGCAACCTTACAAAAAAGACAAAATTCATCTTCAAATGGCTCAGGCAAATGAAGAGCTGAGACCTGATAGCATAGAGTAGGATAGTGAAAGGTAGGTTATTAAAAGTGGTTGATGCTCAGTCTCATCTTTGAGTCTAAAGAACAAAAAAAAGGGAAGTACAGCACAGGAACAGGCCCTTCGGCCCTCCGAGCCTGTGCCGATCATCATGCCCTAACTACTCAAAAAACAAACCTTCTGACTTCAGTCAGTCTGTATCCCTCTATTCCCTCCCTATTCATGTAACCATCCAGATGCCACTTAAATGTCGCCAATGTGCCTGCTTCCACACCTCTTCTGGCAGTGCTTTCCAGGCTGTACCAATCTCTACATAAAAAATGCCCCTCGCAGATCTCTCTTAAATTTCTCCCCCCTCTCACCTTGAACCTGTGCCCCCTCATAACTAAACTTCAACCTTGGCAAAAAGCCTCTGACTACCCATCCTATCTATGCCTCTCATAATTTTGCAGAACTCTTATCAGGTCTCCTCTCGGCTGCTGTCTTTCCAGTGAAAACAATCCTAGTCTTTTTAACTTTTAAACCTGCTCTTTATTGCAGCAAATAAAAAGTGTTGTAGTGTTGCCACCCTATTTCTGCTGAGCTGGAATGGTCAGCTTCACTGAACTCCTAAGGGCTGGCCAGCTACTTGAGAGAGAGGGAGAACTCTTAATAAGCTCCCTAAAGACCTGAATCTGCCTAATTCATGGGTCGAATGACTTCACTCTCCTGTTCGTTGGCTGTCCCTCTCTATTCTACTGCCCACAACCGCACCCATCCCCCAACCCACAATGCTCTCCTTGCCAGCCTCAGGAAAACTGCAAAGCCAATGCTGGAGGTGGCAGACTGACACCCTGCATTGCAGAGCCATTTGTTTTTGCAGCTACTCTGCTGCCACCTTTACCATCTACTGAATGATGCTTAATTTCCCCTTCCAAATCAGAATAACAGGGCAGTGGCAAGAAAGATCAGCAGGTAGCTTTTCTTCAAACTTCCAAGGTCAATGTGTCCCAGCCTGTGGGGATGTTTCTATAGGTAATGGTGGGTGAAAATAAGCTGGGTCTGGGCTAGCCTTCTATAACCTTTCTGATCCCGGAAATACAATCACAAGAGAATAATCCTCACAGGAAAGTTCATTCTATTCTTAATAATTGTGACAATCAAGAACGCATTGCTTAAAACTCACGTGCAAAATGCTCAAGCAGAAGTAGATTTGAAAATATTGTGAAGAAAGTAAAATCAAAAACAAATTTGAAGTTGAGTGGTGCGCTTCAGCAGGAATGCCAGTTCTTAAAACCGACCCTTTCAACTCAAAACCTTGCAGTGTTGAAATGAAGCCTTTGTCTGTTAGCTCCTAAGGGTCCTATATTAAGGTACATAATGAGAGGAGATCTGTAAAGATCAATCTCTGTCTAATTTCCTGGCACCCTCCCCGCTCTTCCCCTCCTTCGCCTCCCAGCGCTGTTTTGCACTGGTGCCGTTGGTAATGGAGATTGGGAAAATTCTCCAACTGAATGTGGCAGGTATGAGTGAGTTTAAAGCAGCACACACTAAGTGCCTGTGCCTACTCATTCACTTTGTACTTTGATAGTAGCTGCTAATGTCTTTCAACAAGTTTTATCAGGTTTATAATGCAGTCGATACGAGTTGCTCCCCTTTCCCCATTGGCCTCTTCGGTGTTGCCTGGCATCCCTGAATTCATTTAAAGAGTTGCCTAAGGTTCAGCTAAGAGCTGAACGCCCACAGAATGAACAGGGTATATCTCAATGGTAAGAATGAGCTACAAGCGTTTCGCCTGTGGTGTTCGTGGATCACAGGTCCTTAATGCTCTGGAAAGGACTGCTTTCATTTACAATCATTGGCAGGGGAGTAATAGGCTTCATTTAAATGAGAGCAATACAAAAATGGCTGCAGTGAATAAGTCAAGCTAAGATAAAAACAGGGCACAAGGCAATAACTTTGACTTGAAATATGCTGGATATTTCAGTTGTAATGCACAGAAGCTGAAAGCAAGCAAGGAGATACTAAGCACATGCACAGGGAGAAATGTAATTGGGTTTACATAAATAGCATATTCCATTGGTGATCTTCCTTATCACTGCTCATCAACCTAGAATACTGATCAGCCTTCCACCTCTGTGTCAGGTTGCTAATATATCCCTCTCGGACAATAAGAGATAAGGAGAGAAACTCAGGAGACAACCTCTAATTAATCCACTGCTTCAAACATAATTATTTCATCCTGTGGGACCCACCCAAAGAAGAGAGAGGAAAAAAAGACTGAAGCACTATTTAAAACACGTATTAGTGAGCGTATTTCACATACGGAATAAAAGAGAGGTTTAACACTGTGCCTTCATCGCGTATTTAAACAGTGATGAATGCAGAGAGAATTAGATCAAAAGGAAATATCCCTTTTAGGACTGAATTTGCTATTTTTAGCTTCACAGCGTCCAAATTAGATCTGAAATCCATCACAGTGGAATTCTTCAAATTTTCTCATCCAGTAACCATCCATTAACCATCAAACCCAAAACATTAAGTAGATTTTGTTTGTTTCTCATAGAAACGATGAGAATAAAGAGGAAATGCCCACTCTCATCTCAATTGTGCCTGTTATAAGACTGAACAAATTACTTCCAAGTGATGGTTAACATAAGACCAAACCAAGCAAGGTTCATCATCTTTGGTCAGCATGGTAAGGTGGAAGCAAATTTGTGGGCATTTTTCTATGAAAATGGGACACATGTGAATGAAAATGACCTGAATGTACTCTGAAAGTCTATACAAGATGCATGAGGTTGTGTCAGAAATAAATAATTTTTTTTCTGTCACTCTTAACCTTGGATTTCTGTAACTGTAAAGCCCTAGACAAGTCAAACTTCTCTGGCTATTCACTTCTGAAAATTTTCCTGATTTTGGAGCCCTTTAAAACAAATGTTCTCACCCTCCAGTTTTTAATCTTCCTTTCAGCCCCAATTCCATTTTTCCATTCACTCCTCATGGTCCTTAATTCAGGATGAGCATCTATCTATCTGAGGTATAAATGTATTTAGTGATGAAAGTCCCACAGCCCTCCGTGTTTGGGAATTCCAATGATTCACAACAACACCTGAATGAATTTCTCATCTCACTTGTAAACGCTTGACTCCTTATCCTCAGATAAATCACATGTTCTAGATTCCCCACAGGGAAACAACATTTCAGTATCTATTCGGTCAAGCTCCTTCATGACCTTGCATGTTTCAGTGAGATCACCTCACACTCCTCT
Organism: Rhincodon typus; assembly: GCF_021869965.1. Lineage (NCBI taxonomy): Eukaryota > Metazoa > Chordata > Chondrichthyes > Orectolobiformes > Rhincodontidae > Rhincodon > Rhincodon typus. Next base: position 17,405,876 of record NC_063339.1, read on the forward strand.
AAACTTCAAAGAATATGAAACAATTTTACTCAACCTTTCATCATGGGACAACACTCTCATACCAGGATTGCTCAGATGAGAGTAGCTCGAACAATACCCAAGAAGCTTAGCACCATTCAGGACAAAAGAGCTCGGTTGTCATTCCATCTACCACCTTCACCATTCACACCATCCGCCACCAATGCCCAATGGCAGCAGTGTGTACCATTTACAAGATGCAATGCAACAATTCACCTAGGCTCCTTGGGCAGCATCTTCCAAGCCTATGACCTCAACCATCTAGAGGGACAATGGCTGTAGATGCATGGGAACGCTGCTACTTGCAAAATCCCCTTCAAACCACCCACCACCCGGATTTTGAACTGTATTGCTGTTCTTTCATTGTGTCTAGGTCAAAACCATGGAACTGTAGCTGTTCAAGAAGGTGACTCACTATTACCTTTTCCAAGGTAATTTGGGATGTGCATCAAATTCTGGTCTAGAAAACGATGCCCATATCACATGAAAGAATAAAAACTGAAATAATCCAGTGTACCTTTGCGCGCTATTCCAACACAGGTATTTCCTTTCTTAGATATGTAGATGAAAACTTTGCACAAACTCCGGTCTGCATTACAATGTGGTAGCTGTGAGCTGCCAGGACAATATGCTGGTGTAACCGAGAAGCCTTGGGTAGATTAATCACAGCCATCCTTATTGGTATGAGTGTTAGCTAATGATACCAATGGAGAAGGTTGTCCACAAAAAAATCTTTGGCAGAGGATAGACTCAATCTTGATGAACTGTAAGTAGTTTTATCACGTACTATTTAACAGCTAGTTCCTTTAGATCTGAAATATATGTTGGTCTCCTGTGAGGCATCAGGCTCAACCTAAGAGTAAGCACGTATTTCTCACAAAACTAGACAGGTTACATGCAGTAAGGATGTTTCCAATGACTGGGGAATTCACAACTATTGGACACAGTGTAAGGATATGGGGCATGATTGAGATGAAGAGAAATTTCTTCACCCAGACAGTGGCGAGACTTTAAAATTCACTGCAACAGAAACTGGTCGAAGACAAAGTATTGAATGCTTTCCAGAGGGAGTTACATGTAGTTTTTCGGGCTAAAGGTATCAAAGGGTATGGGGAGAGAGAGGAAACAAAGTACAAAGTTGGATTATCAGTCATGATCTTATTGAACGGCAGAGCAGGCCTACTCCTGTTCCTCTTTGCTGTGTTTCTATTACATTACTGTTGACAAAATGACTTACTGAGAGAACAACAGGTTAGAGAGACCCTGCAAATGCTGGTAAAGATGTATTAACACTCTTTAGCTCCCCCCAGGAACACTCCAGTTTCTTCTGATAAGCAGAGCCTATCTTTTCTGAAGAAGGGTCTAGGCCCGAAACGTCAGCCTTCCTGCTCCTCTGATGCTGCTTGGCCTGCTGTGTTCATCCAGCTCTACACCTTGTTATCTCAGAGCCTATCTCATGTCACCCTTAACCCTTTCAGGTACTAACCGTCTAAAAAAAACAACTTTACTCTTGCATTCCAGCCCCTTACAATATAGGCTAGCATACCATTTGCCTTCTTAATTGCTTGGTGTGCCTGCAAATGGAGTTTTTATACTCCTTGTATGAGAATACTCTGATCCATTTTTCAGGTATTTCATTTCCCACACTCATCAGAAAGGATGTAAGCACTTTAAAATCAATTGTATAATTCGAGACTCTCCATCAATTAGCCTCTTCTTCCATCTCAGTAAGAAGGTTTGATGCAGCACTTTCTTTATCTCCTGGGTTACTCTGTGCATTGTCCCGGTGATAAAAGCAGAACAGCACAAGAACTAAGACCAAGAGTAGGCAGTTCAGCCTTTCAAATCTGCTCTGTCATCTAGTACATCATGGCTGATCTCATCTCAGCCTCAACTTCACCTTCCTGTGGGCTCTCCAAATCTCTTCAATCTAATACTCACTCAAAATCTGTGCCCTCCTTAAATTTAGTCAATGTCCCATGCAACCCATGCACTCTGGGGCAGCGAATTCATGGGATCCAGGTGATGTGTTTGCAATTTCTGGAGATTTCAGATCTGCTTCCTGAAAAAGTGACCACTCACTGGATTTTACTAGCCCTTTCCCAAATAGCTTCAGAGGCTGAAAGTGGCAAAATGGTATGTGAAATGGCACAAGTAATGTTTTCCCACCAACCTGCCATTTTTGCCAGATGTGGAAAAGGTAGAAAATGGTCCACCTGCCCTGAACCTAATTGCACCACTTTAGTGGCTAATGGGAGGCTTTGTCCTATCACAGCAGGTATCTTTTCCACATTGTGAGAAAGAACTCCAGAAGACCACCAAGCAAACCCTGGTGACCTCCCATTGGCTTTGGGACCCTCAGTTTTGGAGACCCTTTTGCACATGAGTGGCTCCTGGCAATACAGACTGTTACTATCACTCCTGCGCCAATGTCTGTGCTTTACATCCTCCTAAGCTTCCCTAGGCTTGGCTCCAGCTTCCCCAAACCAATCCCACTTACCATTGGACGTTACTGGGCCCGACTCCTCCAGTTGTAGCCTCTGCCATGGCCTGAGATAGTGCTGTTGAGGCTACTGAGCTGCCAGCCCTCTGATTGGACTCATAGCTTTAGAGGGCAGGTCACCATTCTTCATGGGACAACCTCCTATTCCCTGGCTGCTACTGGCTAAATATGGCCCCCTAAGGCCTGTGTCTGCTGAAGTGGAATGCCACATATGTGGGTTTCCTGTTTCTCCTGAAAAATTTCAGCCAATGGTGGTTTTTGGACAATTATTAACAACCCAACCGGTTCGTCATCAAGGTCATACTTTGCCTGTTATGACCTACATGTGAGTCCAGTTTCACAGCCTTTGCTCCTTAAATGTCCTCCTAAGTAACTAAAACAGGGCAACTAAGTCCAGAAAATAAAATCTGGTTTTGTCAAATGCACCAATTTCCTTATGAGGGATATATTTGCAAAATCCTCAACTTCCTGAAGAAGTAGATGTATTGCTATCCAATTACTTGGTTTGTCACTTTACTCAGAACATTTTGAGACCCTACGCTTGCCATCTGAGAACAGTGACAAATGAAAACAAGGTGAACAGCAGTGATAGAGAGTAAGAACTGCTAATGCTGGAGTCAGAGATAACACAGTGTGGAGCTTGAGGAACACAGCAGGCCAGGCAGCATCGGAGAAGCAGGAAAGTTGACTTTTCGGGTCATGACTCCTTTGGGTCCCAACCCGAAATGTCAAATTTCCTGTTCTTCTGATGCTGCCTGGCCTGCTGTGTTCCTCCAGCTCCACACTGTGAACAGCAGTGAAATTGTTTCTTGAAGTAAAATGGTAACGACAGTAAGGGACAGGCCTTAAATACAGGTGTCTCTAAGGTCTGTTTAATATACATACACTTTTTCCATTCATATTTTCACTGGGCGATCATGATGGATGGTTTCTCATCGGCTTTCCAATGCTGATGTTTGACCCTTTATACTGTGAAGCTTTAAAACAGTCTCCAGGGAATGACACAGCAATAAACACTTCCTTCAAGGAACGTGAGTGAGTTACTCCTAAAATTGCTCATCTTCACCTTCTGCTGATTGGCTCAGGTAACACAGAAAGAAGCCTGAGAACAGGTCACCTCCCAGACATTACGATGGGAATCTGGAAAGTCTCAAATATTACAAAGTTATAAAGTATTTACAGTTCCACAAGTTTGGATCAGTGTTATAATTTTATATATCTACCCTATTGAGTCCCTTCATCATTGTAAAAGCCTTTACCTGGCTTCAGTCTACATTTTCTTGTTAAAGTGAAAATGCTGGAGCCTTTTTAATCTTTCCTGTAATTTCTCAATCTGCTCTCATTCCAGTAATTCTAATTTTTGCAACATCTCTGGTGTACAGGAAGAAAGGTTAACAAAATGAGACTACCGGTAAGGAAGGGAATATATGTGTTAATAATCATTATATTTACACGGCATCTTATTACATTGAAACATCTTAAAGTGCATAACTCAATGTAACTCTATGTGTAATGTGGGACTTATATTTTAGTTTGATGCACAGTGGCTATTATCATATCAATAAGTGCGCTGTTCGACAATTAGTTATGTGTTCAATGATCATTAATCTGTAATTGAGGGACATTAGTTGAGAAAGAACAGCTCACCAAAGCACGAAGAAAATTCCCTTTTATCTTGACCTGAATCACATCATCTGATTTTTCATGGCCATGTGAACCACAAAAACAGGTGGGAAACAATTTGGTTTAACACCTGACCTGAGGAAGGATATCCCAACAACATGTTGCTGTTGTTCTCATCTTTTCTGCATTTGGGATGCCAACTTTGATTTATGAGCGTGAATCCTAGCAAGACTAAAACACGCTGCAAATCTAATGAAAAGTAGCTGAAAGCCTGATATGACTTACTTTGATTACAGTGGCCAAAGAAGAGAGTCAATGCGTCAGTTTTCATTAAAAAGGAGGACTAATTTCAAATAAAACTTCCCCTCCACCAGATGACGGTGCTGTTCCAAGCAACACTTAATAACCTCATTCTAGCTCATCCCTGGAAGGAAAAAATTCTTGCTCTTCAAATTTTATTTGGATTTCTTTTACAAATCTAGAGGCAACAGATTTTCGAGCTTCTGTCACAGCTGTAGGACTGGCCTTAGGCATTAGTTTTATCTTTACTGACTGACCAAAATTCAGACGAAAAATTCGATTGATGAGAAACAGAAACAGGATGTCATTCCCGATAGCCTGGCTTTTGATGGCTGCAGTCTGAACATTTCTTTCTCATTCACCATCTCTGCAATTCCCTTCAGATTATTTGGCAAGAGTTTTATTTTGTTATCTAGTTCTGAGATCCAAGAGTTAAACTCCCCTAGTATACCATTTTTTTAATGGGGACTTTCCAAACAAATCTCACTTCTCAGCACTCACCCACCCTGCTTTAAAATATAGCCACTATCTTGTCATTCAGGTTCTGGGCATATTTTATATCATGCAATTGTCAATGAACATCTACATTTCCGACTCTATGATGTAAGGAAGGTCATTAGTGAAACAACTGAAGATGGATTGTCATTTGGTAGTACAAAACTTGAATATTGCTGAAAAAAGACAAGTTTTGTCAAAGACTTTTGTGGTGCACTCATCAGGACATTTTGCAAGAATACAAATTCAAGAAGAAATCTAAAATTTGTACAGCATAAGAGAAGGGCTTGTTTGGCAAATGAACTACAATTGATTGAATGGAGACTGCAACAATTAATGCTGGTTTTGCAGAAGTGTCATACTAACTTAAAACATTCACTCTGTTTCTCTCTCAACAGATGCTGCCAGACCTGCTGAGTTTATCCAGCATTTTCTGCAAACTTTTTCTTTTGATTAAAGAGGATTGACAGTTAACAGCCAGGATTAATTTAAATTTTATACCAGGCTGGTTGACTTTGATTTGTCAGGGTATTTCCCTGATAAATCATTCACAAATGGCTGAAAGCTACTTTGCTGAGTTGAAGCAAGTGCATTGCTTGTACATGTTCTTTTTGCCTTCCCAAGCAACAACGACCTGGATATTACTATATGTGCCTCTTAAAAACTAACCAAAGATAACCAAGAAAAATAATGAAGACCAAAAATAATCTTTGAGGGTAAACTTGTAAGTAATATCAAAATGGACAGCAAGAGCTTCTTTAAACATATAAAAAGGAAGAGAGAAACCAAAGTGAATATCGGTCCTAAGAGAATGAATGTTGAGCAACTATTAATGGGGAACTAGAAAATGGCAGTGAAGTTGAATGAACACTTTGCATCAGTATTCAAATAGAAGACATTAATGGCATCCCAAAGTTACTAAACGTAGAACGGGCAAAAGGACAGGAAATAAATATAATAACCATCAATAGAGAAAAAGTGATAGGTAAACTAAATGTGCTAAAGTCCGATAAGTTCCCTGGATCTGATAGGATGTATCCTTGGATATTAAAGAAAGTAGCTACAGAGATAGTGAATGATGCGATAATAAGCTTCCAGGACTGCTTAGATTTCAAAACAATCCCAGAGGACTAGAAAACTGTCAATGTAATATCCTCATTGAAAAAGGGAAGGAGATAAAAAAATTGTAACTATAGGCCAGTTAGCTTAATGTCTGTTTTAAGGAAAGTGTTTGAGTCTATTAGAAAGGATGTAATAGAGTGTTTAGAAATACACATAATGATCAAGCAGCATCAGCTTGCTTTTATGAAGGAGAAATTATACCTGACTAATTTACCACAATTCTTTAAGGAGGTAACCAGCACAATAGATAAGGAAGCAGTGAATGTAACTTTATTGGATTTTTTGAAGGCGTTTGATAAAGTACCACACATTAGGAAACTTAATAAGATAAGAACCCATGGCATTGGAGCTGGTACTTTCACATAGATAGAGGGTTGGCTAGCTAATAAGACAAAGAGTTGGGATAAGGGTGTCATTTTCAGGATGGTAACCTATAACTACTGGCTGTGGCCATGATAATTTACAATAGATATTAACAACTCAGATGAGGAAAGTGTATATACTATGGATAACAAGCTGTAGAGCAGGCCAAGCAGCATCAGAGGAGCAGAAAAGCTGACATTTCAGGCCTAGACCCTTCTCCAGCATCTGCAGTTCCTACTATCTCTGTATATATTATAACCAAGTTTGTGGCTGACACAAAAATAGGTGGGAAAGCAAGTGGTGAGAATGTCACAAAGAGTCTGCATAAGGATATACAGATTAAGTGAGCGGGCAAAAACTTGCCAGATGAAATATAATGTGGGAAAATGGCTTGACAGAAAGAATAGAGAAGTTGAATATTATTTAGTTGGAGAAAGACTGCAGGGGTTTTGCATATAAGGATTTGTGAGTCCTTGTGCATAAATCACAAAAATAGTGAACATTCAAGTTCTGCATGTAATAGGGAAGGCAACTGGAATATTGGCCTTTATTTCAAAGGGAATAGAGTATTAAAAGTAGGGAGGTGTTTCTAAAACTATTAAAGGTACAAGTCAGACCACAGCTAGAATTCTGTGAACAGTTTTGGGCCCTTATCTAAGGAAAAATATATTGACATTGGAGGCAGTCCAGTGAAGGTTCATTAGGTTGATACCAAGTATAGAGGGACTGTCTTATAAGGAGAAGTTGGTTGGGCCTGTCTTTGTCAGAATTTAAAAGAAATTGCAGAAAATGATTTTTATGCTGTGGACAGATGGGAAGGTGGGGCAAGTGGGCCAGATTGTAAAATAGCAAAAAAAGGAGACTGTTAATGTTGGTCAAGGAGGGTTAAAGATGTGAAAAGAGTGCAAATATTAGCTGTGAAAAAGAAAAAAATATGGATCCACTCTGCTGATAGCAAACTCAACTTGACACAAGCAAGATATGCTCGGAGATTGGGAAAGTGATGGGCTGGGGAATGCTTAGAGGAGTGAAAAATGTAGGATAAAATGAAGGACTGAGGTTATACCTGAAGTTGTTGAACTTAATATTCAGAACTTGAGGCTGGAAAATGCCTAAGTGGAAAATGAAGTGTTGTCTCTCCAGCTTGAACTGAGCTCTTTGGAAAACAATAGCAACTCCAGTATGGAAATGATAGCAGAGATAGTAGGAACTGCAGATGCTGGA
>NC_063339.1:17413923-17504294 GCF_021869965.1 Rhincodon typus
GGCCTGCTGTGTTCATCCAGCCCTGCACCTTGTTGTCTGGAAATGATAGCAGGAGACCAAGGTAACTTATTGAAATAGCAAGCAGCTGATAGGTCAGATCATTCTTACAGACAGGGTGGAGGCGTTGCACTTAGCGGTCACCCAGTCTCCATTTGGTCTCACAGCATTTTATTTGTGCATTTTTCAATTTAGTCTACTGTATTCACTGTTCACTATCTGGTTTTCCTTCGTTGAACTTTCAGTTCACTTGCCTAATACCAAATATACGTTATTCGTTTATTTCTTTTAACCGGTTTGCTCAACACCCCAGGCCCACGCAAGCTCAGACAGCCACATGGGATATTCAAGGTTGTGACCTCAGCACTCATTCTCTGAGGTTCCTTTCCTCTCTTGAAAGAAATGTTTGGTTTATAATGGAACTGCATCTTTGATGCTTGTAGAAACTTGTGGTACTCAACTCATAGCCTACCGCTTCAAGGTTAATGTTCTAACAAACACTGCCAACATGACACATGGAAGACGACTTTCAAATCAGCAGAAGTTTATTGTTCGAGTTATATTTCCCTCCTCTGTGCTCTGTTGGAGTCAGTGTTCTTTGCTTTAATTTATGTACAATATTACCACAGCCAGTGTTTTGAAAGGTGAAAGGTGTCTAACCACTTTTACATTGCAGAACCTTGGTGCAAACAACGCCAGCCAACCACACATCGTACTGAAATGTGAAATTTAAATTGGCAAATGAAAGCCATGGAACTTATCGTGATCATCAGTGTCAATCCAGTACCTAGTCTGATATGCACTCACGTGTTTCTTCAATATGCAGCTACTTCATTGGACCGTGATCAAGGCAATGGGAATCTTACTCAGGAATACTAAGATCAGCCCCTTTCACATTTATGAAAAGTTGAATCTTGGATCTGTCTTGTCTCTACATTAATGCTTTGAACCCTGGGAGAGCTGCAAAGGTTTATACCTAATTCATCCTGGCACTTAGAAGTTGCACCTCAATAGAGACGATTAGCGTGACAGTTGTATGCTCCAGTTTTGCTTCTGACACGCCAAATATGTGCACAAGCTTCAAATGTTATTGCATTGAATCACAATATAATTCCAGCAAGTAAAGCTTTTTCTGTTTTGAAATTCACACATTGCAGTACTGCATCAGTCAGTTCTGAGATAATCTGGTCTTCATCACAAACTGTCACATTCAATGTGTTTGAGAAGCAAAGAACTTGCTCAAAGCCAACAAGTTAGTTAATATTATTGGGAATAGAATGTCACTGTTAAGGACAAGGAGTGGACTCTTCTGCCTGCTGAAGACTGAAGACATTGAGTATAGGAGTTGGGATGCCATGTTGTGGTTGTACAGGGCATTGGTTAGGCCACTTTTGGAATACTGCGTTCAATTCTGGCCTCCCAGCTATAGGAAAGATGTTGTTAAACTTGAAAGTGCGCAGAAAAGATTGACAAAGATGTTGCTGAGGTTGAAGTGTTTGAGCTATAGGAAGAGGCTGAATAGGCTGGGCTATTTTTCCCTGGAGTGTCAGAGTCTGAGGGGAGACCTTATAGAGGTTTATAAAATCATGAGGGGCATGGATAGGGTGAATAGCCAAGATCTTTTTCCCAGGGCAGGGGTGTCCAAAACTAAAGGCCTATTTTTAAGGTAAGAGGGGAAAGATTTAAAAGGGACCGAAAGGGAAACTTTTTCACACAGAAGGTGGTGCGTGTATGGAATAAGCTGCCAGAGGAAGTGGTGGAGGCTGGTACAATTACAACATTTAAAAGGCATCTGGATGGGTATATGAATAGGAAGAGTTTAGAGGGATATGGGCCAAATGCATGGATAATTTGGACCAAACAGTCTGTTTCCATGCTGTACATCTCTATGACTCTATGACTCCTCCATGCTCCTTAACAGTAACAGGAGGCTGCTGGTTAGATCAGCCAATACATCCAGAATCAACATGTATGACATGCCAGCATGCTCCTGCATGACATCTTATTGAGTTTCTAATCTGAGTTCTTTTCACTGTAAATTACCTGTTTCCTTGACCTTTGGTTCGCTGGCACATGGACCAGCCTTTCTCCCTGGCCTGGCTGCAACACTTTCATATCTGGTGACTCATCATTTGCAGATCCCAGTTCTACTCTAGCCTCCGAAATACGTGCAATGTCAGTGTCCAAGCTGGTAGCCGAAGTGGTCAATTCAAGTGACATGGCCCCTTTCTCAGTCTGGTCTCTGCACGTCTTGTATCACTGGGCACAAGCGGGCTGAAGGGTAAGTCTCAGGTAGGTTATGCTGCACAGGGCTCAGATGAAGAGCTCAAGGACATTAATGAGGGTCGCTGAATTTTTCTTCCTCCCCCAGGGGCTGTGCAGTTGGCAGATTGTAAGTACCTGAAAGCAGGAAATCAAAAAGAAAAGGTGAGGGTGAAGGAGGGAGAATGAAGTGAGAACAACAGCACTATAGTCACACCTTCGGGAGCTTCCTCATCAGGTCAGAGAGGGGGATAATCTTATGTTTGGGGTTTAAAAAGGCATAATGCAGGAAGCTGCCATCATGGGCAAACGTGCTTAGTGATGCTGAAGATGGCAGGCTCCAGCACAGCTTGGTCACACGATGCTACAAGACATCTCCACTGTAGGATTACAGGAAATGAAGCCATCCTTGCCCCAACTCATTTGTTCAGCCCCTTTCTATTGTGGCCACCTTGTCAGAGAGGGCAGAATATCAATGGTTGCATTATAGTTGAGCAACGTGTCTACCACCTTGGTAAATACCTATGGTACATGAATGCAGCGAGAGGTGAGTGTGAAGTTGGCAGTATTGTTAAGGATGTGAGGATGAAGTGGGGATCTGGATGGTTAGCACAAGTCATGAGTAGCCAAGACTGCTGCTGGTGGAGTGAAGGGGGTGTGGCACATTGAATATATGTGGTGGTGTTGTGCTGGTAGGAAGAAATATGTGAAAATCCAATCTGTGACATGTGACACTTGCGAGGGGTCATTAAACTTTTTCAGATGCCAATGAGGTTCATACACTGAGACCATACACTGATGGCCTGTTCTCAATTTTGTCTGGGGAATGTTCCTGAAGACCTCCCTAAGAAGCATACTGTATCTCTTCCTTCCCACCTTATTCACTGTACCCAGTACCCTGAAATTGCCCCTCACTGCACAGTAGCTATATTTTCTTTGTTTAGAATGGTGCAATTGCAGGCAGCCACATTTTCCTGTCATTTCATGCAGCTTTTCACTTGAACATCAAAGGATGAGGGGCAATCTGATAGAAGTTGACAAAATTATGAGACGTATGGATAGAATGGATAGTCGGAGTCTTTTACTCAGGGTATAAATGTCAATCACTAGGGGACATAGTTTCAAATAAAAGGAGGTAAGTTTAAAGGAGACATGCAGGCAGGTTTTTAAACAGGAGGTAGTAAGTGCCCAGAATCCGCTGCCAGAGGAGGTGCTGGAGTTAGGTACAATAGCAACGTTTAAGAGGGATTTTAACCAGTAGACAGATTGGCAGGGAATAGAGCAATGCGGACTGTAAAGGTCTTTAGTTTAGAACCAAACTGTGTGTCAGCGGAGTCTTGGTATGTTGAAGGGCCTGTTCCTGTACTGTACAGTTCTTTGTTCTTTACATTCAAGGCAGACAGATTGCCTTGAAGAACAGAAGGCAGGCTGGCTAACAGCACACACTGTTCAGCCTCCTGTTGAGGGCAGAGGCAGCCAGCAGCATAGGAGTTGTTCGGCCCTATGCTGTTAACAGTATCTCAGCCGGCCGGCCCAAATTTACATTCTCCCTACCTTCACATAAACTGGTGTGGGCCTTTTGTGAGTTTTCATGATTGAATACTTAGCTGGAGATTTATTAAATTTTCAATGCATAGTTTGTCAGATTATATAATGTGGATATACTCCAAATAAGAAGAAGGTGCATGCTTGGAAACTAACATTTATAACTACATTTAGTTTGCAATTAAAACATTTCCTTTCACATAAATAACAGAGGAAAAAAAAGTAATCTTCTAATGCAGTGAGTTAAATGTAAACATTCAAATGAGTTCGTAAGTTTTTGGAAATTTTACCACATAGCCTCAAAATTCTAATGCCTATTTAATTATAAGGTAATGCCTGAAAAATTAATCATGTTGCAAATTTTGCTGTGTAGTAGTGTTTCATATCATAATTTTAAAAGTATCAAATGTACCTGGGAATAAAATTATGCTGTTTGGTGGCAGAAATGTTTACAATTGTCTGACAGGTTTACAAAGGATTTGTACTTATTATCTTATTATAATTTCTTCTCCTGTAGCCTGGGAGAAACAGAGCAGTGCAAATATTGAAGGTAGTTAACTTTTGGCTTGCACAAGGGACTGTTTTCTAGAGCAGTGTGTTTTAGAACTGTCAGAGATCAGTTTTTAAGAGATTCTAATGAGCCAGACTTAGTTAACAATTTGGCAGGAACTGGGCATCTTGCAGATAGCAACAGCAATACCACTCACATTGATGTTAGGCTTCAGAGGGGAAAGAAACAGTAACATGCAAGGTTTCTAACTTTAAACAAAGCAAACTGCAAAAGGCTGGGAAATGGTTTGATCACAATGAATCGTACTGGACTGTTAACAAGTGAAACTCCAGAAACATAATGGGGTATTTGGTACAATGCAGAATTAGTACATGCTCGAAGGTGAAGGTACTCATTGTCACTAAATGAAGTAAGAGGCTGCAGCTAATTTATGAAAAAAACACTTGCAATAATGCAAAGGGAGGCTGAAATCTAGAACACTGGACAGGTTTGTTTTTTGTAAAACAAAGGTAAACAAAAAAATACAATAAGAGATATGTAAAACGCATGTGAGCAATATAAAAGCTAACAGAAAAAGTAAATGATCAATATATAAAGAAAATGTGAGTAGTAAAGAGCCATGAGGAGCCTTTAGAAAGGGTGGAAACCAAAACTGTAAGAGGCAGTGAGAAAATCAAATCTTAAGTCAATGGAAGAAACTTAGTGGTTTCAATGTTAGTAGAAATACTAGTAAAAGAAAAAGAATGGTGCAGAAAGTAATGGATTTTAGGTGAAGCACCCATCCCAGAGTGTTGGAATAAATGGTTGACAAAATTGCAAACAGGTTAATCACAATGTTCACAGAACAATATCTTTGGTTGAGGAAGTTGAGAGATATTATTCAGGAAAGAATGAAGGAAGAACTCTGTTAAATCACAGGCCTATCAGTGTAATGTCAGTTCTGGAGATGTTACTGAAATTTTTCAAAGGGGATAGAGGACTTAGACAAGCATGAGCTTATCAAAGGAATTTTTGCAGGTAGGTCATGCTGGACATGCAGAATGGCATTGTTTGCCATTCCCCTGGGGGTTTGGATTCTGTGGGGCATTTAATCTATTAAGATGATAGTGGGTGGGAACATTGTCATTTTCCTGCCTCCAGCCCAGTCAAGTCCACAGTGGCAAGGCCTGTGGTCAGCTTTTCTGCCCCACCATCAATTATGGCCCTTAAGTGGGTCTTACTTACCTTCTGTCAGCACTGGCATTTACCCAGTGAGGGTTGGGGAAGCTTGCCACAACAAAAATGTTGGATTGCTTGTTGGCTTCTGGCAGCAGGAGTCCCTCATTCAAAATCACTGTGTCTGATCATGGAACTTGGCATTGGGAAAGTGGAGTGAAATAACTCTTCAGAGGCCAGCATCCCATCACCAAATAACCTTTATTTACAAATGCATAACCTTTGACAATAGCACTGCCTCTCTCTGAGTCAGACATTCCCCTGCCCAATATCCATGATAGTTATCCTTATATGTCAGCTGAGGCTCCTTGATTGGACCAAGTCAACCACTGCAATCAGGGAGCTCATATTCTGTGAAGTCCAGCTGGTTAACCTCATTGAAGTCACTATGTGGGGGCCCCTCGTTCACAGCCCTCACCCTGTGACAACCCTTCCAATGTCACTCACTTCTGGCATGAGACGTAAGCGATGATCCCAGCCATTGCCTTGCCTCCTCTTATTGACTGAGAGCTTTCAAGCAGGCAGGATCTCCGCCATGGTGTCCCATATCCTGGAGGAAAGCCCTCCACCAGCCTATCATGTGTCCGATGGCACAGGCATCTTCAGAAAGCGACCACACACAAATCTTGGAAGCCAGTGAGCAAGGTCTCTATCACCTTCGCAAGATTGCTGGTATAAAAACAGATACAGGTAAATTAAAAATAAGTCATGCAGTGGCAGCCTAGACTTCACTCTCCCCCAAATACTGTGGGGGCTGAGGGGGCAATTAAAATGGTTGCGAAATGTGGATGACATACAATTCAGTAAGGATTTAACTAAGTGACAGATCGGGCTAAGGGGATAGAATTGCTTACTGTTGTTTCTACTTTAATGGGATTACCTAAAGAATTTGGCACGGGACATTTCAGCAGGGAAGTTGTTTGATGTGGTCTTTTATTAAAATCTTTGTTGCCAATGTTGTTTCCAAAGCAGAATCAAAGTGAGTAAAGTTCAAACCGATTATTCTTCAATTGCTGTGTTCAAGCTTTATGTCCTCTTAAGATTGAAACCGAATTGATACTTCCAATTTTTACTCTGTGGTTAATGAAAACTTCACGAAGATTTTCATTTTTATCTGAAGCAACATTTTATTCTTTAATGTATTAATAGTAATTGTGTACAACAGTTATCCTGCACCAGTGAGACTAACAGTGTAATTTACAATATGCCCTCTCCCTAATGATTACATTTGTCTCAAACCAGTATTCAGTTCATGCAAAACAGCTGTGTGTTGTTGGCACAAAGAACCAAATACAATCACATGCCATTTCTTGGCCCACCACGTTAACTGGAGTCAGCCTGTTTCTTTTGATACTACATGACACGATTAATGAACTTTGCCAAAAAGTGGGGAAATAAATAGCCCACTTCAGAAACACTAGCATTGCATTGATTTCTGAAATGTGCTAACATCCTGTCCCTTTACCCCCAGGATGGGTATTGCTAAAAAAAAGGGCATGGTGTTGAATCTTTTCATTTTGCTCTCATCAGGACAGAATTGCAAGAATACCAAATTTTAAAGGGAATAGCAACTTATGCTGCTTGAGAAAGGGTGCTACTTACCTTCAGATTCTGTATTTCATTCTTTCCCACCTTGATCAGTGGAGCTCCCCCAAACCTTCAACAAATTAAAGTAATTGGTTTCTTCCCTGCGGATATAAGTCACAGGAGCTGGTAATAGTCACACAGTCTAGTTCATAGGGATGTGTAATGTGTGAGAAATTGAACTCTATCAGCTTTGTACTGCTTTAAGATTGAGGTGGAGTAGAAAGGTCTTTGTTCCGCTATTATTCTATGTTACAGCTAACTTGAGAAAGTTTAGAATAAATCAAAGATTCTGGAAATCTGAATCAAAAACAGAATGTGCTGGCAGCATTAGAACTGGTAAAAGGTCACTGGACTTAAAACATTAACTCTGATCCTCTCCCTAAAGATGTTGCCAGAGCTGTTGAATTTCACCATTACTTTCTGATTTTGTTTGGGAATGTTTATAATGGAAACTGTGACATTGACATTTCAACTAGAAACAAGTTTGGTAAGTGAGTTAGAAGTGAGTGAAAAGTGGTACATGAGAAAGACAGAAATCGTAAGACCATAAGATGTAGGAGCAGAAGGAGAGCATTGAGCTCATTGAGGCTGCTCTGCCATTCAATGAGACCATGGCTGACCTGATAATCTCCAACTCCACTTTCTTGCCTTTTCCTTGTAACCTTTGATTCCTTTAGTAATTAAACATCTGTCAATGTCAGCCTTAAATCTCATGAATGACCCAGTGTTAGCAGACTTCTGTGTAAAAAATTCCACAGATTCATTACCCCCTCAGAGAAGAAATTCTTCCCCATCTCTTAGGTGTGTAATTCCTTATTCTGAGACTATGGCCTCTGGTCTGAGACTCTGCCACAAGATTAAACAACCTTTCTACATCTGCTGTGTCAAGTCCCTTAAGAATCTTTATGTTTCAACAGGGTAATCTCTCACCGTTTTATACTCCATTGAGTGCAGGCTCAATATAGTCATCTCTCTTCATGAGGCAGTCCCTCCATACTTGATGGCAATCAAGTGAACCTTCTCTAGACAGCTTCCAATGCAGGCCTATCTTTGCTTAAGTAAGGGGCTCAAAAGTGTTCACAATATTCCTGCTGTCTTCTGACTATTGTCTTATATAGTTTTAGCAAAGCCTTTCTACTTTAATACTCCATTGTCTTTGAAATAAAGGCCACATTGCATTTGCCTTCCTGATTACACGCTGAATTTGGATGCTAGCTTTTTGTGATTCATGGACAAGGACTCCCAAAACCCTCTGTTCCATTGCTTCCCATTGTCTTTCTCCATTTTAGGGATATTACATTCCTTTATTCTTCCTGCCAGAGTGCATAGAGAGTGACAATGACCCATTCACAGCCTGTTTTCCTTTCTTTTAAGGGAGTTGCTATGCTTGTCATAAAGCACAGGAAAAAGCAGACGTGATGTGGGTGACCAGGACACCACCTTTTCTATGGTGTCATGAAATTTCCTGAAATTTCTCTGAGGTGGAATGACACAGGGATCTGGAATTGATCCAAGCTGAAGGCTAATATGTAGATGGTGAGTGGTTATTCCCATTTCTCCTGCCTCAGCATCTTTTTTGTTGCCAATGGAGCAGCCATTTTGAGGGGCAACCAGAATAAAGCACACAGTCCTCCCTCCAGACAAAGCAGCAGGTAGGTAACAAACAGAACACCAAGGACACATTTGGTACACGGCTGCCTGGGAATTAGGTGAGGATGACACAAAATGTCCACTGTGCAACAAAGTCGCATTTCAGTGTGTGGGCGAAAACTTGGCAGATGGAAAAAAATGGGGATAAGTGTAAGGTTATGAACTTTGGCAGGAAGGAAAGAGGAGCTGCATGTTATATAAATGTCGGAAAATGATAGAAAGGTGCGACAGAGTAAATTGCAAAATGCTAGCATCCAAGTTGAGCATGTAATTCATGCCACGTAGGGATGTCAAATGGGACATTGGCCTTTATTTCAAAGGCAATAGAGTATTAAGGCATGGAAGGCTTGCTAAATTCATACCAGTCAGACCACATTGGGAATACAGTGAATAGTCTTGGTTTTCTTATCCAAGCGAAGATATATTGGCATAAGAGGCAGTCCAGAGAAAGTTTACAAAGTTGATCCCAGGTACCGAAAAATCTTCTCATGAAGAGAGGCTAACTAGGTTGGGTCTGTACTCAACTGAGTTTGGAAGAATAAGAGGCAACCTTGTTGAGACATTTAAGATTCTTTGGAAACTTGACAGAGTAGATATTGAGAGAGTGTTTCCCCTTGTGGGAGAGTCTAGGACAAGAGGGCATAATCTCAGAATAAGGTATTACAGATTTAAGACAAAGATGAGAAGGAACTTCTTCTCTCAGAGGATAAGTAGTGTGCTGACAAGTTTGAGGTATTCATTTGATTCAAGGCTAAGTCAGACAGAATTTTAATCAGCAGGAGGAGGGGATCAGAGAGGAAAGTAGAATTGAGGATTTTCAAGTCGGCCATAATCTCATGGAATGGTGGCCCAGACTCAATGGGCTAAATGGCTTACTTCCGACCTATGTCGCATGGTTTTATACTGCTTCAGGAATAGCCACCTTTCAGATTTTCTCATGTTTTTGACCATTAGGAGCATGTTAAAAATAAGATCATGAACATTATTGGGGTTAAGAGATGATATTAGGGTCATATGTATGTAAAATGTGCAAAAATGCCATGACGCATATGCTTACTCAGCCCATGTCTTACTGGACTTAAACCAAGTTCCCAGTCTTTCTTTTCCCCAGCTGTGACCCTTCTACCTTCTGATAGAAACTGTGAAAAATGTTTTTCTGATGCCTCACATGTGGTTAGGTAAGGTCCAGGGGCAAATTATCCAGTACTTCTCAAAATATTACCACCTTTCTCTTCAGATATTGTGATTTTTCAAGAAATGCCTCTCGTGGTTTCTTGAAGCTTCAAAAAACACTTTTGCCCTCACATGCTCCCACCTCGTAACAATCAGTTTATTTGAATTTAATAATGGTTTTAATCCTTTTAAAGATCTGAATCATTCACTTTAGTCAACATTTTTCCAGCACTGCATATCAATATCTGCTGCTAAGCCAGCTGAAAGTTTCTCTGAGAAGTTGAAGGTAAGGATTCCACTGAAGGGAACAGTGGCGGAGGAGTGGAGCAGACCAGACAAATGGGAAGGGGAAAGTAAGTGAGGTGAGGAATAAAGCTGACAGAAGATCAGAATACAGGAGAGGAAATAGAAAGCAGTCAAACTTTTCTTTCAACATCTCCTTGGCACAAACTCACAAATCACGAGATCACCTTTTAAAGTCAAAATATTTTGCATCAAAGTCATGAGTTCCAATATAATTCTAAATAATTTACCAAAGGGAAAAAACATGGTCATGTGTAATAATGGAAGAGGGCAGTCCTATTGAGTTGTTTTTTTTAAAACCAGTAGGCAACCATTTGCAATTCTGCAGCACTCCTTCTGCAGGTTCAAAATGCTTTATGTCGGAGAGCAAAATAGTGAATGCTAAACAGGAGTGAAATATTTAAAAATAGAGTAGGTTGGGAAATGAAAGGTGAAATGAACGTACTTCAGGGACTATCTTTTTTTTTAACAAAAGAGTAGAGAGAACTTTATAGTTACATAAGGGGCCATAAATGGTGAAGAAGTGAAAAATAGTAGAAACATTGGAGTAGAAATGGCATGTAGGATTTTGAAAATTCGGCCTATAAATTAAGTCAACTCCTAAGGATGTTCCATAGGGTTCAAGTGAAGGAAGTGTGAGAAAAGAGAGACAGGGTACTTGAGTCCTTCTCGGCTTTCTCCCAAGCGTAGCAAACACTGGATCAGAATCCCAATCCTAACCTGACATGTCAAGTAAGGTGCTGGTAAATGTTGATGGCCATCCCGCGAAATCTTAAGTGTGGATAGATTGGGCTGCAAAACCATTTTTCTGGAATGAATTTTACAAAATGTTGCCACATCTTTTATCTTAGATTGCAGAAAAAAGGACAAGAAGCATAAACCATCCTTAAGAGGCGGGCAGATCTACTCACAACTTGTTTATTACTTCATCATTGAAATAAAGACGAAGCAAAATTAGATATGGGGTGAAATTGCACTTTGTACTATTAGCATATAAATGTGTTAGCACTTTTACATGAAATTCCTTTGACCACTATTTGAATGAAAGTGATAAGCTGTTTAAAATAAGCATGTTCATGTGTTAATATTACAGAGCTCAATATCAGAAGGGAATAATAGATCCTCCAGGACATGAATATCCTCAAAGCATTAATAAAATGTGAGAGAAAAAAAAATCCAGTGCTTTATAACTGTCACCCAAATGTCTGAAATGAGATTACAGCCTTGGATGTATCCATTATTTTATCATTCTAACAGGTATTCCTGTGGCATTACGCATGGTAAATCAGAAAACACAGCAAAGCAAAGTGCAAAGGTCTTCCAAAGCCTTGATTTTAAAATGCTCATCCTTGTATTCTAATCCCCCTAAGACCTCACTCGTCCCTATCTCTGTAATATTCCCCAGCTGTATGACCCTCCAGATACTGCAGTGCTTTTCCAGTTTTGGCCTCTTGCATGTCCCTGACTTTAATGTGTGGTTTTGATTATACTCTGGACTCTCCCCTCAAGTCCTCATGCATGCTTCTTCCTTTGATGCACTGCTTAAAATTACCTTTGTGACGAAGTCTTTGTCCTCGTATTGACTGGTGCAAAATTTTTGTTTTGTTCTGCCATAATTTAATGTTTTATATAA
Organism: Rhincodon typus; assembly: GCF_021869965.1. Lineage (NCBI taxonomy): Eukaryota > Metazoa > Chordata > Chondrichthyes > Orectolobiformes > Rhincodontidae > Rhincodon > Rhincodon typus. Next base: position 17,425,800 of record NC_063339.1, read on the forward strand.
ATACAATTATTGTCGTTTCTAATGGTGCAAAGTTTGTCACAGATGTCTGGGCAGAAAAGAATTGTGATTCTGACGGAAAGATATATAAGAATTTCAAAGGTGCCAGAATTTGCAATCAAGATAGTGATAAAGCTAATATCATGCACTGTTATTTATATATACATGCTGCATCAGCCTCAGCTGAGTGGTAGATACAAGGTTAAGTGCAGGTATTCAAAAATTACCTTCATATTTCCACCATCCTTAGCTTTGCAAAATGGCAACTTACTACGTCAGCATTGAAATTGCTCTGAAATAGTGAAGTTGCTTGACTTATAGGGTAGATACAAACTAAATTCATCACAGGTTGTTTAGTCTTGCCATTTTAAGCTTAAGTAAATTTTTAAAATAATGGGATAAATGTTAATTGTTGCCAATAAATTATTTTGCTAATGAAAATTAACAATTCCCAGGGGGAGGCAATAACCTGATGGTATTATTGCTAGATTATTAATCGAGAAACTCAGCTTTTGTTCTGGGGACCCACCATGATGAATGATGGAATGTGAATTCAATAAAGAATATGGAATTAAGGGTCAAATAATGGCCATGAAACCATTGTCGATTGTCAAAAAATCCCATCTAGTTCACTAATGTCCTTCAGGGAAGGAAATCTGTCATCCTTACTTAGTTTGGTTTATGTGTTACTCACAATGCAAAGCAATGTGGTTGACTTTTAACTGCCCTCTGGGCAATTGAGATTGGCAATAAATGCTGGCTTAGACAGAGATGCCCACATCCCATAAATGAATAAAAGAAGTCTCATCCCTTTGCGTGTTAATTGTTGTTGGAGATTTTTTAAAAATCCAAGTTTGAATTTAGAAGAAAAAGAACAATTTCTCTCCCTTTTTCACTCAATCATCAATAAACTCTTCTTTCTTTTTCACTTATTTTACTTTAGCTGATTTCTCATTGAATGCACTCATTCTAATTAAGATGCCTGTTGTGAATTTTCTTCAAGAGTTGATCAAGGCAAATGGCAAAGAACTATGGTGTAAAGCAGCACATGTGAGTAATTACAATTGTTGCTGTGTGCATTGGTGGTTCCTGAATTCCTAGTGTTTGTTGACCTGTCCTGTCATGTGAATGTTTATCAGTTTGAGCCGTCAAATAAATCAAACCTACTTGTAATTCACAAGTCTGGTGTGGATGAGTAATGAGCTATGTAAAAGAACTTATCCTCTCACTGGCTGCTTCATGATAAATAAATCTGATTGGCTAAGGAAATGTCCAATTGTTTTCCTCCTTAACAAGGGCCCAAAAGTCTGGCTACACCATTATTAGCTCACACTTTCAGAAACTCGCTGTTGGAAAGAATTCATAGTGCAATCCTTCAAAGGGCAAATCCAGCCAACAGTAGACAGTCATTCCATGTTGAGATGCGATGATGCCCACACTAAAGAATTAAAACATTATTGGTGATGAATGCTAATCTTCAGCTGATGAACAGGATATAATACAATTACTGTGTATGATGTACTGCAGTAAGTATCATGGTGACATACGGTGAATGACACAATGTTTCACTAAGTGACTTGGGAACAACATTCCAGAGCATTACCTTTTGGGCTAGGTTTAGTTTTAAATCTGATTTATCTGCATGGTGGCTCACAGAAGGTCATAAAATAAGCAACTGTGAGAAGAGATAATGAGATGCTATTGGAGGTAATGACTTCAAAAATGCATTATACTATATTACAGTACAACTTTCAAAATGCTTGTTGTAGTACATTGCTGTCATCCCGTGGGAGGCATTAATAATTAAAGAACTACAGTAACAGTACCTGCTACACCTCCCCATTGGATTATTGCAGCTACCCAGGATGCAGAGAGCCATTAATGGCTGCTTTTTTTTAATGCAAAGTAATGACAATCTCACAGGATGGTGCAGCCACAAGCAAAATGATTTCGTGGGGTTCATCATATAAATGAGGTAATCTTGAGAGGATTAACATTCTTCTAAATTGTTAGCCCTCTGAGGCCAACACAGATCTGAAGCCTAATGACCCATTGACCCATAAGGATTTTGTATTGGCAAAGCAGGCTAATTGTCATTAACTCTTTCAGGGCCATGAATTTAGAAAATTTCCATTCTTTTCAATAGAGACTCAGTCATTCTTTTATCAGCTTTGAGTGAAAATGTTCAAAATATTTCAAAGCAGGAGTGCCCATCAAATTATTGGCTTGTCCAGTCTATACTTACTCTCACATTACATACATAAAGCAGACTTCAGCCCTCGTTGGGATTTTGGGCAATCTGTGGTTGATATCCTTTTCCCGTCCTGAAGAAATAAGCAAACATCCACTGATTGGTCATTCCTAGTTCTATGAATCATTCGTGATGGATGTTTTTCTTATACAGATGTAATTCTTACATTGCTAGCATTCCTACAACAATGTTAGGTAGACCATCACAAAAATCACCTATTTCCACCGCCATAACATCATCCAACACTGCCTCTGCTTACCGGCAGCTGAAAGCTTCAGTCACTCTTTATTAGCTCTGCACTTGACTATTCCAAATTACTCTTCCATGATGTCTCATATTCTCCTCCCTGTAAATTTGAGACTATTGAAACCTCCACTGCCCATATAGAAAAGAAAGAGGGTAGAAACTAATGCAACCCTTGGTCTGTGTGTGTTTGTAGCCTGATGTGCGATTGTGGGGACTAGTGTGCTGTGAAGGTCAAAGTTTGAGGTCAGCCATTAAACACCCCTGCACTGCAGGTAAAAAGAGAAAAAGGGGTAAAGAATGAAAGAGACTATCTCGCTCTGTGTGCTGCCAGCTTGCCACCATCAAAAGGAACCAAAATGGATAGAATTTCAACTAATCTCCAAAGATAAGAATCTTTAAATTGACTGCTTAACTGGCAACATTAACGCATCTGATACCATTCCACCTTATGGATGCAACACTCTACTATCTACTCTTTACCAGAGACCAATCCATACATCTAGGTTTATAACCTTTACCTTTCCTTGTACTCACTGCATATTCCTAATCTGTGCCTGGCATTGTTACTGTTTTCATGTTTAGTAATGAATAAACTCACTCTTTTGTTAACTTAAGAAAGTCTGATTAAATTGGCTACGTTTCAAATATAAATTCACTTGGTGTGGATGACAAGGAAGGAATCTTTTTTCAATAAACCTTGTTGTGACCAACTGAGTAGGGGGATGATGAATGAAGAAGGACAGTCGGTGCTTCTCTCCTCAATGGTGAGCAAAGTGAATTAATGCCTCTCTTGTCAAAAAACAAACTGATCACTTTAACCATAGAATAATAGTAAGAAAACTGTTGAATATGCAAATATTTAGTATAGTGTTAATTGATTCAATAAATAAGAGGTCACAAATTTGTTCAGTTATCTCACTGAGATTCAACATTAACAGCTTGCTGATTATAAATTTGCAATTGAGATCACTGTCTGAGATTGACATAAATTAGTGAGATTAGTTTTAAACTTTCAATCCTTTGGTATCTGATAAGATTACAGCATTCAGTAGTCAGTCTATGGGATAGATTAAAATTTCCAACACTTCCTACAAAGTTGTGGCTTTAGAAGGGGGAGCAATATCAAGACATTATGGGATTAAATCTCAAAAACATGAAATTGTCATTTCTTACCTGGTTGGTAAATTTACAGAGCGGATCAATCACCCGGTTTTTGAACTTGATAGATCTTCATCTCGCTGAAACTGGACAGGTTCGACAATAAGAAGGTAATCCGTTCTACCCAGACAAATTACTGCCAAGGCGGAAATGACTATTACGAGGGGGCATAATTTTAAAGTGATTGAAGGAAGGTATAGGGGAGATGTCAGAGGTAGGTTCTTTACACAGAGAGCGGTGGGCGTGTGGAATGCGCTGCCGGCAGTGGTAGTGGAGTCAGATACTTTAGAGACTTTTAAGTGACTCTTGGATAGGCACATGGATGATAGTATATTGTAGGGTATGCAGGGTAGTTTGATCTTAGTAGGATAACAGGTCGGCACAACATCATGGGCCGAAGGGTCTATACTATGCTGTACTGTTCTATGTTCTATGTAAGTCTCAGGTCCTACACAGTAATTGGTTTGTTTCTTCAACTCGGAGGATCTACAGTGTATCACATAGTGGCTGCATAAAACACAAGGCAGCAAATGGCACTAGCTCAAGGCTATTTAGGAGGAGTCAATTTGTTTGATGACAATTATAAGGTTCAGTAACAATGACTATTATGAAGAAGCTGTTTTACATTATTTGATCAAAGTATAGTGGTTTATTTTGAAACCAAAGTCTAGAAATCTTGAGTTGATGACATTGACAGACAACCCTCAATGTGATTGAATGATTTATTTTTCTGTGATTTTATCAACAAGCTTAAAGGCAAATTGATGAACACATATTCTAAATAGCAATGAATATTGTTGAGTAAGTGAATTCTTTTCTTTCATGCATTTAGGTCATTAAATAAGCACCACTGTAGGGCACAACTGAAAATTAGATGGGAACTTAAAATGGGCATAAAGATGATCAGCGATGATAAGTACAAACTGTCATTTTGATGTGTTGGAGAGGGTTATATGCGCTGACAATCTTCTGAGCGATGCTGTCAAGATTTTCTTGCTCTAGGTAGAACCAGTCATGGTGACAAGGTTGGGGGCTGATGGTGGTAGATATGTGCAGTCCAAAAGTCCAATTGGGAATAATGGGTGAAGGAAGATTGTAAATCTAACCAGATCTCTGTGAAGGAAGAAGATAGTCACAGCTGCAGTGTGGGACAGTAATTTGATAATTCCAATATCCAGCTTAACCATGTGACCTTGTGAAAAATGGTGGAGACCCAAGGCCATGATGTTAAACAAAGTAATTCCAGGCTTCTATCAGGGTGGTCTATAGGCTCCTGGCAATCCTGACTAAACGCTAGGCACAGTGGCTGAGTGGTTAGCACTGCTGCCTCACAGCCACAGGAGCTTGGGTTCAAGTCCAGCCTGGGTGACTGTCTATGTCTAGGTGGGTTTCCTCTGGGTGCTCTAGTTTCCTCCCGTAGTCCAGCAGTGTGCAGCTTAAGTGGGTTGGCCATGCTAAAAATTGGCCCGCAGTGTCAGGAATGTGCAGGCTAAGTGGGTTAGCCATGGCTAAAATAAAACCCCTGCTGGATTACAGTGAGGAAGTGGATTTGGTGGGATGCTCATCAGAGGGTCAGTGCATACTCAATGACCCAACCGACCTTTATCTGCACTGTAGGGATTCTATGACTCTACATCCTTGAAGCCATAGACAGCCAACAATGTCAATGATAAATGAAACTTGCAAAAATGTGGAAAATTTTTAAATGCAGACAACTGTATCCACTGCAGTAAAATGTGACATTGTTTAAAAAAAGCCTGAATTGTAGAAAAACACATCATGTTTTTCATACCAGTCACCTATTCATGTTCCATAGAAGCAGAAGTCTTTTTAACTCTATTCTAATGTCCCTGTACTTTCTGTATTTTTAAGTACATGTCTAACCTTTTCTGAAAAATGACTTTACATCAAAGATAAATAAACTATTTCACTTATAACACGTTATAAGTATGATCGGGTACAAGAAACTGCCTTTGAAATAAAGGCAGCATTCAACCAAGAATGCCATCAAGGAGCTTAAATAAAATTGGAGTCAATGAGAACCGAGAGGATATTCTCCACTGGTTGGAATCAACTCTAACACAAAGGAAGTTGGCTGTAGTCTTTGGAGGTCAATCTTCTCAGCCCCAGGACGTCACTGCAAAAGTTCCTCAAAGCAGTGCCATGTGTCATGTCAGCTACTTCGTCAATGATCTTTCCTCTGTTATAAGACCAGAAGTGGGGGTGTTTGCTGATGACTGCACAACATTCAGCACCATTTGTAACTCCTCAGATACTAAAACAGTCCATTTTCAAGATATGGACAATAGCTAGGCTTGAGTTGATAAGTGGCAATTGACAAAGCGAATAGAATGCAAGAGGATACCACCACCTATAAGTCATACATCATCCTGACTTGAATTTCTATTACAATCCTTCACTATTGCTGTGTCACAATCCTGAAGCCCCCCACTCTCATAGCACTGTGGGATACCTACACCATAAGAACCATAAGATGACAGCTCATCATCACCTTCTCCAGGGCAATTAAGAATGGAAAATAGATGTTGGTGTAGCCAGTGATGTTTATTTCCCATGAATGAATAATAAAAATCCTATTTGCCATTTTAGCTGTTTTGTTCAGTGGAGTATATTCTCGTGTATATTTTACACAGCCCAAAAATATTTACAAACTATTATATTTAAATATAACCAGAAAAAGAACAATGGACATGCCCTGCATTTGGCGTCAAAAGTAAAAAAAAATCTGAGAATATAAACCCTATATAAACTCTTAAAAAAAACCCTATGTACTTTGCAAAGGGACCCATTTCTACAATTACACCACCATAAGGAAATTGCATGAAAGCTAATATGTATTAATGTTATGCAAAGTGCTTCTTGTGTGATTTTTCTAATTTATTATCTGAAACTACTAACCATGCACTCTTCACCCTACTAATCTATTGTTAAAATAGTCACCTCAGGTATCACCCAAGTCTGAAAGGGCATGTATAATTGCAATGCCATGTGTTTTTCACTGCTAAAGTGCATGTAACACAGAAATTTCACATACCCCATTTTGTGTTCATAAAATTCAATTAGGAAATGAAAAACTTTATCCCATCAATGCAAGTAAATATTAATGAAAGACTTACAGCTCTTTTTTGTTAGCTATCAAACTCTTGATTATATAAGAGTAGTATTTCTAATTAGCTGATTTAGGAGAGATATAGTTTGGAACAGGACACGGAGTGAGGAATGCCTGTTGGACTAAATTGCACCTATTTCAATACAAGAGAGCTAACAGGTAAGGCTGATAAACTCAGGCTGTGGATAGGTACGTGGGACTGGGATAAAATAACCATTACAGAAACATGGCTAAGGCAGGGACAGGACTGGCAGCCTAATGTGCCAGGATACAGCTGCTTTAGGCCAGACAGAGATGGAAGAAAGAGGGGAGGGAGAATTGCATCTTTGATTAAGGGGAGTATCACAGCAGCAGTCAGAGTTGAAATAACTGAGCGATCATCCAGTAAGGCTTTGTGGGTGGAGCTAAGAAATAAGAAGTGGATGGTAAGTTATTGGGGTTGTACATTAGGCCCCCAAATAGTCAATGGCAATTGGAGGAACAAGTATTCAGGAAGACGGGGGAGACTTGCAGAAGCAATAGGGTTGTCATAGTGGGGGTTTTAATTTTCCTAATACAGACTGGAACTGCCATAGTGTTAAGGGATTAGATAGGGTGGAATTTGTTACATGTGTTCAGGAAAGTTTCCTCAAGCAGTATATAGATGGTCCTACTCGTGAAGGGGCAAAACTTGACCAACTCTTGGGAAATTGGGCTGGTTGGGTGACTGAAGTGACAGTGGGGGAGCACTTTGAGACTAGTGACCATAGTTCTATCAATTTTTAAATAGTTATGAAGAGGGAAAAAACTGGTTCACAGGTGCAAGTTCTAAATTAGGGCAAGGCAAATTTTGACGGAATTAGACAGGAGCTTGCAGGGATTGATTGGAGTGTTGTGTTTGCAGGCAAAGTGACCTCTGGTAAATGGGAGGCCTTTAAAAGTGTGACAGTTACAGTTCGAGTTCTGTATGTTGCTTTGAGGGTGAAGGGCAAGGTTGGCAGGAATAGGGTACCCTGGATGACAAGAGATATTGAGGCTTTGCCCAGAAAACAGAAGATGACTCAGGTACAGGCAGCTGGGATCAAGGGAATCCCTGGATGTATATAGGGGATACAGGAGCTTACTGAAGAAGGAAATCAGGAGTGCAAAAAGGGGCCATGAGATAGCTTTGGCTGAGAAGATTAAGGTGAATCCAAAGAGATTCTATAAGTATATTAAAGGATAAGGAATAACTAGAGAGAGAATAGGACCCCTCAAGGACCACGGTGGACATGCATGTGTGGAACTGCAGGAAATGGGTGAGGTCTCAATGTATATATCTCCTCTGTATTTATGGTGGAGAAAGACATGAAGACTTGGGAACTTGGGGTAGTTAGTGATGATATCTTGGGGACAGTCTATTTCACAGTAGAGGAGGTGGTAGACATATTAGAATGTATGAAGGTGGATAAATCTCCTGATCCTGATCCTGACCAGATATATATCCAAGAACTCTGCAACAGGCTACAGAAGAAATTATGGGGGTCCTGGGTGATATATTTGCATCATCATTAGCCACTGGTGAGGTCCCAGGAGACTGGAGGGTAGCAAATATTGTGCCCTTATTCAAGAAGGGCTACAAAGAAAATCCTGGGAACTATAGACCAGTAAGCCTAACATCTGTGGTAGGTAAGTTACTTGAGAAGATTCTGAGGGAAAAGATATACATGCATTTGGAAAGACAAGGTTGGATTAGGATTAGTGAGCATGGCTTCGTGCATGGGAGATGTTAGGCTTATTGGTCCGTAGTTCCCAGATGTTTCTTTGCAGCCCTTCTTGAATAAGGGCACAAAATTCGCTACTCTCCAGTCTTCGGGGACCTCACCTGTGGCTAATAATGATGCAAATATATCAGCCAGGGCTCCCGCAGTTTCTTCTCTTGCATCGCGCAACGTTCTTGGATATATCTGGTCAGGATCAGGAGATTTATCATGCCTCACAAATCTGTTACAGTTCTTTGACGAAGTGAACAGGAAGGTTGATGAGGGCAGGGTGGTAGATGTAGTCTATATGGATGTCAATAAGGTCTTTGATAAGTTTCCACATGGTAGGCTGCTCTGGAAGGTTAGATTGCATGGAATCCAGGGACAGCTGGCAAATTGGATGCACAGTTGGCTTGGGGATAGGAAGCAGAGGATAACAGTGGAAGGATGCTTGTTGTACTGGAGGTCTGTGACTAATGGCGTACCTCAGGGGTCAGTGCTAGGTCCATTGCTGTTGGTTATCTATATCAACTATTTGGATGAGAATGTGCAAGGTATGATTAGTAAGTTTGCAGATGACATTAAAGTAGGCTGTATCGTGGACAGTGAGGAAGATTATCAGATATTGCAGCAGGATCTTGATCAGCTGGGGAAGTGGGCTGAGAAATGGAAAATGGAGTTTAATGTAGCGAAATGTGAGGTGTTGCATTTTAGAAAGTCAAATCAAGGTAGTTGTTTTAAAGTGAATGATAGGGCCTTAAGGAGTGTAATGGAACAGAGAGTCCTTGGAGCTCAGGGGCATGGTACTCTGAAAGTGGAGTCACAGGTAGGCAGGGCAGTAAAGAAGGCTTTTGGCACACTGACCATCGTCAGTCAGGGCATTGAGTATTGAAGTTGGGAAGTAATGGTGAGGCCGGACTTTGAGTATTGTGTTCAGTTTTGGTCACCATGTCCCAGCTCCCTACCCCACACACCAGGCCTTGTTACCACATAGCCTGCCATCACACATTACCTGTTGTTAGTCACTAATAGCCCCCATTAACAACTATTCACCTTTCCAGCCTGATTGTTATCAACTCTTGTCTATCGAACCGCTGTTATCTCTCTTTGGGCTTTATCCTATCGTTTACTCACTACCCGATCCCCCTCACTTTTTTCTGCATATAAACTGACGTTTTCTCAGCCACCATCAGTTCTGAGGAAGGGTCACCGAACCCAAAACGTTAACTCTGTTTTCTCCTTCACAGATGCTGCCAGACCTGCTGAGCTTTTCCAGCAACTTTGTTTTTGTTATAGAAAGGATGTTCTTAAACTGGAAAGAGTGCAGATGAGATTTACCAGGCTGTTGCCAAGACTCAAGGGACTGAGTTTTAGGGAGAGGTTGGATAAGCTTAGACTTTTTCTTTAGAGCTTGGGAGACTGAGGGGGAATCTTACAGAAGTGTATAAGATCATGAGAGGCATGGATAGGGTGAATACACTCAGTCTTTTTCCCAGGGTTGGGGAATCGAGGATTAGAGTTCATCAGTTTAAGTAAGGTGCAACTATTTTACACAGAGGGTGGTATACATATGGAATGAATTGCCAGCAGAAGTCATTGAGGTGGGTACATTAGCAACGTTTAAGGCATTTGGACGAATACATGGATAGGAAAGATTTAAAAGGATACCTGCCAAGTGCAGGGAAATGGAGTTAGTGTGAATGGACACTTTGGTCGGCATGGATCAGTTTGGGCCGATAAGCCTGTCTCCATGCTGTAGGACTCTATGACTCTATGAAGAGAGATAAAGTTTGACAATTTTCCACTGCAGCCTATTGAATAGCAGGGTGAAAGGGTGCTGTTGCATTGACAGCAAAACTATTATTGGTAGCAAAATGGATTGCTTGGCAAATGTTAACAATAGTAAGTGTTGCTAATCTGTGACTATAAAAGTATTTATCTCTGTAACTTGGATCAGATGAAGTTCAGCGGCAAAGAAATTTAAGCTCACTCTTTCATGAGAGAGTGACCTTGTTAAAGTCAAAGGCCAGCACATTAAATGCTTAGACCTGACAGTCTACTTCCTCGATGACTTGGCTTTTATTTGTATGTGAGGTCAATGTCTAACCCACAAGGTTAGGAAGTCTGGAAGAGAGAACAAAGGATTTTTGCATTACATAGCTACTGGCTGTTAAGAAGAGGCCAAGTTTAATTAAATTTGAAGGCAATCTTTGTTTGTTCATTGGCTACTGCAGCAAACAGCTGTTAAATGTGCTAAGCCCTAAGCCAGTCAAGCCGAGGCTTTAATAGAATAGTTGGACCAATCTGATAGGTCATCGTACCGTGAGAACAGAGGCATATTCAGTGTTCGCAGATGTCCATAAGGCCCAGGTGACTTGAAATTCAATGCATGTATCTGCTAACAATGGACTGAATGCTAATTGAACAGCTACAGAGGATTAGTGTAGCCCTGGAGCAATCCCACTATCGATGGTGGTATCTTATAACCATGATGGGACTCAGCTGCCTCTCCTTTGGCGAGGACTGCATATAAACACTCTTCTTACTGAAAAATTCTTGCCCAAGTGTTTGAGAACAGTCAAAACAGTATATAATAACCTGCGTACCGCAACTGACAATTCGAGGGGCGAATGCCTTCAAAATTGCAGTAAATAGATATGACTTTAACCTTTGGCTGTGAGAAAAGTTATTCTTCTGAATTAAATCATGGAATTGTAAATTGATACAGCACACAAGAAGACCATTTGACCCATTGTGCGTATGTCAGCTCTTTAAAAGTGTTGTCCAATTAATCCCACTCCCGTGCTCTGTACATGCTGTCATTTCAGCCAAGTGTGGTCCAGATCATAGCAGTACACTGCTGAAAACTGTTTCCTCATGTCCAATGACGTCTTTTGCAAATCTGCGTCTTCTGGTTTTAAACCCTCTTGCCACTGAAAACTGGCCATGCCTATTTGCTGTATCAAAATCATTCAAGTTTTTCAAAAACTTCCACGAAACCTCCCCTAAACATTCAGTATTCTGAAGAGAAGCAATCCATTTCATACAAAGCTTCATCCTAGTACCATTCTCAAGACCTTGCCATTTGAACTGAAATGTCATACAAGTTGCACTTGCCTAATTCAGCATGCTTGGGTTTGGCAAACTCTGTGGTCCAACACGTTCTGCCAAAATGAACCCTGCAATACTTCCAACTTTCCAAAGAATGTGCAGTGGTTCCGGTTTTATGGAATTGTCATCATCAATCACGAATGAGCATGATTGTCCACGTTGGAAATTTGGAGTCACTGGTTAAGGGGTCTGTGGGTCCTTGTGTGATGGATAATGGACCTGATCCTTGAACTGTGTCTCCAATCACACAGTTGGCAGATGTTTTTGAGATGTGGAGTTGGTCCTTGGCCTTGGGATCATTGGCATTCCTTTATTGGTTCCTTTTCCTTTTCTGGAATTGGACTGTCCTTTTCCTTTTCCGGAATTGTATTGACAGGGAAAGAGATCATCTGTATTCTCTAAATTAATGGCTTTTCATCTCACTTTATGTTGCGTAGCACCTGTCAAACATGCTTAAAAACTCCCATGCTGGCTCTGACCAATGACTTCCTATCAATCTCTAAGGGTCCAGCAAAGGCCTGGTCTCAAGGCTGCTGGATTACAAAGAGAACATCAATACCAAGAAATGGCCACAATTCTGCCCTGGCTCAAGATTGAAAAAATCCATCCTTGATCTTTGGCAAGTGATAAGCAGATTTGTTGCATGGACCGACGAATTTCCGATTTGATAAATGATCTTCATATCTGCCTATGGTCTTTTTAACATCACTGTGGCACACATTCAGTCCCTCCAGCACTCACAGGCCACAGACATCAAGTGTCAGCTTGATGGGCAGAAGGACCTTTTTCTATGCTATAGGTCTCTTTGAGTCTGACACTTTTCTCAAGGGTGATTGACCTCAGCAATGCTTTCTCTGCTGAAGTTATTAATTCGAACTTCGTATCTGCTGCTTCAATTATTGAATCTTCTATGCTTTTTTAAGTATGGTATTTTTGCTTTGTCCTGCTATATTCAGAGGCTGTGTTGCCTATACCTTGGTTCTCTTTGTTCATCTATCTTCTTTAAAAATTGTATCACTTAGTTTATGTTGCCTTTATTCATTCTTCATTCCAATATGAATCATTGTTACACTTAGAGTCATAGAGTCCTACATCAAGGAGACAGACCCTTCAGTCCAAACTGGTCCATGCCAACCAAAATGTCCATCCATGCTAACCCCATTTCCCTGCACTTGGCCCATATCCTTCTAAACCTTTTCTATCCACATATTCATTCAGCCCACTTCTCCAGTTGATCAAGATCCTGCTGCAATTTCTGATAACCTTCCTCACTGTCCACGATACCGACCAGGAGATTTATCCACCTTCATACATTCCAATACTTCCATCACCTCCTCTACTGTGATATGGGCTGGCCCCAAGATATCACCATAAACTTCTTCAAGTTCCCAAGTCTTCATGTCTTTCTTTGCGGTAAACAAGAGAAGAAATATTCATTGAGGAAACAGAGGAGGAATGTTCATCTGCACTTCTCTGCACAACATTTCATCTACAAATGCTTTCAATCCTGACCTTTTGAATTTTGTTACTTTTATTCTCGCTGGTTCCTGCACTTCAGTTTTCTGTCATCTGACAACTTTGTGTTTAGGTCCTATACATTCAAACCTAGGTAAGGGAGATCAGTATTCTTAGCACTGATTTCTGGGGACATAACTGTATACTTCTGTACACTTTGAATGTATCAATTCACCACAGCTCTGCGTTCTGTCCTTGAGCCAATTTCATATCCATGCACAGCCCACAGATTCTATGCACTGATGTTATACTAACAAATCTATTATGTAGTACTTCATGAAATGCCTTTTGAAAGTTCATTTACACAACTTCAACCACATTACTTCCGTCAAATAACTCAATCAGGTTCATTTTACTGTTAACAAGTTGGTGCTATTATTTCTTAACCCATATTTTTTCAAGGCTGACACTTGTTCCCAGTATCAAGGTGTGACTCACTGGAGTACAATTGGCCTGTTTAACTGCCTTCTGAGGAATAGTGCAATATTTGCAATCTGCCATTCCCAAATCTTAGGAGGATTGGAAGGATTTAAGGAGGATTATGGCCACAGCATCTATAATTTCCACCCTTACTTCCATGTGCATATTCCAAAGTATCTTTTGCAGACTAGGTGAGTTCTTGACTTAGTTATAATTCTTATGTCATTATCAATAGCAACATTGTACATCAATGACTTGCCTACAATATTAAGGAGGCATTACCACAGATATTATAAAAGATTATTAAAATCCACACTAAAATAGCAAACTGATGAACATCATACAAATCATTCAAGCTTTCACACATTAATAAGAGTATCAGCAATATCCAAGCTCCAATGAGCGTTTTGATATTGATGCTGTAAATAGCTTTAGTCTTGATCTCAGGGTAGGTTAATGACTAGCAGGGGCTCTTTATAGCTTCAGCCATGGTTATTTTTTAGATTCCTTCAGTTAATTCCAATTGGCGAAGGCCAAATTGTTTTAATTATAGACTTCCTTTTCTTCATAGTCCACTGGCCACACTGTACCCTCCTCCATCTGATCCAATGGTCATCAACCTCAAACACTAAAAGTGAAATACTGCAGATAAAGAAAATCTAAAATATAAAGAGAAAATAGAACAAAAACATAGAATATAGAACAGTACAGCACAGCACAGGCCCTTCGGCCCATGATTTTGTGCCGACCTATTATCCTACTCTAAGATCAAACTACCCTGCATACCCTACATTTTACTATCATCCATATTCCTATCCAAGAGTCGCTTAAAAGTCTCTAAAGTATCTGACTCCACTACCACTGCCAGCAGTGCATTCCACACGCCCACCACTTTCCGTGAAGAACCTACCTCTGCCATCTCCCCTATACCTTCCTCCAATCACCTTAAAATTATACCCCCTCGTAATTGTCAACAAGTCTCACAGCATTTGTGGAGAGAGAAAGACAGAGTTAATGTTTGGAGTCCAATATGATTTTTCTATGTGTCCAACTTGAAATGTTAGCTCCATAACAAGCCCTTCCTGTGAAGTACATATCAACCAGGTAGGTTAAATAGGCATAAATAGGCACTTTCATAAACTGGCATACATTATGTCCACTCATATTAATGAGCTGAATAAGAAGCAATAAAACTCACTTTGAGTACGTCACATGGATGTGGCTCAAGGTCAGGAGTGTATGAGACACCTCAACTCTTTTTCTCAACCTATTTTTTCATTATAAAGAAAACTTTATTCAGGGTGAATTAAATATGAGCATTTAAAAGACTGTTATAAAAAACTCTTGAAATGTATTTTGAAACATTTAAAATATCTTTTGCTTATTTGTAAAGTGCACTTGAGGCATTTGTAGTTCATTTTTAATTATTGTTTGTCAATTTTCAAATGCACTACACCTACCAAGAGGCTTCTTGTTCCTAGTTATGTTATTTCCATGAACAAATGAATTGCTACTGTGCTGGAAATCAGAGTACCTTGCCGGTATAAGTTGAAGCTTCTGTTGTAGTGAAACTGTCATCAAACACATCAAAATAAAGATCAAATGCATGAAAGATTTAAAATTGCTTAGGAGGAGGTATTGGATGTGCTGGCTGTACTTAAAGTAGATAAAGTACCAGGACAGGATGAAATACATCCAAATATACTATTGCAAGTGAGAGTGGAAATTATGGCGATGCATGGCATACCGCCCAAGAGGTGATGACAGAAGGGGAATTGTAAATGTGACACCCTTGTTCAAAAGAATGTGTAAAGATAAGTCCGGCAACTACATGCACTCAGAATCACGTGTGGAACGACCTTCCAGGGAAAGTGGTGGATGCAGTAACAAATACAATATTTAAAAGACATTTGGATAGGTACATGAATAGGAAACGTTTGGAGGGATATGGGTCAGGAGCAGGCAGATGGAGCAAGTTTAGTTTGGAATTATGTTCAGCATGGACTGGTTGGACTGAAGGGTCTGTTTCTGTGCTGTATGACTCAATGACTCTAGGACTTATAGAATGAGAAGTTAAGACAAATTTAACAGTGACTTGTGCAAATATGGGTTAATTGAAGCAAGTCAGCATGAAGTTTTGAAGAGCAAATCATGTTTAACTAACTTGCTGGACCTTTTTGATGATCTTTATAATGTTACGGATGTGGTGCATACATGATAATTGTTAAAATGCCACAGAACAGAATAGTGAGAACCAATTCAAGGACAGTAGCAACATGGATACAAAATCAGCTGAGCGACAAGAAACAAAGTGTAGTGTTAAAAAATGTTTTCTGGGCTTGAGAAAGTCTTGTAGTGGAGTTCCACTACATAAATGCCAAGCAATGACCATCTCCAATTAGAGAAAGTTGAACCACTCTTGACATTCACTGGCAGTACCATCATTGAATCTTCCACTACCAGCATACTGGAGGTCACCATTGACCAGAAACTCAACTCGACTTGCTATATACGTGCAGTGGCTACAAGAGCAGTTCAGGGGTTAGGAATACTGGAGTGAACAAGGTAAACGCAAAGTCACTGTCATCCTACCAGATCACAGTGCTGCTCCCTCATTAGAAAGAGATGTTAGGGAAGTGGTTTAACCTGAGGGCTACTATGCTTAGGAGAGTGGAGAGGTTGGGGAGGAGAGTCCTACATGGTAACATTATCTGGTGTGGGAAATCACCTCCTGACTCCACAAAGCCTGTACACCATCTACAAGGCATAACCCAGGAATGTAATGAAATGCTCTTCACTTGGCTAAATAAGTGTAGCTCCAACAATACTCATGAAGCTTGACACAACCCAGGACAAAGCGGCCTATTGATTGGCACCACATCTACAAACAACCATTGCCTCCACTATGCTCAGTAGCAGCAGTGTGTACTATCAGAATGCACTGCAGAAATTCACCAAAGATTTTTAGATAGCACCTTCCAAATCCATGACCACTTCCATCTAGAAGGACAAGGGCAGAAGTTACTTGGGAGCACCACAACATACAGCCTCCTCTCCAAGCCACTCAACATCCTGATTGGAAATATATTGTCAGTCCTTCACAGTTGCTGGGTCAAAATCCTGGGAATTCTCTCTCAAACTGTGTTGTGGGTCTACTTACAACATGTGGACTGCAGTGGTTCAAGAAGGCAGCTCACCAACACCTTGTCAAGGGCACCTAGGGCTGGGCTATAAATGCTGGTCTATCCAATGACACCCACATCCCACAAGTGAATGAAAAAAAAACAGTTACTTGGCATGTTTTTTTTTCCAAGTTAAGCTGACAATTCCCATTTCACTTTCACAGTTTCACTTTTTGTCATCTTTCATTAATTAATACTTTTGGCTTCTATTCTGAAATAGAATGCCCACATTCCCAATGTTAAATATGTCTACAAAAAGCCTGATGACCCTTTTAGTGCCAAATATTTCTCCTCATATTCATTTGGAACTCATTAAAGCACAGCTGCTTTAGGAGTTAAACATAGCTCCTTTAAGTAGCAATGTTCTTCTAACACCTCACTTATTCTTCTCTCAACATATTAATTTCTCTTTTCTTTTTCTCCAT
Source organism: Rhincodon typus (assembly GCF_021869965.1). NCBI lineage: Eukaryota > Metazoa > Chordata > Chondrichthyes > Orectolobiformes > Rhincodontidae > Rhincodon > Rhincodon typus. The sequence continues at coordinate 17,442,956 of NC_063339.1, forward strand.
TATCATCATGAAAAAGGGCAGAGCTTCTCTGAATTTTTCTGTTTTATTTCTCTTGAGCTTCAAATGAACTGCCATATGTGTACTTCTGTCGCTATTGGGAATCCTTAATACCCCAATAAGCTAAACAAAAGGGTCTAACTCTAAAATTGTGGACCCCTTCCTTCCTCTATGGCGTTTTTTAAAATTTATTCTGGGTTACTGGTGTGAATACCAAACTGCCTTGACATCCTTTGCAAGAGGGATAAGAGGATCCAGCCGAAGAACAGGCATGGGATGAGGATAATCCCTTTGTGGACACACTGTCAGGAGGGTTTGATTTAATTTGATTTATCATTGTCTCATGTACCTAGGTACAGTGATAAGTTTTGTTTTGCGTGCAGTATAGGCAGATCATAACATACAAACTGCAAAGGTAATAGAACAGAGCAAGGAATACAATGATATGGCTGCAGAGTAGGTGCACAAAGAGCGAGATGAACACTAAACTTAACATTGGAGAGGTCCATTCAGAAGCCTTATAACAGCGGGGAAGAAGCAGTTCTTGAATCTATTTGCGCATTTATCCAAACTTTTACACCTTCTGCCTGACTGAAAAGGGTACAAAAGAGTATGATCAGGGTGGGAACGGTCTTTGATATTGTTGGTTGCTGTCCTGAGGCAGCAGGAATTGTAAATGGAGTCAATGGAAGGAAGGCTATTTTGTGTGGCGGACTGGGCTGTGTTTGTGAGTCTCTGTAGTTTCTTGCAGTCTTGGGAACAGCAGTTGCCAAATCACACTGTGAAGCACCCAGATAGGATGTTTTCTATGATGCATCTGTCAAAAATTGGTAAGAGTCCCTGTGGACATGTCAAAATTCTTTAGCCCCACTGAGGAAATAGAGATGTTGTACTTTCTTGTCCGTTGTGCCAACATGGCTGGCCCATGAAGTGAACATCACTTCCAGGAACTTGATGCTCTCGACTACCTCCATTGCAGCACCATTGATGCAGACAGGCCTGTGCCCTCTTTTCTGTTTCCTGAAGTCAATGACCAGTTCTTTTGTTTTGCTGACGTTGATGGAAAGATTGTTTTCTTTACCCCATGCCTCTAAGTGCTCAATCTCTTTCCTATATTCTGTCTCGTTGTTGTTTGAGATCTACCCTACAATGGTGGTGTTGTCAGCAAACTTGTCAAAGGAGGTGGGACAGAATTTGGCCATATAGCCCTGAGTGTATAAGGAGTATAGTAAGGGGCCTAGTACGCAGTCTTGTGGGGCACCGGTGTTGAGGAGGGCAGGGGTGACATTTGACTGAAGAAAATGTACATTGAGTCCAGGAAAGATGGGGCTCTTCAGTTATACAGAGCAGCTGGGGTTGTTCTCCTTCAAGAAGGTGAGGTTGAAAGAAGATTTAATAAATGACTATCAGGGGTCTAGGTGTAGAGAAGAACTGTTTGTATTGACAGAAGGATCAGGAAGAAAAATACACTATTGGGAGGCGATTAGTGAAAGAAATAATGGTGTTTCAAGGAAGCATCTTTTATCAACAGCCTGAGACTGAGACTGAGGGGGACAGGGCTTTCAAAATGGAATGAATAAGCACCCTGAAGAGGAACTAATGCCATGAAAAAGTGTGCAGAAGAGAAAATAGCTGAGTTGTTCTTGTAGAGGGCCAGCAAGGACACAAGGGGACAAATAGCCTCCTTCAGTACATTAAGCATTCTTTAATTCTAGTAACATTTAAAATTACATTGTTGTGCAGAAAGAAGAAAGCTCTGTTTGTGACAAAAGTAGTTTTCAGAAAGTGGATCCTTGTACCTCTCGGTCAGTAAGTCTGATGAAGAGTTAGAGCACATCATTTTATAGCTAAGCTCCAGTCAAATGTTTTTTTTTAAATTTGGCAGATTGGAATTGACACTAAGCAGAAGGCAGGGTTAGAAATTCCATTTCATTCATCTTCTCTAATAAACACTTGCATTTTTAAAGTCTTTGCTTTGTTCTCCATATGAGAACATTTAGTGTTAAGCTCCTGTTGAGTGTAATGCCAGAAGAAGCGTTATCACAAAAAAGTTATTACATGTAAATCCAATAAATGTAAAATGCACTATGGAAATTGAGCTTATAAATATTTTTAAAAGCAAAAATAAATTATAAATAAATATGTTCGATCCATGTAATTTTCTAAACTTTAACATGATGGGAACAGGTTACAAAAGCAATGAACCTGTTTTGTCAAATGTAGAATGGATATCGGAAATAAAACAGAAAATGCTGCAAGTATTCAGGTCTGACTGACCTGTGAAAAGAGAAACAGCTCAGGTCGACAACCTACCATCAAAACTGGAAAAAAAGTTGGTGGTATAAGAGAAAGGGGGAATGGAGAGAATAGAACAAAAAGATCTGTAATAGGCTGGAAGATGGGAGCTGTTATTTCAAAAGGAATGATGGTGTAATGTGTTTATATTCCATAAAGAATCTAAAAATGGATCTCATGAAGATGTAAATAGTGATTAGCAGAACCATTATCAAAAGCTGCAGTGCAGAAAATAATGGAGAGAGAAGAAATGTTCTGAAATTATTGAACACTGTTTTGAATCTGATTTGCTGTAAAACACCTAATTGAAAAGTGAAGGGCTATTCCTTGAGCTTTCAATAAACTGTGTGTAAATTAGCTGCCATATTTCCTAAATACAATGGTGACTACATTTCTAAAGGACATTATTGGGTTCAACACACTTGAAGATGTTCTGAGGTTGTGAAAAGGTTCTGTAATGCAAGTGGTTTGTTTTTGCTCTGTGTTCTTTGACTAAAGTGAAGTTTCTGAGGCTATTGCCATGGCAATAAGGGTCAGTTCAGTGTTCAATTTATGTTCAATCACTTCAGTCTAGGGATCCATTTATCTAATTTTGATCCAAGTTCTTTTCCAAAGTTGTATCTGTTGCAATGTTGCAATTTGTGCTGTCAAATTCCCTTGAAACTGGGTCTGCAAGGTTGTTGCAATTTTCGAATGATGAATTAAAGAGATGCATGGGGAAAATGGATATGATCCCTCTGCACTGTAACTTGAAGAGGATTTGAGAATTTGGAAACAGGCCTTTACTTCTGTCCTTGAGTATATGAGAAACAATTTGATTCTGGAAAAAGTGTTATAAAGCCATAAAAATTAACTTTAACTGGAAAAAGATGATCATTATTCCAGGTTGTGAGTGCAGACAACCCAAATCCTTGTTCAAATTTGTTTAAACGCTTTCAGACCCTTCCTCACCTGCAAACTTTCCAAGCAACAACCTGACATAGTGTAATAATGGAAAAGTGTCATTAACAGTTCAAAATAGATCTTTAGCTCTCAATAGGTTAATGTCTATAAACTGACTAATAAATGGGTTTGAAACAACCAAAAAAATACTGCTTGGAGGAAAGATATGGGACATAATGAAATATAAAGATGTATAAAGGAGACAACCTGCCTGCTAAAAGCTGACCAAGCATTGTGACTGATAAAGTCCTCTTAATTGCTAATAATTCTACCTTCCTTCATTATATCTTGCGCCTTTGCCCTCTGATTTAATTACCAGTTACTGAGAATTAAAAGAAAGACAATTAGTTTGCCACAATCTGACCATTGTTTAGAGCTGTCTCATGACCAAACATATCTGTATGCCCATTTTACTGACCTAAACTCTAGTGCTGAATTGACTTCATCTGTTTATTCTTCGGACTATTCAACAAAGTGACCTTGAAAATAATGTGCAACCTTGCTAGTTAGGCTGTCAACATTTCAAATTTTAAAGCTCTTTGTTTTTGTTTCCCACCAACTGCTCTCTTCAAAGAAACGAGAAGCAATGGCAATTTGACCTGCTACTGTTTCAGAAGAGGTAGGCTAAACCAGAAATGAAATCGATTGGCATCAGCACGGAGGGCATTTGGTACCCTCAGTGAGTGGAAGTCCCACCACTGAGAGCTGCTGGCCAACCTTTCTGTTCAAGCAACAGCAGAACTGAGTACTGAGCTCAGCTAGGACCATAAGCACTTCTAAAAAGAACACTGATAGCGACCACGCCCAGGACTTTTGGCTAAATACTAATTACTTTCCTGAGATATTGGGCAGGTTCATTTTGAAGGCCAGGAAGGGAGGAAGAAACATGGCAGTGGAGTGGGGTAGTGGGGTTGGTGGTGGTCAATGATCACAGGTTGGGGTGGTGGGGTGGGGGAAGTGAGGTGTGTTTGATATACCCAATGCACCATGGGCACCTTGCCAAATGATGATCATTGTGCCCTTCTGCACCTTTCATGGGTTTTGGGGAGAAAAGGTCCTCCTGACTCTCACACATAGACACATATACACGCACATGTACACTTACATGCATACACACACATGCTCGCACACACATATGTACACATATGCACACACATGCACATGCATGCACTTACACACATGCATACATACACAGCTGCATATACATATGCACCTGCACGCACCTGCACACACGCACACACTATTCCCCTAAAGTTGTACAGTATTTCCCTATTTTACCATTTCTTTGTATTTTGTAATTGTAATTAATGGTGAAAGAAAATATCATCATTGCAGCTCCTTTCAAACTAATTAAAAGTGAAAAGTGAAATCAAAAAAGACAAAATTGTCTTGTACCTGCTTGAAATGGGTGCTCCATCAGTTCCATTTAAATGAGGCTGTGTCCTTTAAAAATGCTGCATTTATTTTGTTGCGGACACACGAAGGTATCACCTCATTTCTACTTGTCCATCACCCAAGGGTGACCTTAAAAGAGAGTTGCAGCCAGTTCAACTCTTGGGTGCATTCGATCACTGTTTTGTGACATTGACTGTCAGTTTCTTTTGGGTTTGAAGATGTTTTCCTCACCTTCGCCTTCGAGGTGAGAGAGGACTTTCAAGGATGGTATTGGCAACTCTGTTAATGGGGGAACAGTGTGTGCTGCGAGTTGATGCTGTGGCTTCAAGAAGTGACCAACTCATCTACCACACTCTCCATCACACTTGTGTGAGCAGATGTTAAGCCTTTAAGTGTCTGATGCTATGTTAGTTAGTCCTCTGTCCTCCTGAGGGGACTATCACCACCCCTTCATGTTGTTACAGTCATAGTCGTAGAGTTGTACAGCACATAAACAGACCGTTTGGTCCAACTTGTCCATGCTGACCAGATATAATCTAGTCCCATTTGTTAGCAGTTGCCCCATATTTGTCTAAACCCTTCCAATTCATGTATCCATCCAGATGCCTTTTAAATGTTGTGGACTTCGGCATTGTCCCTACATCTGAGCCAGGTATTCAAGTCCCACCTGCTCCAAAGGTGTGGAATAACATCTCTGAACAGATTGATCAGAAAATATATATTTAAATTTCGGCAAGAAAATGTGACATTGCCCCTTTAAATTCAGCACCAGGAAGGTATGGCTGCCAACTTCCCATTCACAATGCAAATGTTGTTAACGAATGCTGCAAATCCGGAATTAAAACAAAATGGTGAAAGTATGCTGCAGCTCCTTCTGAAAGTTGACAGGGCCAACAAAGGTGCTAATACATAGGAATCATTGACCCCCAGCTTTCTCTTTCTGTGTATTGATGAGCCTGTTGTATTCCCTTCCCATTTCTGTTCTTAATTCACATTCAGAGTACCGTCCTTGTTTCCCTCTGATATTGAGGTCACTGCTTTCTGGCAATGGCAGCCATTTTCTTGCTCCATTTTGCTGTTCTGGGCCAATTAAAAAAACATACATAAATCAGGACAACCAGGTTTAGTATTTACAGTGTTAGACTGAACAGCAAAATAAATGCATCCTCTCCCTGTCCCTCCACCCACCGTTTCCAGGAGAAAACAACACTATTTTAAAAATAAATCCCTTTCTCTCTGCAGCATCATCAATTCATAATATTGGGTTTTGGCTGGCAGTGCAATCTGAGACCCTCAGAGTCATTACAAGGAAGATTAATTCCTAGCATGTTTGTAAATATAATTTGTTCCTCCCAGTCCGAAGGCCTGAGTTAAGCACTTTAGGTATCGGGCTGCTGAGCTAACATCTGTCAGAGACCAGGGAGCTCAACACAGGGAGTGAACCAAACCATTGGACTCCATGCATGGTGGTTAATTGCAGTCTTGGCAGGTAGCAAGGTTTACAAATCTTTTGTAGAAACTAATATCTCTGCTCCACACCATTTTCCTCTGAGCATACCTATTAACAGCTCAGAGGCTATCTGAATTTCCTTTTCAAGTTTTGCCACTAGCTGTGCAGTTTGTTCAGCTCCTACAAGATGTTGCTGGAAAATTGCTGCTGGCAAAATAGTTCATGCGAAACAAGAAAATACTTAAAATTTTTTCATATTGGTTAAAAATGGGACATTTTACCTGCTGATGTGACTCAGCCTGAAAGCAGAACGTGCAGTAGAATTAATAATTAGCATTTTATATCTATACTGACAATATACCTAGCCTGAAACATTCTTCAGCATCCCTCCCCTTCCCTCCCAAGTCTGACTTTAATTTCTCCTTCTCCTGAACTCTTGTCTTATCCCCGGGTACAGTCAGCGATGTCTCGACACGTGATTCGAAGTGTGTTTCTCAAGTAGAATTCTGAATAAAATTTAGAGTAACAAGCCTCTGTGCCTCAGAGAGGGTAACAAAAGAGAGTTATATCGTTCTATGTTTGATAACATATGCTTAATAATTGGCGCTGACTGCCCTCGATTATTCAGGCTTGGCTGTGGATTCACGGCAAAGTGAACAAATTGTTGGAAGAGCTGGCAAACTGAAGCAGGGTATAACAAGATGTAGAGCTGGATGAACACAGCAGGCCAAGCAGCATCAGAGGAGTAGGAAGGCTGACGTTTCGGGCCTAGACCCTTCTTTAGAAATTCTGCTTGGCCTGCTGTGTTCATCCAGCTCTACACCTTGTTATCTCAGATTCTCCAGCACCTGCAGTTCCTACTATCTCTGAAGCAGGGCATAGATATCTTAAAGCTCTGTCAATTGATCCTGTCACCCATATAGAATGTTGACCCATTTCTGAATTGCTGTGAGGTGTATGAACTATTCAACAGTTATGATCAGAGGTTTGATGCAGAAGTTTGCAAATGTTGAGCAAAGATTTGAAGAAATCAACATGGACTTGAAATTCCATCTGATGGGGGAGGCAGATTAGGAAATAATTGACGCACAGAGCTCAATGTTGGACTTTCTCTCCACCCCACCCAGCCCAGAAAATACATTCCATTGTCTCAGAACAAGATTTATCATGTTAATTGATACATCCACACATGTGGGTCAAAGATAGACTGGGCCATTTTGAGGCAACAATTATTTGAGAGGATGGCAAAGAATGGACTAGTAATGCTTAGGAATAGATGGCAGTGAATGGTGAGGAGCTTATGGGCAGAACTTATTCAGCTTAACTTCAGGGGTTGAACTGTTGGGATACCTCCTTAAAGCAGTGGAGAAGGGAGTTGAGGTTACTGTCATGGTCGAGCCAGTGACAGGCACTACAATGAGGACAACGAAAGATGCCAAAGGTAGAACTGAGGGAGGTTCTATGTTCTTCAAGAGGAGATGCAAGTACAGGACAAAAACTGAATATTTGATAATGAGCAGCTCACCTCCTCAGAGCTTCTATTCCACTTACAAGTATGAAACAGGAGCATTTTAAAATATTTATTCTTCCCTGTGAGGCAGGTGTTTCTGGCAAGGCCAGGTTTTGTTATCCATCTCTATTTGCTCTTGAATTGAATGGTTTGCTGAGCTATTTCAGTGGGAAGTTTTGAATCAATTATATATTGCCCTGGAATTGCAATGTAGGCCAGATTACATGAGCGTGGCAGATATTCTGCCCTAAAATAATGCAGTGAAATACTTACTGCTCCTAACCTCTCTCAAGGAATGTCATCCAGTTGGGACTACTTATTTAATCAACACAATTGCTTTTGGACTCAATATCAACCCTTCCATTGCTCTGTGCTCTGTGACTGCAATGGCTACAGTGTGCATGAAGTTCTGTCACAAATTAACAGACTTCTTTACAAATACCACATTATTTGGACCAACAAGGAGGAAAAATCCTTTGCTATTCACCTTATTTATGCCCCTCATGATTTTGCGAACGTCCTTAATGTCACCTTCAACCTCCTACGCTCCAGGGAAAAAAGTCCCAGCCTATCCAGCCTCTCCTTATAATTCAAACCTTCCAGTCTTGGTACCATCCTTGTAGATCTTTTTTGCAGCACTGCTGGATACATCAAAAAGTTTAACTTCAAACTTCTCAGTTTTTCTGGCAATTAAATGAATCCATACTGAAGCTGATTACTAAACTGGGTGGCATGATGTTTCAGTGGTTAGCACTGCTGCCTCACAGCACCAGGGACCCAGGTTTGACTTCCCCCCTCAGGCAACTGTCTGTATGGAGTTTGCGCATTGTCCCTGTGCCTGCATGACTTTCCATTAGCTGCTCTGGTTTCCTCTCACAGTCCAAAGATGTGCAGGTTAGGTGGATTGGCCATGCTAAATTGCCAAAAGTGTGCAAGTCAGGTGGATTAGACATGGGAAATGCAGGGTCACAGTGAAAGGGTGGGAGGGATGCTCTTCGGAGGGGGCAGTGTGGACTTGTTGGGCCAAATGGCCTGTTTCCACACTGTAGGGATTCCATAAACTCTTCCTTGCCAAGTACAATTTACAAATTTGTGATGTGTTAAACAAAAAGTCTTGGTTGTTTCTGATCTATGGGATCAGATATGCAGAGGGTAAACTTTTGTTTCAACTTGCTATTTCCTCATCTGTAGAAGTGACTGGGTGCCACATTACGAGTACACAAGCATAAGTGTAGGATTTCTCCCTTCGATCACTGTTGCAATATCAAATTCAAAAGGCGAGCGCCTCACATGTCTATCACGCTTGGAGCATCACATTTCAAAGTGTCAAAAGACGGTAAATAAGACTGTTATTTCAAGCTGATTTCCTCTGACTTGTAGCCAAAAATCTACAAGCACCTGGCCATCTGAAAAATTCCCTCACCAATGGCAATTACCCTCTAATTGACCTCTCATTAAACCTATTTTAAACCCAGCTCCACATTACATAATGTAAAGCTCCTCTTGATTTATCCAGCCATATCATGCTGGAGGAGATCTATCTATAATAAAATTTATATTAATGTGCATCCAATATGCTGAAACTGTCCTCTGCTTTGCAAAATCACTTTTCAGAAAGTTCTGGTAAATCAACTATGCCTTTATCCTCATTTCTTTAATGTATACATGAAGTGGTTGTCTTGTCTTGTACCAGGTAATTCATTAGGGTGGTTACCAAGGGTGCAAGTTTTATCTATTCAATATTTGTTATAGTTTCTCTTAAGTATACTACATTATGGGTCCTATCTTCATAGGAATAGTAATCTAACAGCCTAAATTACACTTTCCTATCATTTTTCTACAGCTAAGCAGATACTGCATCATTCTCATTGTTAATGAATTCTAATTGTTCTATAAATCCCCACTGTTTGATATGCAGCTGAAGTTATATGGCAGATTTGTGACCAAATATTTCTCTTACAAAGTAGTAATATTAAACTGTATTTTAAAAAAACCTTAATTGCACACGTTCAGTGCTCAAAAAAACTGATTTACCATTATCACTGGCCTTAATCTAGTTTATTATACCCTTTAATTTTTGGCTTTGTTGGTAATTTATTGCATAGGTGGTAATGCGCAATAATTGTGATTAATTTGCCACCCACAATTCAACTTCAGCGCAATAATGGCTAACGTACATTTAAGGTTCAAAGCACAATTTTGCAGCAAGTAATTCTGCAGAAGGACATTTCTGTTGGGGTCACATGTGGGATTATTTTCTTTCAATTTGACACTGTATTGCTTTTTTGTGAGCCTCATCAAGTCTTGTTGTTTCACTGAAGTGCACAGAACATGAGTGCAGGTGGCCAAGGATATAAAGACCTGTTGATGTGGTAAGGCAGAAAGAGGTACACTGCACAATGCAGAAGATCATTCAGGCAGGAACAAAGAGTTGCATGAAGACCGGTAAACAGAGAAAGGTAGACTAAGAGCAGAAACGTAAATAATGTTAATGGTTATAGGGTGCAGAAATGTGTCAAAAGTGAAGGAGAAAAGGAGGCAACAAGACAAGGGTTGTAAAGAAAGAAAATCAATACAGAAAGCAACAGACACCAAGGATAGAGATGGTCATGGATATCAGGACATTGAGAAATGCAGAGGTCTTTTCAATGCTGGTGTTGAAATATGTAAGCATGGAAACTATTATAGAAAAATACAGACCCTGGGTCAAATGCAACACAAAGCTTCTGGACATGATGTGACAATTAGATTAAGGAAAAGAGAGATGAATATCAGGGCCATAAAAGGTGTAGCGAGTGACACATATAGGAAATAAAGGACAAAGAGAGACAATTCAGACAGATACAGACTGTAGGTCAAAGAAGTGGAATGGAAATTATATCAGTCTTGCATGGCTTTCGTATGCTAGTTGAAAGATTTCAGCCCATTCCATCTGTCTAAGTGTGGCATAGGTGCAGGTAACTCCTGATCTTGTTGGGTTATTTATTGTCTGGATAGTGGCACCCTTTATACATGTACCAGTGTATATCTAAGCCTGTTGGTGAAATAAAATACCACTGAATTTATAGCTTCTACTAGCATCAATGTATCAGCAATTAATCTACTATTTAAAAGTACTTTAAACCACCCTTCTTATTTTCTTGGTTTTCCATGCTATGGAAAACATATTATTCTTTCCTGTCAAGATTATGATAAACCCTGAGATAACAGTGTGGAGGAACACAGCAGGCCAGGCAGCATCAGAGGAACAGGAAAGCTGTTGTTTTGGGTCGGGACCCTTCTTCAGAAATTCTTATGATAAACCTTTATGCTGTATTTGGATAGCCACTTTGAAAATCAGCAGTGAGGTGCCACTGAAATGGATTAGCTTTATATCTTCTGGGTTATCTAAGACTGGAAACTTGAATATGCATTTTTCTGAACTTAATTTTTTCAATGTTTTATCTGTTGTCCAGACCTTTTTGAAAGAAGCATGCTTCATCATCATATTCAGCTCCAATACATCATTATTGCATTGAGTCTAATCTGATTATACAACCAATTTAACTACCCTATCAAACTTTTCAACTGATCAGTTTCTTCCCCGGATGCAAGATCAACTTTCGTTAGTGACCTGGCCATCAGGATATTATTAACTCTTCCAAGTCACACTGTTGATCCAAAGTCAGTCCGGACTTATTCTGCTTAATACTGCAGCCTGAACACCTGATACTTGGCTTTTAATCTTAAACTCCTTCTTCCTTTTCTCGATTGCACGTTGCTCAAAGTTTGTTGAAGCTCCTCACAGAAAATCATTGAAACATATCATAAAAATGCCTGTTAGCTTCTCTTTCTGATGCTAATCGAACACAACTGGAAGTGCTCTGAGTTGAATGCAAGCTACTTTCAGCAAGATGGACTTAAGTAAGAAATATCATATTCTTGTGACATCATTCAACCCATAAACTTACATGTTTCTCCTTTGGGAAGGTCATAATCCATGCCAAGTATCTATTTCATTTTTCCATTGATCGTAGAATCATAGCGTCATACAGTATAGAAACTGCGTATTCGCTTCAACTAGAGCACACTGACAATGTTCCCAAACTAAACTTGTCTCACTTGCTTGTGTTTGGCCCATATCACTCCAAGACTTTCCTATTCATGTACTTATTCAAATGTTATTTAAATGTTATAACTGTATCTGCATCCATCACTTCCTCCGACAGTTCATCCCACACACGAACTACTCTCTGTGTAAAAATGTTGCCGTTCATATCCTTTTCCAAACTTTTTCCTCTCAGCTTAAAAATATGCCCCCCCTAGTTTTGAATTCCCCGACCCTAGGGAAAAGACCCTTTTTATTCACCTTATTTATGCCCCTCGTGATTTTATAAACCTTTACAAGGTCACCCTTCAACCTCCGATGCTCCAGTGATAAAGGTCCCAGCCTGTCCAGACCATTTTTATGACTCAAACACTCCATATCCAGCAACATTGTGGTAAATCTTTTTTGAATCCTCTCCAATTTAATAATATCCTTTGTAAAACAGGGCAACCAGAACTGCACACAGTATTTCAGAAGAGGCCTCACCAATGTCCTTAACAACCTCAACTCCTATACTCAAAAGTCTGAGCAATGAAGGCAAGTGTGTAAAATGGTTTCTTAACCAACCTCTCTACCTCTGAGGCAAATTTAAAAGAATTATGCATCAGAACCCCAGGTGTCCCTGTTCTATAACACTACCTAGAGCCTTACCATTAATTGTATAGGTCCTGCCTTTTGTTTGTTTTACCAAAATGTAATGCCTCAAATTAAATGCCATCTGCCACTCCTCAGCCCATTGGTCAACTGATCAAGATCCCTTTGTAATCTTAGATAACCTTTTTCACTGTCTACTACACTCTTAATTTTGCCATCATCCGCAAACTTACAAACCATGTCTCTTACATTCTCATCCAAATCGTTTATACAAATGACAAACAAAAGTGGACACAATACCAATCCCTGTGGAATGCATAAAGTTCAACATCACAGAGGTTCAGTGGAAATTTGCATCCTAACATCCTACAATGCATTTCAGAAATTCATCTTAAAATTAACTAAAATTTCAATCTTCTGTCTGAAAAAAACTTTTAATTTCTAATGTTCTCCTTTAGTCAACCATCCTCTGTTGCCAACACCAACTTGGATCCAAATCTATGGGGGAAGTCTAACTCAAGATACATTTTCTTTGTAGATAGTTTATTGACTACTCAGTCACCCAGCTCTTACCACACTTGGTACCACCTATTCCCCCTTTATGTTTACATGGTCACTAAGTCTATAACTAGGCAGACATAGTCTAAGAATTAGGGCCAAACAGTTCAGGAGAGATGTTAGGAAACATTTCTACACACAATGCATGTTAGATGGTGGATCAGTTATTAATTTTAAATCTGAGATAGATAATTTTTTTGTTCAACAAAGGTGTTAAGGGATATGGGGCAAAGGCAGGCACATGGAGTTAGTCCACAGATCAGCCATGATTTTATTGAATGGTAGAACAGGCTCGAGAGGCTGAATGGCCTATTCCTGCTCTTATGTTCCTATGTAATAATCAATTAGTCCCAGTCAGTAGCATCAACTCTTGCTGTACTGACAATGTAGTAGGTACCATAATGGGAACATCTTGGGTGTCAGTTAGGGGCAACTGAACTGCAAAAGTGGTGCTGGCCAAACATTAGCTAAGACTAACAGGTGGTGACTGCCCAGCAAGACTGTACCATGGCTCTCATTCTACCTTGAAAGGAGATCAGGCTTGGATCCAGGTCTGAGCCCAAATATGGATCCCAATTTCACTGCTATAATGACATTTATGCTGAATTACTTGTAATTAGAGAAACCAAGGATGAAGGAGTACCTGGTATGAGATGTCTCTCCTCTGCTGCTCTGTTCCCTCTGACATTAGATGCCATGTTGAGACAGATGGAGGTTCTGTCTTAAGTAGATACCAATGAAACTTCAAAATGCTGAATTGGAACTCGACATGTTTTGGTCCTGTGAGAAATTGTGTCCCTTTGGTATCTTCCTGGGTGACTCATGCCAGACTTGCAATCCTGGAGCTGTCAGAATTTGGAACATAAACTATAATCTCTTGTGATCTGGTTTAAATCTGGCCTGGACTGATGGGATCAAAGCTTGGCCTGGCACTTCAATTTATGGTGAAATTGTTTCAAGCATTCTCTGTGTTGATCTCAGACATGGTGGGTTCTTATTCATTTTGCAAACTAGCATGGAACTAAGAAATTGTTAGAATGACCCAGTGGATTTCTGATGAGAGCCGGCACTTTTTGACTGAGACACAATGCTAAGAGAGAGGAGAGAGATAGAGAATTTCACTCTGCATTTCACCATCCTGTACTTGACCTGGGAGTGCTTGGTGTTGACAATAGGCTCCCAAAATGAAAAGTATTCTATTCTTCAACATTTAATATTTCTTGATGCACATGACAAGAAGAAACAAAAAGTTAAACAAAGCAAGAGAGCGGTCCCGACCTGAAATGTCGACTTTCCTGCTCCTCTGGTGCTGCCTGGCCTGCTGTGTTCCTCCAGCTCCACACTGTGTTATCTCAGTCTCCAGCATCGGCAGTTCTTGCTATTTCTAAGAGAGCCTTACAAATTTTTCATGGGCTATAACTTCAGCATTTGCTGCCAATCCCTAACTGCCCCTGAGAAGTGATGGTGAGCAATCTGCTTGAACTGCTGCAGTGCCATTCAATAAGATTCTAACTGATCCGATCTGGATCTCAATTCAACACTCCTGCCTATCGCACATCACCCTTGACTCCTTGTCCTATTCTAATTCAATTTTGAATAAATTCAAAGACTCAATCATTGCTGTTTTCTTGGGAAGAGAATCATACAGAGTAACAACCATGTAAACAAAAGAAATTTTAACTTGTCACAATTCTATCTTTTGGTGGGCAAGAATCCCTACAGTGTGGAAGGGGGCTATTCAGCCCATCAAGTCAACTCACACCCCCCTGACTCTATCTCTGTAACACCACACCTACCATGGCTCGTCCACCCAGCTTGCACATCTTTGGACAGAAAGCCGCAGAAACACAGGGAGAATATGCAAACTCACACAGACTATCACTCAAGGCTGGAATTGAACCCAGGTCCTTGGGAGGCAGCAGTACTAACCATTGTACTACCCTGTCACCTACAAGACTTAGCTGCAACTTTATGGAACCAACTTCGTAATACAGAGTCACTAATCACTTCTAATTAGGGAGGGATCCCATCCTCTTTGGAGGATAAATTAGTTTTAAACACATGCATTTCAAAGCAGGTTTAACATGAGCACAGTAAACAACAGATGACACTTGCCAAACTGGAATAGAAGCACTGGGGAGAGCTTGACTTTGTATTGCATAAATTGGCTAATACTGAAACAGTGTGATAGTAGGCTGTTGAGACCTCAAAGGTCGAAATAAAAATCTGGTGAGTTATAAAACAGGTGGCCCACTCATTATTACCAGAATCATGCAGTCAAAACGTTCGCCATTCTGCTTAAAAGTGAAGTACATTTCAGGAAATCACACTCAATTCTCAATATTTTCAGTGAAGACAATAAATGAACATCATGTTTTAAGATTAAAGACTGCAACGTCTTGCAATCATACCGTGGTTAATGGGATGAACATTCATGTTAAAAAGAAATTGTCCTTATCCCAGGTCAAACAATTCTTGACAGGAAATGACAGGAGAAGAAGAATGAGTCACCCCCAACACCCCCAGCCCAGCACCTCACACCCACCAGAGGGTGGGGGTGGTGGCTACAGTTTAACAGTTGATGGCTGCTGGTATAGGTGAAGGTCAGCTGCCCATGCTCTCACACAGGAAATGATACATTCATTCATGGGAAGATCTAAAGCCATAGAGGGAGAGAACAAGAAGGAAAGCAATTTTATCGACTTCACTTAGATCTTTGTTTCAAAACAGATTTAGGCTTGTTTTTACTTCCTTTCAAAATATTTGCTGAAGGGAGAGCAATGTATTTATAGGTAGGCACTTATAATAATATGCCTTGATAAGTAGATTCTAGAAAATCACATGCAATGTTTGAAATGCAAAGAAAAGGTCCAGTTGCAACACTTCAGATCAGTGCATTTGTTGTCATAGTAACAGACACAATCAGCCTGTGACCTTTGAGACCAAATGGATAAAGATTGGATGGATGGCCAAGCGAGTAAAATGAAGGGGTCGGATGAAAGACTGTGTGTGATATGGATCTCAGGCACTCCAGCATTCAGCACACAGGCTAAAGTATCACATCCAAGAACAGACCGATCAATGAAGGCTTTTTGCAGCTTCAAAGAGATCTCATTAATGCTCGAAAGGTGCCTGCACTTGTGCCCTGGCGACCTTTTGGGAGTAGCCTTAGCAAGCAACTAGCTCAATATTTATGCAGTGGAACAAGAGATGCTAGGATCTTCAAGAAGTACGGCAAGTTACTGTACATGTCAGACATACAAAACGGGAGAGAATAAAAGTAATAACCCAAGTTTGCATGAAATTCTAATTACAAATGTATTGATAAGAAGTTGGCATTACTGGAGTGTTGAGTTTTCGTGGTATCAAGGTATTGTGACTAGATTTGAGAAGGCATTACACAAGAGGAGATGATATAATTAAATTATATGTGCTGCTGTCTGATAGCCCAGACCATACACCACATGTCCTTTAGAAGGACAACATACTGTATCAGAGCAACATATAAAGACCACTTTAAAGAATTTCAGTTCAGTTTACAACTTCAATCTGACTTTTCAACTTATGAGTTATTTTCAAAGCACTGGGCTAAAACAGAAATAAGGCATCAATCTGATAAGTCAGTCTACAATTGAATATATATTTTTAACAAACAAACACAGAAAATGCTGGAGAAACTCAGCAAGTCCAGCAGCATGTGTGGAGAGAAAAACAGAATTATTTTGGATCCAGTATGACTCTTCTTCAGAAAGTAAACATTTTTAAGATTAAGAAATGCCCTGGCAGATCTCAGTTATTACTGAAAATCCGTTTTCCAAAATGTCCCTTGTTTTCGGGGAATTGAAGAGCTCAGCATCACAATGTTACAATTACACTATTTGCTACTCTTTGCAGGCTCGTTGACTCAAACAGATCTGCCTCCTTAAGAAATTCCATTCCTTATGCAATTGTCCTAGTTCTCCACTCACAGCCAAAGCAGGAAATCACTGCTTGAAAGGTGGCAGATGTTGAAACGATCATTGCACTAAAAAGCACTGAACAAACACTTGAGTTGCTTTGCGTTATGTGACTAGAACTTGAAAGTAGAATTAGGCCAGATAGCACTTTTACAGCAGTAAGACATAATGGGGCAAATGTATTATCACATTTTCCGTGTTTCTGTGCCTCTATCACCAACACCTTTAGGGACTAAAAACAGTGTAAATGGGTAAAATAGCTATTTAAATTGTTTCTCCATGGATTCTGTTAATTGTTCAGTAAAGTTCTTCCAGGTATTTGTGACAACTCCCACATAAAGGCGTGACCTCACTGTCTCAATGTGTTGATCTTTATCACAGGTTCCTGACATTCAGTCGTGCACGGCGGCTCTTTTTTTAAATTTTTCAGTTTCCACCTGCATACCACGTACATTATTTTTTGACGTGATACTCCTTTGTTTTGTCTGTCTCACTATTTTACACACCCCATCCTGATCTTACTGTCTGCAGCTTATTGCCAGTTACCTATGATCAGTTAAATTGTACAATTCTGTGTACAAGGAAGGCAATTTGAAAATCAAGACATTGTGTAATCAGGAACCAATGTATCAACTGTGGACAACTTCAGGTGGTGTGAAAGGTGTAAGAGGGTAACTCTTGCTCTGAAGGAAGATGATGTTGATGAAAGTTTACTGGAGAGAATCAACATGGTGCCCAGTCCAGACTGGGGGCACGAACAGATCACAATATGAAGTTTTTAACATCCATTAAAAAGCCCAAAACAAATGGTGATACTGCTTTGTAGAGCACCTGCACTCTGTTCGTGACAAACGACAACACCTTCCAGTCGTGAACCACTTCAACTCCTCCGCCCACTCCCTGGCCAACATGTCAATCCTGGGCCTTCTCCAGTGTCACAACGACGCCAACCAGAAACTGGAGGAATAGCACCTCATATTCCGCCTTGGGAGCCTACAAACCAGCGGTCTCAATGTGGACTTGACCAGTTTCAAAATCTCCCCACTCCTGGCCTCATCCCATGACCAACCTTCCCTCTCATCCCCGCCTCCTTGACCTGTCCATCTTCTCTCCCACCTATCTGCTCCTCCCACCTCACTGACCAAACCCCACCATTGCCCACCTGCACTCATCTATCATCATTCCACCTACCTTCTCCAGCACCACCCCTCCTCTCTCTATTTATTTCAGAGCTTCCTTCCCCCTCCCCCATTTCTGAAGAAGTGTCCTGACCCAAAACGTCAGCTTTCCTGCTCCTCTGATGCTGCCTGGCCTGCTGTGTTCCTCCAGCTCCACATTGTGTTATCTCTGACTCCAACATCGGCAGTTCTTACTATATCTGAGTGGTACATTTAATTTCTTCTTCTGTCAGTGAATATACATTACCCAGAATCAAGTTAAAGGTGCCATTGCAACTCAAATGGAACATTGCTGGAGACCTTGATGACACATTGCAAACGGCTGATTTGAGTTACTCATGCGTTGTCTTTGGTAGCTCCACCAAAGTTACACCATGACAATTTTCAGGCGCTGATCTCTAGCTTTTCATTCCCATCTTTGTTGCATTTAGAGTTCTTTATGGGGCTTGCAGCAAAATGTGCAAAGAAAAATTGGGCTTGTAATAAAAAACAGCAGCGAGCATAGAAGCATAGAAGAGAGGAGCAGGAGGAGGCCATTTGGCCCTTAGAGCCTGCTCCGCCATTCATCATGATCATGGCTGATCATCCAACTCAATAGCCTAATCCTTCTTTCTCCCCATAACCTTTGATCCCATTCACCCCAAGTGCTATGTCTAGTCGCCTCTTGAATACATTCAATGTTTTGGCATCAACTACTTTCTGTGGTAATGAATTCCACAGGCTCACCACTCTTTGGGTGAAGAAATGTCTCCTCATCTCTGTCCTAAGTCATCTACCCCAAATCCTCATACTGTGAGCCCTGGTTCTGGACACACCTGCCATTGAGAACATCTGAACTCTAACAAAAACAACCCCAACCTAGTCAATTTCTCCTCATATGTCAGACCTGTCATCCCCAGAATCAGCCTGGTGAACCTTCGCTGCACTACCTTGAGAGCAAGAGCATCCTTCCTCAGAAAAGGAGACCAAAACTGCACACAATATTCTAGGTGTGGCCTCACCAAGGCCCTGTGCTGCAGCTGCATGCTTACCTTCAGCAACTGGTGCACAAGGACACCCAGGTCCCACTGCACACTCCCCCCTCCCAATTTACAGTCATTCAGGTAGTAATCTGCCTTCTTGCCTTTGCTTCTGAAGTGAATAGCCACACATTTATCCAAGTTATACTGCATCTGCCATTGATTTGTCCACACACCCAACCTGTCGAGATCATACTGAAGGATCTCTGCATCCTCGTCACAGTTCACCGTCCTACTCAACTTAGAATCATCTACAAACTTGGAGATATTACATTTTGTTCCCTCATCCAAATCATGAATATATATTGTGAATAGCTGAGGTCCCAGCACCGATCTCTGTGGCATCCCATTAGTTACTGCCTGCCAATTTGAAAAGGACCCTTTAATTCCTATTCTTTGTTTCCTCTCTGCCAACCAGTTTCCTAGCTATCTCACTACACTTCCCCCAATCCCAAGCACTTCAACCTTGCACAATGATCTCTTATGCGGGACTTTGTCAAATACTTTCTGAAAGTCCAAATATACCACATTGACTGGCTTTCCCTTGTCAACTCTACCTGTTACATCTTCATAGAATTCCAACAGATTTGTCAAACATGATTTCTCCCTCATAAATCCATAGTGACTCTGTCTGATCCTGCCATGCTTTCTAAATGATCTTCTATAAAATCCTTAACAATGGATTCGAGAATTTTTACCACTGCCGATTTTAGGCTCACTGTTCAATAATTCCCTGTTTTCTCTCTATCTCCCTTTTTGAATATTGGAGTGACATTAGCAACCTTCCAATCTGCAGGGACTGTTTCAGAGTCTACGGAATCCTGGAGAGAATCCAGATACAGATTCACTCTGGGGCTGTTGCTGTAAGGGAACCTATGCAGCAGCAGGAAGAGCTCGTGAAAGTGTAATGAATATTGACAACACATTCTACATTGTAATCTAACATTAACAAACTGGAAAGTCTATACAACATTAGCCTAATGTCATCAATGACCAGGACAAGATTGTTCAGTTCTCAGATACTGATGTCTCATTGCTGAAGAAAACATCAACAACTTATAAAAAGCCACCAAAATGTTTTCAGGATGTAGCAAGTCTCAAAACTTTGCAATCCAATTGTCTTCCTCCCAAGCAACACTTTTTTAATCGTATATGGGTTGAAATCACGCTGTACACATTAGTAATGAATGCATTAATATGCTGATATCAAATTCTTCTGTCTGCTATCTTAATGAGGTTTTAAACTGAGTGGGTTATGCCAATTGTTAAGGTGCTATACTAAGGCACATGAACAATGTAGCATGCTGTTTCCTAATATCAAGTAGAGTGAATCTAACTCTGTGCATTTTATTTTTACAGGCATGGAATTTCTCAGCAGAACTTTCCAAAATGTTAATCACTAGGGATTATGTTGTAGGGCAGGATTTTATTTCATCCTCTAAGAGATGTAAGTGATAAAATGAGTGTGAAACACATGTCTTCTGGCAGTTCACAGAAGAATAGAAATTTACATTGGAACGTTCCTCTGGGCTTGTTCTGATCGGGTGCCAGTACTTTGTTAGAGGATTGATGGAAATCCCTGTGGTGTGGAAGGGACTTTAACACTACCCACCCAGGAGAAACCAAGGCTCCTTACCTGTCAGAAAGGTGCCTGGACCTCACCTAATTTAAAATAATTTAACCCTGAGCCTTTCTTAGGTTTCATCAGCTCCATTATTAGCAGAACTGAGGTAGCCCCCCTTCAAAAATATATGTGAATGACTTAGCATACAGACACTAATCCTTCAAAAGCATGGACATTTGAGATTGGACAAGTCTCAATTGTGCACGGTTCTTCCTGTACCTTCCTCAATATTGCAACAAAAGAAGTTTTGCATTAGATTATTTTAGGTTCTATCAGTAACAGAATCCATCTGGAGGACAATAGTGTTCTTTAATTACTCTAAACACACATGTTATGGCATGGACTAGTTAAATGCAACTTCAATCACATTTAGGAAGAGTACCACATCATCAGCATTTCTGCAGCAAGGCATGGCTTGCTGTAAATTCATCAATTTAGCAACAAGTCTCAGAACTAAACCAACTTGTATATCAGAGTGGAAGAATAGCAGTTTTAAATACGATGTCATTTCCAAATGACTCATTATGAGTTTAATAGAAGGACTTTCACACAAATATCTGTCGGCTGGCCTGGAGCTGCTAGTTAAGACTATAGAGTTTGAAATATTACAATCATTGGGAGCCTAATCACATTTATTATTTTGTCTTTTTGATGAGGCTTAAATGAGCTGCATGTTCTATTTCTATTTAATGAAATGTAAATCAGGATTTGTTCATTCCTCAAAAAAAGCACACTTGAATTAATTCAGACAAATTACAAATCCAACCAACATCACTTCCCTCAGCCCAGTCACTCCTTCCCAAACAATCCTCCCTCCTCCTCCTCCCATTTTGTTCTCCTTGGGGGTCAGCGCAAACTACACATAGAATGTCCATCATGCCTATCACCATTCTAGGCCTTTCCAAGGGCTTTGGAATCAGGCTGCAACTGAATGGGAGTCCATTTACACCCTTACCTGAGTACTTGTGTACACCTCTTCCATATTTTAAACAAAAGATTTTTTTTAACATTTCTCTTGAATATTCCTGGAAAGATAAACACTTTCTGAAGCATTTTGCTTTGCACTCATGAGAACCAATGGAAAAAATGCCAAATTTCTAATGATCACAATAATTTATGGCATAGGAGAAAAGGCACCCTGTCCTCATGACTTTGGGGAATTGAAGAAAAGCTGCAAGACTCACACACAATCCTAATATTTCCAGGCAATGTGTCCCTATGTAGAAATATACGACACTTCCAGTAAATGTAAGTGACCCATATTACAAGCTTGATTAGCACCTCAAATTGATTGTTAACAACTGCTATCGCTATTGTATGTATTTTTAATTAACCTGTTCAGATGCGGTACAGCACAACTTTGGAGCAGGTGGGACTTGAACCCAGGTTTTCTGGCCAGAGGTAGGGACATTTCCACTGCATAATAAAAGCCCTCTATTACTCTGTTAACAACACTAACAACTGGAATTAACTGGAAGCATGGGGAGCTAATAGGTCTCCATTGCTTTCATCATGGCAACTCCTTGGCCATTGAGAGTAGACATGTCAACCACTGAGGACTCCTTTGTTTCTGTAGTATAAATTGGTGCGGTTGTTTAAACATTGGCATTCTTATATTTGTTCTGAAGAGTGCAAGATGGAAAGCCTCATCCACATTTCTCTCTTTTTAGCAGGAATCAAAACTTATTCTTGAGCTCACAAATAGAGGGATTGCAATGCTCAACCAATGCCAATTGCAGTAAGGGACCACTAAGATCACTGTAACAGCTAATAAGCAAATGTTTTCTATTATGTCCTGGGAACACGAAAGGCATTTTCAATTTTAAAAACGTCTTGATTGTTCAGAAAGATCACTGCTTGCACATGACATCATCTTAACATATACAACATGCTTGCTTCACCACATCTAATTAATGTTCATTTTGAATGTCTCAGCTCCTTCAACTTGAAATTATTTTCTTCTCAACATAATTTCCAATGCAAAGGTTTGGTATGGAGCTATCATCATCAATATGATTTGGAAAGCCCAACATTACATCATTATTATTTCCTAAGAAATTCTCCTGTATCATCTACACAAAAGCAGATGGACAGCCAGACTACCATAACTCAGATACTTATCACCCAACAGGGCACTAGAGATTAGATACCTTTTTTCACCATGACCTGAAAGAAAACAGGTTATTACTTATTTTAATCACTTATATCAACCTGGTTTCTTGCTATGTTTCCAATGATTCAGCTTGTCTTCTCGTTGGCTACTGGCAAGAAATAAAAACTGTGACATTCAAAATATGTCCTCCTACACATACATGTGGCTAATTTCTTGTAAAGACATTTGGCATCTGTGAAGCAAATAGAAATCTAAATTTAGTCAACTCAAACCTTTAACATTTGTCCAAAACATATGAAATAGCAAGAGCTGTGGGCCAATCAGCTTTTCAACCAGATCATGATTTTGAACATCAACTACACTGTCTTTTCTAATCTCTATATCACTTGATTCTCTTAGAGCCCAAATGTCCATTGATAACATCCCTGTATATATTTGCTGACTGAGAAGGCACAGTGTTCCAGGGGAATTCCAAACCAGCATAACTTTCTGAGTGAAGAAATTTCTCTCACTTATTTTTAGAAAATATATATAGGAATTTATCCAACTGGGACATTGCAGGTTTTTTGATATAATGAGATTCATGTAAAACTTGATGATATGACTGACCGCACGAGAATAAGAGAGAAGATACTAGTCTAGCATGAGCATGTTAAGTGACAGGGCTTAGACACTACACTAGAGACCTCTATTTAATAGCCAACTATATACAGGTTTCAATAATGGCATGTTATAACACATGAGGAGTCGAAGAGACCTGCTTAGAGGTAAGGAAAACACAGTATCAGCAATTTGTGTGTCTGCAGATAGCTAAAGACCAAGATATACCAATTTAGTAATTGTGCAGGGAGCTGAGAAGAGTGTAGGACCATTATTACGTAGAACTTAAATTACTTTTTCAAGTGTTGAATTGTCAAATGCTTTTTGAAATAGGGGAAGGGGACGTACATGGAGGCACTAGGCGTCGTAAGAAGGGTGGATTGAAGCCATCTTTAGAATGAGCCTGACCCCTGCAGGATCCTTTCATTGAGATGAGATGCAATGTAGATAAGTGGTCCAATGTTCCATTCTCTGGTTCTGTCTTTCCTTCTCGATGAATGCAAAAAGCTCAAGAGAAACCAAACTCTGTTAACCACACTGAAAGTTCATTTTTGCATATCTGCTTTTTAGGGGATTTCTGTGTCAGTCAAAACATTTCATGAATATTATAGACATCTGTTCTCACACACACTTATCTGTCCAATCTGTATGGTCGTTGACCTCAAACTAGGCCAACAGTCCCTCACAGTCCTTTTTGTGTAGTTTGGAGTTTGTTGAAAAATGAGATATTCCAAAGGCTGATAGCATACATTTGTTTTTCCTTGTCTGGTGAGTGAAGCCTGGACATATTTAACCTACAAACCAAATTGATCACTGAGTTTAAATAATGTTAGATTCTGCTGTGCACTTAGGAAGAAACAATTTATCAACTTTCTTTGAGTTTCCTACTCCTTAAAATGATCTTTTACTCAATATTTCTTCTCCCAGACTTTTTAGTCAAAGGTAGGATAGAACCAACATGTGTAAATGCAGAAATACAGGTAATAATCTAACTTAATGGTGGAACAAGCTCACCAGCTGAATGACTGTCCTCTGTTCCTACATCCAGAGATGAACAAAAGTCTCAATACTCTTCTCAATAACTAAATATAATCTGGATTTGGTTATAGAAGCACATGGTATTTAAACTGGGGAGCCTTAGTAAGACTGTGAGTGACTTTGGGAGAATATGGAAGGTTTATTAGATTAGGCTGATATTTATTGGATGCAATTCAATGTAATAAAAAGTGATGTGATACATTGTGGGAGGAAGAAGATGGAGACTATTGAGAGCAAATTTTACAATTCCTTCGTGTCCTTGCATGCAACCTGTTTATATCAGAGAAATGTTAAATAAAACAGATATATAAAAGATCAAGTTACATAAATTCTGACAGTGTTAATGTAAATGTAATTATAAATTAAGTAATTGGTAATTATTCATTGGAATAAATTTATTTACAATTTAATAACTTATTAAATATTTCTAAGTATTTAATAATTTATTTACAATAAATTTATAATATATTATTGACAAATGAATATTTGTATTTATTGAATTCAAATCAATAAAGCAACAAAAGTCTTTTGAAGTTTTACAAATTAAGGAAGCAAAGAGTATCTGATAAATTTGTTTGAAGGCAACGTTTATGCCACAGGTGGAGTGTTTGTGTGCTGTTTTGGGTGCTCCATTTTGAAAAGATTAATAAAGTCATGGAGGAAATTCAGTGCAGATTCACCAGGATCTTGCCAGGGATGAGGAACTGTAGTTACAATGATAAATGAAGAACATGGACTTTTTCACCAGGGAATAAGGAAGTATAATTTTCTGCGGTGAGGAGTCAATAGTGACCGAGTATGAATTTAAAAATATCAGTAAGGTATTCAGCAGAACATTTTAAGACAAAAATATCTGACAGCATACAACACTGTGCCACGGTAAGCAGTTGAACTGGAGGCCATTGCATCTTTTAAAGAAAGCAAAAGATACAGGGTGGTTGTGAGTAAACAGGGTAGTGAGGTAAGATTTTGACTGCTCTAATGGAAAGTGGACACAGGCACAATAGAATGAAGGAGCTTTTTCACCACTGTAAGCTTTGCATATTTCTTCGCAAAATGGATCCTCTCATGGTCCTTCATATCAAAATGCATTTATTATCTGTTTTCCCATTGTTCTTAGCTTTTGATGGTCTTCTACAAATTGTTATAATCCCCCTTCTTACTTAGCAAGCCTTCCACTTTTGTATCTTCAGTAAATGTTGCTAATTTCACCTCGTACCCAGTGTTTGCACCTGGATCAGCCTTTGGACAGAATTTTACTAGACATTGGCTCGTGTCATTTTCATGGAGGGTTTCTCTCTGTGATGCCTAGTGAGTTTTCTCGTCTCATTAACTAGATACCACACCTCTCTGGCAACACCCTTATCCAATGCTAGCCTGATTCTATCACGCACTATGGATGGATGTACTCAGCATTGCTCGGGATCCCAGCCGCTGGTGCCATTTTTGACCCCCAGTCATGCACCCCGTCAAAAATTGGAAGCCCAGAGTTGCCATTCACCAACTACTCAGTGGCACCACAGCTACAAACTCATGCTTCTCAAGGCACATAGGCAGCAAAGCTGACACTTTGTTGTGCATATCACTGCACATTCCTAATTTTATTTCTGATTTAACACCAAGTTACACAACGTACCTGTTCTTAACTACATCCTGTCCTGTACTACTACTATTTCCCCAATGCCTGGCATAACCCAGCATCTCATCGCATCACTCACAGCACTAATCTCATTATGACGTAGTGTGATCTGGCACAGATGGCACCAGACAAAGCCTTTGTGATGGGTGACAGCGAGATCCCACATGCGTCCCCAATGATGTCTTGTAAGGAGCCAGTAGCGTTCAATGCAGCTGTCACCTTGATGACTGGATGACCATTGGGATAGGATGGCCACCAACTCCCTCAGATCACAGTTCAGTCTCCAGCTGCCGGCATAGTCCAGTCACTGTGTTCCGGGACAGCTTCAGTCTGTGACAACGTTGTATCTCACTGAGGATAGGATAGCAGATTATTACCTGAATGAAGATAAATTGAGAAAATGGGAAGCGCAAAGAGATCTGGGTGTCCTTGTACATGAGTCGTTAAAGGTAAGCACGCAGTTGAAAGAGGCAGTGAAGAAGGCAAGTGTATGTTGGCCTTTATAGTGAGAACATTTAAGTACAGGTGCCAAAATAGCTTGCTGCAATAGTACAAGACCTTGGTGAGACCTCCTTATCTGAGGAGGAATTTTCTGGCTGTGGAGGGAGTGCAATGAAGGTTTACCAGACTGATTCCTTGGATGGCAAGACTGAGGTCTGAAGAGAGACAAGTTTGGTTTGGACTATATTCATTTACGATCTTATAGAAATCTATGACAGAGGGCTCCCAATGGCCAGGGAGTCCAGAACGACGGATCACAATTTAAGGATACAGGATAGGCCATTTATTTCTGAGATGAGGAGAAATTTCTTTGTCCAGAAAGTAGTGAACCTGGGGAATTGTTTACCACAGAAAGCAATTGAGGCCAAAACATTGAATATTTTCAAGAAGGAGTTAGATGTAGTTCTTAGGAGTAAGGGGGTCAAAGGGTCCAGAAAGAAAGTGGGAAGAGGGAACCGATCAGAAAACGTCATATTAAATTTGAGGGCCGAATAGTCTACACCTACTCTGATTTTCTTTGATTCTGTCTTTCACCTGGAGGAAGTGGCGTTAATGGCAATAGACTCTTCCTGCAACCTATGCATTCTGAGAAGTCCTAAAAGCTGTAACTTCTTCGTATGGAGGCTGACCTGCATCTGCTGGAGGTTGCTGCAGGTCGTAGGCTTGCTGGTGTATGCGTCCCTCCTCCATTGCTCTGAGCCTTGGTCCCATCACTGCAGGTGGAGTGATAAACGCTGTTGTGGTCTGACTCATCAGCGACACTTGCAATGATCCTGTCTGGGGAGCAGAAGAAACAGAGCCGGTTTTTCATAATGGGAGCAATCCGCTTTTGCATCAACCACAAACGACAGTTCAACTTATTCCTCTCCCTACAGGGGACATGAAGCATTCTGACAAGGCCATAGGCTGGCTGTATGTGGAACCTTGTCATTGTACCTTATTCTGATGAATGCTGTACCAGTTATGCCTCAAAGAGACAGTAGACTGTAAGTGCTGCATGAGTACTGACTCCTTGTGCTTCCAGCTCCACATCACCCAAGAAAAGCACCATTGCAAAAAAAAGAGCACGTTGCAGAATACTTACAACTCAAGGTGATAGGAAATCAGTTCTGTGCCTCTGTGAAGCCTATGTAATCTTGCAGTATCGTTACGTTTTGTGGCCCATGGGTGAGACCTTTAAGGTCAGCTGAGATCATTTCACAAAACTGACTGTCTTCAATCCATAACAATCAATGATGGTGTCCAGATTGCTTGCAGCCAGGATTTGCAGCCCACGCAGTTGGACATTTCTTGCATTTCACCTGCACAATAATATGATGGAAAAGGACTTCAACCTTCACTCTGCAGGTACATGCTTGATGCTAGCATTTCTTAAAGGGCCTCCTGTTTCTCAGAAGTGGTACCTACATGTTAAAGATGAATACTCACTCCACCTACTCTGAGTGTGGCCACAGGTATTTTCTGTTCTTTTTTCACATTTAGCAGTTGAGAGAATATGGAATGCAATGCAGTGTATGCTCAGCTTGGTAAGTTGCAGTTTCAGTCTGCCAAACAAACCATTCCTTCCACCTCAGCGCCCCTGAGCCCAATCATTGCTCTTTAGTCTGCACATTAGATGTCCATTGAGGCATCTCCTGCAGCATCCCGCATACCATCATCTCCCCACCCCTGTCCCCTCATCTCCATATATTGACCTGCCCTGCTTCACCCTTCTTGCTCCCTCTGCATCCCAGGTTGTTGCCTCCAATCTATAGCACCGAGTTCCCACACTTCCCTATCACAGAGGTGACCACCCACTGCCACTTCCCTCCAATCCCTGACCAACTGGATAAACAACCCTACCTGATGACTGACCAGACCCTTGACCACATTCAGTGCAGCTCCACAAATTCCTTGACACATTGTACTAGACCTACCAGGACTAAATGCAGCCCCTTCTCCAGAATGCAATGAGACAGATCCCTGACTCTGAACTTACGTTCTTTCCTAATTTTTCTGTCACTTTGCAGACCTTCGAAGTACACATGAGGCAGCAGATTCAGGAACTAGAAGTCAAGCTGTCCTCTGCTGACACTCTGAAACACGCAGCTTAGAACAAACCTTAGTCGTAACTGTCCCAAGCAGCCAGTAGTTTTTATTATTCATTCATGGGATGAGGGTGTCACTGGTGAGGCAGCATTTATTGCCCATCCCTAATTGCCCAGAGGGCAGTTAAGAGTCAACCACATTGCTGTGGGTCTGGAGTCACATGTAAGCCAGACCAGGTAAGGATGGTATTTCCTTCCCTAAAAGGGATTAGTGATCCAGATGGGTTTTTCCTGACAATCGGCAATGGATTCATGGTCATCATTAGACCCTTAACTCCAGCTATTTATTGAATTCAAATGTCACCATCTGCCATGGTGGGATTTGAACCCGGGTCACCGGAATATTAGCTGGGTCTCTGAATTAACAGTTCAGTGATAATACCACTAGGCCATCGCCTCCCCTGACCAAGCCCCTGGACTGAGACTGATACACTCATGACAATTGTACCCAGATCCCCAGACTGACAACAACCCCACTTGACTTGAGTGAGAACTCCTTCACTCGGATTTTGAGAAGTGACCAGTTTTTGGAAGCATATGTCATGTGTTTGCTTCCTAGGATCCTGGGGTATGCTGCAGTTATGATGTTGAACACTGTGCTGTACAGTAACGTGTCCATCCCATGACTAATGACTGCTGATATGCATGACTAGCTGCCTAGCATTGTGTGCACTCTGAACAGCAAGGCAAGGCAGAAGGATTGTAAACCTTTTAAGGCGTGACTGGGTGGGCAAAGCGGCAGGAAGCAAGGCATGGCCGGGCAGGGAAACCATGAGCATAAGTGGAACAAAGTGAATGAGTGATAAGAGAGTGCGTGAGCAGACCTGGTCCAATCTGTGAGCTTGATGCTTGCCCCTGTCCATCAAGTTTCCTTACAGCAGCATTGCAATGAAAGATGCCGACATTACAGTGCAAAGGTGTACTGTAAGTGAATCAAAGATATGCCATGATGATGTAGTAGAATTGTACCTGTCATGTATCACCTTGTCTATGGCTGCTAATTGAGGGTGCCCTAGGATGCTGGGTCTTTACCTGTGATCTTCTGACTCAAACATAGGATTATCCCCACGAAGCATAGCTGACACTCTGCAAATACCATAAGGAACAAGTGTCCCTACACCACTGATTCATACTCAGGTGGTTTTCTTTGGGATCAGGCATACCTCTAGGGTTTGATAAACCTGACATTCCCATTCACCCATTCGTGAGAAGACACCAAAAATCATAGCAACATTGACAGGTAAATATTTAAAATATACCTATGGTGGTACATATTTCCATATGTGAATTAGATACTCTTGCATCACATCTGCATCATTTCTGGTTAATGTTGGATTGCATTCCAAGGAATTTCAACCCTCCTTTCCAATGTATATTCTTTTTCTGTACATATATTACTTTTCGATGGAATTTTTATTAAATTGGCTGAAAACAATCTTCAGTTCCCAAATCTATGCTTGATATCCCTCATTATCTCATCATTTCCAATATTTATTAATGTAATCCTTAATTCCAGAACTGTAGTACAGAAGATGACTAAATTGGTATATATTTGTCTAATTTACTCTTCTATCTTGTCTTCAAGGTGTTGCATTAGCAAGTCTGCAGTCTCATCAGAAACACAAAATTCTGTTTTGGATATAAGACTATTATATAATCTTTCATTCTTATGACTTTGCTCTTTATGCAATAATGTGGTTGTTTTAATATAAACACGGAATTTTTCTTGATTGGAACCGGAGGATAAAAGTCAAGAGATTAGCAAGCTGGTGGCCTGCTCAAACTATGAAGATCAGTGAATACTTGAGAGAGAAATGACTGGAAAGTTATTCCCATAAGGTTAGAGTTGGAGAAATTTGGTGCATCAACATCAAGATGGTCTAATTTGACTGAATGGTCTGTTTCTATGCTCTACATTCAATACATCAAACAGAGGTTGAGTTTTGACAAGTAGATCTATGTTTTGCATAAATTTCTTGGATCTCCAAAGTGATGGTCAACTCTCAAGAGTCAATTTCAAATGCAGAGTGGCTCCTATAACTTAACATTTAAAAATGTGCTATGTTGCAATAGTGCAAGAAGCCTATTCTAATCCCAGCATTAACCATTGACAGCTGACCTCCATTAACTGTCCCCAGTGTAGACCTCCCCAGAGACCAAAGCACAGCTCCATCCACTTGTAGGATTAACAGCTGCATGGGAGACTGGGCATTTGTAGAACCTTCAAGTACACACTGTAACCGTCTCCCTTATCTAAGGCTTATTATGTGGAATAAGGTCTGTGGCAACATTGGTTTAACAAGCATGAGGATTTTATCACTGTTAAATAAACTGTGGCCGCAAACATTCCGACGCCAGTTAAATTATAGGTTTGTTTTAAGATGAATGCCTGTTTCTGTCTTTCCTTTTTTCTTCTAAACACGGCCATAATTTCCATTCAGTAAGTGAAATCTGTGCGGCCTAGTGTGGGAAAATGATTCAGTCAAGCTAATGTGGCAATTCAGTATGGCAGCTATTATCACTTTTGCTTGAAGGCAAGTTCTAATTCCGCTAGCCACTAACCACAGCTATTTTGAAGGTTTTGTATGCCCTACTTATTCATATATGCACATTTAACTGTTGTGGTTGTGACAGTTTGTGTATTGGGTATTCTTAGTAAAAATAAAGTCCTGCATAATCTGTCAGAAAAGATTTTGTAATTGTTTGACCATCCTGGAGGTTAACTCTTCATGTTGCTGGAGTATAATGCCTGAGAACACAACATAAAATGGCTGCTGTTAGGCCTAATCTTAACATCTATTCCAGTACAAAACCTTCCTTTGATTTAAGGCCTCAGGTGGGATGACCATGTTTATTTGATTTTAGACTTAGAGGCTGTATTGAAAGATTTATGGGGAAGTCCATGCTTGGCAATGGGTTAGAGACAAGTTGCTAGACGTAAAATTCTTCTTATTGGTGAGGGAATGCTGCCCCAAGTTAAAGTAGTACTAAGAGTGACTCTATAAATATACATATTGATCCAAAATGAAAGAATGTTTTTGACACCTCTAGCTTACATTCAAGATCTTATCATTATATGGTGCTTGTGACCTTTGCTCTTCTCCTCTTCTGCAGCTCTCTCTTTGTAGCTTAAGCCTAGAAATTATAGAGTGGGATATTATCATACAAACACTTAATGTGTTAATCAACTTCCTTTGTCTACTTGTTTAACGGATGGTTTAAGCCATTTGAAATATGTTAATGCCTCATTAAAATAACAGATAGGGGAATTTGATGCGGAAGCATTCTGACCTCCTCTGATAACAACACCCATAAGTTATAAAATTATTCTTGATGATTTTCTTTGGAGTGCCTCCAATCTTTCAATGTCTTTCTAATATTCCTGAAATTAGCAACAACAGATTCAACAGACTAGGTTCCCCCAACTCCATAGATTTCTGTGCCTTCTGGATCAACCGATATTTTCACATTGTCTGTTTGTGCAAAGTAATTGTGAATCATTCCAACATCCAGGACTACGTGCTGAGGGACGCACTATAGCCTGGGACAGCTACTGCCGAGGCACAGTGTGGAAAGACACTGTCTGAGGTCTTTCTGCTGAAGTTAAATGGGGGTCCGTTCAGTTATTGGACCGTCCCGTTGCCTCAAACGCATTAAATATAGTCTCGGTGAGTAAACGATGCCTTGTTTGGATAGACTCAAACTCCAATGTTTGCTTGTTTCCTTGATATTTCACTGCACAGAACCAAGCTGTGTTTATGGCCATGTATACATCTAAAGATATTTTCTACGAATAAGGTATATTTTTGAAATTAAAAAAAAATGTGAATTATTCACTAAAGATGCCATAAAGACGTTGAACACTTTGACAACCGCAAGTCTAATATATTCTGCCTGATACTATCCTGCTAAAGTAAGCATCTCTAAAATAAAATTGTGAATATTTATGACAATTTACTTTGTCCATGCGTTCCCATTCTTATTACTTTCTTACTATCCCTTTGATACTTACTAATTGAAATTATTTATGTCCTAATTATTACATGTTATTTCTATGTAACTTTTCTTCATTTGTTTAAGATACTTTGAATCAATCTGTTTGGATGTGTTACAAGATACACCTCTGGAGCAGGTGGGTCTTGAACCCAGTCCACTCTGGCCCAGAGATAGGGTTACTATCACTTCACCAAAATTTAATCAATCTATTTTGAAGTGTTATGACACATTTCTGCAACTATCACATGCTGAGGTGGAGCTCCAACTTAGACCTTCTGGCCTAGAGTGGGGAAATATCAATGCACAGGACCTTTTCTTATTGCTTGTTTTATGTTTAATTAATGGCCATCATTCCACTTACATCATCCCTGCCATACTGCCTTTGTTTCCCAGCCTGGGTCCTACATGACTCGGCATCTATTCTATTTTGATATTGACCATTCCAATCTGACCATTTCATTGGTTGACCAAATCAAATGGTAAAGTACTTTAACGGTTCACATTTGAAGGAATGAGTGCTCAATGACATAACTTATTATTGCTGTGGAGCAAATATTACCAACACAAGTTGTCACCTTGGAGATGTTTAATTAACTAAAATAATCTGCTGTGATTTAAAATAAGGTATTCTTGACACATATCCCAGTCTGCAATTAGCCTTTGATGATGAATTCACATTCTAATATTTTAACTGAATGCTCAATTTATATTCAGCATATCAAAAATGCAACAACAAGGGAAAGAACATTTAATGTGTTACACTGAACCTATTTATATTATTTAGTTTTTTTTCTCTTACACCCACAATGATCCTTGTGTGTCTCAATTTGAACCCAAGATATTGGGCTGCTAAGGATATGGTGCCATTTGGTGAATAGTGTTTTGGTGCTGGTGTGACAAAAGTTTAAACGGTTTATACAACAGAACTTACTTTGTTAAAACTAAATTGCATGAATTCAAGACAACAAGGTGCAGGGCTGGATGAACACAGCAGGCCAAGCAGCATCATAGGAGCAGAGAGGCTGACGTTTCGGGCCTAGACCCTTCATCAGAAAAGGGGGAGGGGAAGGGGGTTTTGAAATAAATAGGGAGAGAGTGGGAGGCGGATAGAAGAGGGATAGAGGAGAGGATAGGTGGAGAGGAAACAAACAGGTTGAAGAGGCGGGGATGGAGCCAGTAAAGGTGAGCATGAATTCATATGCTTGTGATTCCTTGTGGGATTTCCGGCTGGGAACCAAATATACCAAACCTTAATGAGATTTAAGGAGAGAACTTTGTTAAATTGGAACACAAGAACAGTCAAGTACCTTAAAGGAATCACATTTGAAAACTGCAAAACTTATCAGGTAGTTGGCTCTCTCACCATCAACTATATTTCGAAATATAAACTGCCTAACTAATAGAGTAAATGGGCCTCACAAGTCATTTCTGGACACAGGGGAGGCGATGGCCTAGTGGTATTATCACTGGACTGTTAATCCAGAGACTGAGTTAATGTTCTGGGGTGACAAGGTATAGAGCTGGATGAACACTGCAGGCCAAGCAGCATCATAGGAGCAGGAAGGCTGACGTTTCGGGCCTAGACCCTTCATCTGCAGTTCCTACTATCTCTAATGTTCTGGGACCCAGGTTTGAATCCCGCCACAGCAGATGGTGGAATTTGAATTCAATAAATATCTGGAATTAAGAGTCTAATGATGACCACGTATCCATTGCTGATTGGTGGGGAAAAGCCCATCTGGTTCACTAATGTCCCTTAGGGAAGGAAACTGCCATCCTCACCTGGTCTGGCTTACATATGACTGTGACTCTTAACTGCCCTCTAGGCAATTAGGAATGGGCAATACATGCTCCCTAACCAGCAATGCCCTCATCCCATGAGTGAATAAAGGAAAAAAAAACATGGTTCTGCTCACAGCACTTGCTGAAAAATGTTGCAAGATTGAAATGCAGGTAGTGGGAGTGAGACACCGAAGGGCTTTCCAGAAATTGGTAGTGCATTGTAAAGCACATTGTAACAATGTTACTCGATCATTAAGGTATGCTTTGTGTAGTCCTCAATTATTTTTGCATTACTATCCAACCTGGGAAATTATTCCAAACACTTAGCAATGTCTGAGTGAAGACAATTTTCCCATCAGTTAAAAGAGATTTTCATATTTACTAATTTAGTGAAAGCTTCACGATATTCATTAAGTACAAACACCCTGTTGTTGCCATTGACCCATAACTCATGAAACTCCATGAGGCCAATATCCCGGCCGGATGAACTGACCAGATTTGGCAATACCACAGTAAACTTTGTGAAGTTGGGACTGGTCTCATAGTTTGAACATTGGGTAAAGAAAGAGAATTGCCTGTTTAACCTTCTTTGTAAAACAGCCAAAACATGCTCTCCTTTTTGGGTAATAAAGTAAAACAAAGAACTACAGATGCTGAAGATCTGAAACAAAAGTAGAAATTGCTGGAGAAACTCAGCAGGTCTGGAAGCATCTGTGGAGAGAAACCATTTTGATTTCAGTTATGAAAAAGGGTCGCTGGACTGGAAACTTAAAACTTCTTTCTCTCTGGAGATGTTGCCAGGCATGCTGAGTTTCTCGACCAATCCCTGTTTTTGTTTCTCCTTTTTGAGAACTCAGTGCGATATATTTCAAATACCTAGTCTGCTTCAGAGCAATGCAGAAATGACATAAATGTGAAACAAGATTACCATGCTGCTTTAAAATATCACTGCAATTATAAATGTCTCCTCCAAGCTTATCCGAGCTCTAGCTTGTAATAGATTTTGTGGTTTGTGTTTATTTTGCTCTGAGTCCACAAGCAGCTTTATTAAACATCAAAAATTAAACGTCGTGAGAATAGATCAGTTCCCAAATTCACATCAACAATAAAAGCAAAGCACTACAAATGCTGAAGGCCAGCATTCCCTCTTTTTTTTTCCTCAGCTGCGCAAAAGTCTAAGATCTGTGAGGGGCAGCGACTTGCAAAATTGGGGCTGACCACCATGTGCAGAAATTTGAAGCAACTGCATGCACAGCCGTACAGCTCAGAGGGAATGTTCTGAAGAAGGCTCACTGGACCCGAAACATTAACTTTGATTTCTCTCCACAGATACTGCCAAACTTGCTAGGATTTTCCAACGATTCCCATTTCTGTTTCAGATTTCCAGTATCCGCAATTCTTTCAGCTTTTTTGTCTTTTGTTGGAGAGTTTTTTGTTACTTTCTTCATGTGCGATTGGTGCGCAGTATATTGGTCTGAGCTGGCTTCTGTTCCTTTGCAATGTAGCACCATAACATGGGATGGGATGGTTGCACAGTTTAGAAACCTGTGCTGGTATCCAAGTATTTGTTTTTGCTTCTCTAGCTTGCATTTTTCACCCAATGCAGCATTTTGATAGCTGTCTATCTGCTTGTTTATGGTGTGTCTCTTTCACTCTCCTCTGTCTTTGAGGAAGAATGTCCTGTTTCTCGGAATGATTAGACTATTGGTTTTTGAGCAAAGCCATTCACGCTTACCTCCATATGTAGGTTGTGCTGGGGATTGTTGTGTTGTTAAATTGGTGGACAATGGGAAATTTGGAGAAGTATTAGGAACAGGAATAGGCCATTCAGCCCCTCAAACCAGTTCTGTCATTTAATGAGATCATGTCTGATCTGTGACCTAACTTCATATACTTGCCTTTGATCCATATCCCTTAATATCTTTGTTTTTAAAAAAAGATTATCCAGCACAGATTTTAAACTAACCACTGATCTATCATCAACTGCCATTTGTGGAAACCAGTTCCAAATCTCTACCACCATTTGAGTATAGAAATGCTTCCTAACATCTCTAAAGAAGAGTCTTGTCTTAATTTTTAGACTATGGCCCCTAGTTCTAGAACCTCCTTCCAGTGAATATTGTTTATTTTTATCTACCCTTTCTTTTCACATTAATATCTTGAAGATATCAATCAGAACACCCCGTAACCTTCCAAATTCTGGAGAACACCAGCCTAATTTGTATAATCTTCCCTCATAACTTAACCCCTGAAGTGCAGGTATCATTCTTGTAAATCGGTGTTGTCCTCCCTCTAAGGCCAATATAGCCGAAGATGTCGTGCCCACAACTGCTCAAAGCACTCCAAGTAGGGTCTAACCAGGGTTTTATATAACTGCAGCATAATTCTGCATCCATCTATTCCAGTCCTCTAGATATAAAGGCCAGCATTCCATGAGCTTTCCAGGTTATTTTCTGTACTGGCACCTGGCATTTTAAAGATCTATAAACCTGAACTCCCAAATCTCTTTGGACATTCATCATGTTTAACATCATATCATCTAGGTAGTACCCAAACATATCCCTTTTCAGTCCAAAATGGATATCCTCACACTTGCCTAAACTGAACTCCATCTGTCACAGTTTTGCCCATTCAATTAGCCTATCAATATCCCTTCATAAATTTATGCTACCACCTACACTGTCTACAATGCTGCCTAACTTTGAATAATTCATCACAAGGATGCAGCTATTTTCTGTTGCTATTTTCATCCAAGGAATGGATGGAACCTGATCTGGATGCAAAGGCTCCCCCCATTGCTGAGGTTAATATACTTTACTTGCCATGTGTACTGAGCATTCTCATTCATCCCTGGCCAGTACACAGGGTCTTGTGCTATTTGTCTTGTGTGTTTGAAATCCATCTGTCCCTGGTGTAACAGGAATATGATATCTTGACATAATGCTTTCAGTATGAAGACTTGTTGCTCTTGAAAGACTTGTTTGTCTCTGTGTAGGCCAATATTTTTTATATTCATTAATGAGACGTGGGTAATGCTGACTGGGCCAGTACTTATTGCCCATCCCTAGTTGACTTTGTGAAGGTGGTAGTGAGCTGATTTCTTGAACCATTGGTTCATTTGATGTAGGTACCTCCACAATGCTGTTAGATAAGGAGTTCCAGAATTTCGAACCAATGACAGTACAGCAACAGTGATATATTTTGAAGTCAGAATGGTGAGTGGCTTGGAGGGGAACTTGCAGTTGGTGATGTTCCCATGTATCTGTTGGTCTTGTCCTTTAGTTAACAGTGCTTGTTTGCTTGGAAGTTGCTGTCTAAGCAGTATTGGACTATTCTGTGAAACAGCTCTTCCAATTTTCTCACTTGTGGGGAGGCGATGGCCCAGTGGTATTATCACTGGTCTATTAATCCAGTGACCCAGAAAGTGTTCTGGGGACCCAGGTTCGAATCCTGCCACAGTAGATGGTGGAATTTGATTTCAATAAAATATCTGGAATTAAGAATCTAATGATGACCATGAATCCATTGTCAATTGTCAGGAAAAACCCATCTGGTTCACTAATGTCCTTTAGGGAAGGAAACTGCCATCCTTATCTGGTCTGGCCTACATGTGACTCCAGACCCACAGCAATGTGGTTGACTCTCAACTGCCCACTGGGCAATTAGGGATGGACAATAAATGCTGCCTGGCCAGTGACGTCCTCATCCCACGAATGAATAAAGGAAAAAAAAAGTCCTGAAGTATTGGTGAGAAGGTCTTTACAGGTTTGACAGAGATGAGTTTTCTGGTGCCTAGATCAATTTTAGCTGGTTCTTCTGATTTCATTTATCTATCAATGATATTGCTATTTTTCTTGTTCACAACTTCTTTTCCTAAAGTATCTAATTGGTATGGAAGTAATGACTAACTCAATGAGCCTCTCTCTCTCTGATAGGTACTTTTCAAAAAAGTTGCACTCATGCCCTTTGGTGTGGCATATTTTGAAAAATTAGTCAACCAATTCTTGGAGTTGCTGTTTACATCCCGTGAGTTGGAATGTGCTTAAGTTAATTCTTATCTTAACTTTGAGAAGACCTTGAGAACTTTCAAGATTTTTACTAGATCTTTCTGATTGTCTATGGAAAGCTTGGATCTTTTAGTTCTATGAAACTCAATTTAACATGGTAAATAGGATTTTAAAAACTTTTCTCTGGACTATCTATCACCTAAAATGTAAAATGGAACTGCATCTATTTTTTGAGTAAGTGTAATTCAGTAAAGATGTCACTGGATGTCCAATTGATATTTAAGGGTATGTCTTCCATTTCTCTTTCAGGTCTTCACTTTCTTTTAGAAGGAGAGAGCAGCCCAGTGTTTATTTTTTACAGTTTCTGCTGTGTTTCTTTTGCCATTTTTCCTTTGGTTTTTCTTTATTTTTCATCGGTCATTGCTCCCTTAATCTGGCTTTTGTCCCTTTAAAATGGTAAATTTAAGAGTTATGGGCTTATAGTTGCAGATTTTTCTTTGTAGGTCTGGTTCATGCCTTTCTTTATCATTTTGCAACTGTTTCCCTTGTGGGAGTGTTTTGGAAATATGCCGTCAGGACCATTTAATTGCCATTTGAAGAAAGGCTTTCAGCTTTTGTTTCTTTAAAGAGACAAAGTTAGATTGCTAATTGTTTTTAGTTTTGCTTGCATTTGTAACTTCAGCCTTTTTATTTTTAAGTAAAGGAACCCTTAGAAATTTCCTCTGTTTTGAACAATCTTAGATTTTGGTCAAGAATTTAGCTTGATCTTCTGGTTAGTCACTGACTATTTGCATATCTGTGTGCTATGGTGTACTCAGAGAAACTAATACCATTGATTGAATTTTCTGTTGCCCAAAACTATTGTTTACTTGAATTTCAACTGGTTTTCCAAATATATACCACTAAGAACTTGGAGTCTGTTTATATAAGACCATCTTTCTTAACCATTGTGGCAATGCTTATGTTTTTCCATAAAATGTAATAAACTGGGAATTGATATTGTAGTATTGAAAAATCTAACAGATGTTTATTATGGCTAACTGTTATAGACAAACATAAGCATCTGAGTGTCTGGGCTCACAATAAGCTTTCAGGTTAAAAAGAACAGCATACATTTCGTAGCATATTATGATTCAAACGATCTCCAGGTAAGATGGAGTATGAGATCTTCATACCCTGGGGTCACATGCTGTGACACTGTGAGAATATCATAAACATCTCTTTTAAAAATAAACTGACATACTTACTGTGAGACATAACACAACAAAGGCCCTTGAAATAAATGGGGTTTTAGCATGACTGGTTATCAGAGACAGGACAGAGGCTGCCTCGCTTCCGGGTGACAGAATGAATTATAAGACAACCAAAAGGAATACATCAGTCTGTCCTGCTCACTTTGTGATGTAGCATATTGCATTTTTCTGTTTATTGCAGCTGTGAAATCATACGAGAAGGATTTCAAAAACAATAATGTGAGTCTGTCGCTGAAGATAATTGTGAGTACTGGAAGCTTCTGCAAACATGCCTAACCTGTACAGCCATAGCTCTGTCCTCTGTACAGAGTAAATTGGATTATACACCACATTCTGAATTGTGGAGGATTGTGATGGACAGCAGTTTAATTATGTCTCTTGAAGATACATCACAATATCCCCCACGTTTTTCTACATTAAAGGTCTATCTTTAAAGGGTCAAGAGCTATTTACATTATATGGAAAGAAAATTCTATTGTATTTTATTACACAAAGCAATGAGATTATAAAACACTGAACATACCAGAAATATACTTACGGGGGGAATTGTATAGCAATGTGGGCTATGCTGAAATGTGTGACAGAATCAATGTTAGGTCTGGTGATGTGAGCAACTCATTGAATCTTTTAGATATGTTTAATCAACTTGTTCATATATGTTATGGAACACAGTTGGAGAAGCCAGACCTCTTGGCTCAAAGGTAGGGATAACGACCATTTCCTTGCAACAGCCCTTTTCACGTAAGCTTTTATGCAGTGTTGGGAGATTCTTGTTGGGAAATGGAGAGTTGCCAATTCAGGGGGAATCATTACTTGTTAAGCACCTTGTTGGCAGCACAAACCAGCTTAATAACATTCAGCTTCAGGTCCGGAAAACAGTTGGTGTCTGATAAGAGAGATCTTCCGCCTTCTAAAAAAGTGTTGGAAATTTGGTGGTCAGCCTATGACATTTTGCAGGACTCTCCGGAATATCAATGACAGGAATCACTGTTCAATCTCTCAATTCTGTCGAGCTTGTGTTCTGCAGCTCCTCCTTCCTCCCCAGGCTTTCTATAAGTTCTCAAATAAAAACAAAATACTGTGGATGCTGGAAATCTAACACAAACACAGAGAATGCTGGAGAAACTTAGCAGCTCTGAAAGCATCTGTGGAGAGAGAAACAGAATTAATGTCTCAAGATCAGTACGACTCTTTAGAACTGAAAGGTGTTGGAAAATGGGTTCTGTCAACAGTATAAAAAGAACACATTTCCCAACCTTTTACTGAACTAGAGATATCCCGGACTCAAAACATTAATTCTATTTGTCTGCCAGACTTGTTGAGTTTCCACAGTGTTCTCCGTGTTTATTTCTACAAGGTCTGCCTGCAAAGTTGTATTTTGTTCTTCACTGGTTGAGAATTTGCTCCTTTGTCTGGCTCTGAAGTGTACTCTTCTGTACACTTCTTTCATCTTCTTTCATCAAACTATTTGCACAGAGAGCAGGTTACAAGGAAATGGCGAATGGGAACAGCTACTAAGAGATTTCCTGTTGGTTAATGCAGGGATCAGGCAGACAGAGAGACTGATGTGCTTTCCTTTTGCAGGCTAGATATTTCTGCTCTATTATCCACATACAGGACTGTAGCCACTTGCCCAAGAACCAATCAAGTTATTGTTACAATACTGATCCTATCTGATACACACACACACACACACACACAGGATTCAACTCACAATGAGTTCCAGTCAACTGTAACATCTTCTTCTGTAAGTTCCATGGTTTACAGAAGGAGCTTTCCCATTTGATTTAGAATAGAGCATGTGTACATGAAAAACACAGTGAAAACAATCCAAGGAAATAAAAGTGGTCTTTACACAGGCAATAGTCGACAAAGGCCAGGGCATCTATCCCCACGGAGAGAGTGGATAAATAGCTTGAGGGATACCAGTCTACATCAAGCATGAGACAAACCTCAATAAACTACCACAGCTATGTGGGGACTGAACCTACACTTTGGTGCTATTCTAACCACACTCTAAACACCTAGCCAACTGTGCTTACGGATCCTCATGGGGAAGTTTGAAGAAACATACAATAAGAGCAAAGTCTTTTGAAAGGACTTTTTCACACAAATAGAAGTTTGGAACTTACTCCTACTAAAGTTTATAAAATATTTGAGACTGAAATTGATCATTTTTATCAGGTGACGTTGCCAAACATTTGTGACATTTTTGCTTCAATGATAGAGCTCTTAGTTCTAATTTAATAGTTTGTCGATCCATTTCAATGCAGGACTGAGGGACATTTTAGTCATTGAGAAAGACAATTTATAAATCGTTGAAGATTAGCCATCTTTAAGATGTATGTGTACCAACTCCCACTGAGATGTCACTTATTTATAAAACTTGAAAACTGACGTTAGCGAATAGAATAATTGGATTAAAAACAAATGAATGAGGAATTAGAGAAAGAGAAAGATGCATTTACTCAGGACCGAAGCAGTTTCGAGCGCTTCATAGATTGTGAATTACCTTTGAAGTAATAACTATTCTGCAGGCAACCAAAGCAGCCATTTTTACATGGGAAGATCCCACAAACTATAATGAAATGGACGACCAATTAACCTATTTCTAGTTGTATTGATTGAAAAAGCAACAGTTGTTAATGAATCAGGAAAATCATTGTTCTACTTAGAATATTAGTTTGAAATCTTCAACATCCACCTGAATAAGCAATTTTTAATGTAATCAGAACTGGTTTGCATTCTCCTGAGAACCTAATAGTCAAATAGTTATGCTACTGGGTGAGCAACTCAGATACCCAGACTAACAATCTAGAATGATATATTCAAATGCTGCCACAACAGCTAAGAAATTTAAAATTGTATTTATTAAATGAAATTTTGAGTATAAAGCTAATGTTATTAAAGGTGATTATGAAAACACTAGATTTTTGTGAAAGCTCATTTGGTTTATTTGAGTCTTTTAGGAGGGACTCCTATCCTTCTCACTCATACCAGTCTACACGTGAGTCCAGGCCCACAACAATAAGGCTGCTAATCTTCTGGAATCACCCAACTAAATGAGTTTTGTTCAAGAACGCAGCGTACCTTCACTTTCTCAAAGGTCATGGTCAACTAATGCTGGCCTTGCCAGTGATAACCACATTCTGTCAATGAATGGATGGCCAGATTTTGCAATGGACCCTTGCCCCTGACTGAAAAAAATCAGTAACCAAGACTGGATTTTATGGACTTCAAATCATTACTTTCTGAGGTCACAGTATCCACTTCCTCTTGTCAAGAGAGAGAGGCGAGTCTTTCCACTGCAGAGTTGGGGCCTCCATTGGGCACAAGCTACCAAAGAGCTGAGATGCACCATCCCCCACGCATTGGAACCAGTGGTAATGCCACCACAGTTTAACTGAAGGCCTTGCATATGGTGTGCTGGAAGGAAAATGTCAGTGGTGGCAGGAGGAGTCCTTTAAGTGTCTAGTAATTGGTCATTTTTACGCGGTAATTGCCCTAAAGATAGCAAGCCACCTAGCCCATCAGCTGTCACATTTCAACAGAGGTCAGGAGGGGAGGACAAATTCTGCTATCCCTGTGGATTTTGTGCCATTCCTGCCTCCCAGGGATAGTGGGGTGGGAAAGCTTTGGTTAATAATGTAAGCATTCCCTCATTAGAAAGTGCCAGAGTTTCTTAAATCAGAAAAGGACAATAGTAGGGTGTACGAGTGGAAAGAGATTAGAGCAGGTCTAATCTCTGAAGACAGCTTGTCTTAGATTACCATTTAATTATGTGTTCACTTAACACCAGTGAAAAAGCTGAGGACACTGTCCATGCATTGGAGCAGTCTGCACTGAAGGCCTGTTGCTCACTTTTCGTAGTTGGCTAACTGTGAACAATATTGAAAATTTTGACATGATGCAGAATCTCATCGCCAGTCTAATATTTCAAAATTCACAATTCTTTCTGCAGAAATGAAATTATCCTCAGAATGAATGCTGATATTAATACTATCACTAAAGCACTCCAGGCACCGAGTCATGAATGCGATTAACTGTGTGGCAGCAAGTAAAGCGTACTGAAACAGAACCTAAACTTTTATCTTCATACTGCCTCAGCAAACTCTGTGTTTACTAAAACAAAAACAGAAATTGCTGGAGAAGGTCTGACAGCATCTGTGGAGAGGAAGCAGGGTTAACATTTCGGGTCCAGAGACCTTTCTTCAGAACCCAGATAGTGTTCATCAGATTCTCACAATGGACAATTGGCTCCTTTCCTTCAGTGAAGCATAGAACACCAGTATAGACCAGTGGATGACAAAGCCAGTTCTTATGCTATTACATGTACTACTATGTCCTGTATATTTCAACATTTGATGTGGTTTTTGGGATCAATTTTAACTTAACCATTCTATTAAACATCAGACAGGATCGAATACAATGATGGGTTTGCACCTTGCTCAAATTGCATTAAAGTGAGACAAATATTGGAGGGAGTGTAAAACAAGTATTCCAACTAATCCCGTTGGTTTCTTGCCATGCAAGTTAGCTCAAAATTTCACCCACAATAAGATCACTTTGGTATTGCTCTTGTTTGGCAATACACCTACACTGGACTGTTAGACACAGAGCGAATTAGAAGATGTGGAAAGTGCCAAGTATTTTGAGGAGTTCACGATCCCCTCTCCGCTACTGTATTTAAGTGGATCGGGTTTAGCAAACAAACTCTGCAGGCAGTTGAGCAAAAGGCAGAAGACGTCATAAACTATCCAGTAAGTCTGTTAGAACCTAAATGAGAAATATTCTTTCATGTTTCATATGAGATTGTTCACAAGTACAATTCTGGACAATGCTGCTTTGACATGTTTATGCTGGCTCCTAAGGGACAGGAATTCTGAGAATACAGAAGATTTTCAATGGGATGTTGCTGTTGTCAGTGTTTATTCCATGTTAGTTTAATCCTTCAGGGAATGAATTGTAAGAATTCGCTGTCTCGAGATTCTTTTTAAGCATGGTTAATACAAAGATTGGTTTTCCATTGTGAGTTTTCACTCCTTTTTTTTATGCTTACATTTAAAACAGAGAAAAATAAAATAATGCAAATTTAGTGCTTCACTAACTTATGCTATCTGCTCCAAAACAA
Source organism: Rhincodon typus (assembly GCF_021869965.1). Lineage (NCBI taxonomy): Eukaryota > Metazoa > Chordata > Chondrichthyes > Orectolobiformes > Rhincodontidae > Rhincodon > Rhincodon typus. The sequence goes on from NC_063339.1 coordinate 17,487,708, forward strand.
TAGAACTATCTGAAGCCCTTTGCAATTCCTTTTGTGTCATGCATCTAAGATGGAAAATTTTGTTGGACTGCAACCTCATGGGTGGCACCATTGATCCTGGCCAGTAGGAGCGAGCTGCATTCCTGTGCTGCATGAATCAGGAGTGTGTCATCCAATGCATTTACTTCCATGAATATTCAGGTCTTCGATGCATTATTTTTTCAATTAGAAGCAAACTATGAATGCAAGTTTCAAACCAACAGTTTTTACGCTACCTCTGCTATGAGACAAAACCATTCAGGACCACACCTTGCCTGATAATTTGGCTTATACAGAATGTAACATTATGCCCAATGTTCAAAATCTCATTCCTGGGAAATTTTGTCCTGTAGGCCCATTGGTGTAACTTTATTTCTGCTCCCTCTGCTGCTGATCTTTTTGTTTCATTTTTATTTCTTATACGCTGTGAAATGTTGATAATTTAGTCTTCAGCTTTGATTCAGGGAAAGGACCTGAAAAATCATGGAATGTGGGAGGTACTAAATGGTTTTGTATCAATAAAGTGTTTTGAAAATGTATCCAGTGTTGGTTTGCTGGCACATTTCTTTAATGTTTACAAATATTGTCTGGCCTGCAATGCATTTCTAGAGTTTGATTTCAGATTCTAGGGAATTTGCAGTTTATCACAGAGGAGATCTATCTCTGTGTGAACCAAAGGCTGGTCAGGCATGTAAGTGGCAGCCATGAATAAGGTCCTCAGCAGTGGATGTCCCACATACTGAGAGCCACTAGTCAATCAGAGGCTACCAGTGTCTGCAGGCATAGTGACCTCTGGCATCTCTGTTTGATAATGGCCACAAGAGGGGTGTTGGCATCTTCAGTGGCCCCATCCTCCTGTGACCAAGGCCTCTGTTGTTTAGTTTCTCCTTAAAACAATTTAGACAACTCCGATCAGAATGTTATGAATGAATTTGCCGAGGTGTCCTACAATGCCGAAGCAGTCAAACACAAGCCGGTACCAATACAAAATAATCTCAATGTTATTAGGAACAAAGTTACAATAATCTTCAATACTAAACTAATCTTTAATACTATTTGGCCCCTTAAAGCTACAATACTTCCCGAGTCTCTTGTAGATTTACGCAGTCACGCTCTGTCTGGCTCTATCTCTGGGTCTGCGAAGCTGCTTTCTTCCTCTTTCTCTGGATGGTCAGCTGGTCTCTGCCTTTTGCCATGCTGGTCAGAAGGCCTGAGATGATTCCAAGAGCAGCTCCAAGAGAAAGGTCTGCAGGTAAACCCTGCTTTTCTAACTCTTTGGATTTCCAGAACTTTCTATAGTTCTGGCCAATCAGAGGGATACTCTTATAGCTTGAACCAAAAATCAATCATTTGGATAGCATGTTACTGTTAGTTTCTTGTGTAGTAGGACCCAATGCCCTTTCGCTTGGGCTCTCTATTTAGTGGATAAATTTGTTATTGTATATCTGTTCTGAATAACTGTTGCCTTTTACATTATGCTAATGTGTTGCTGTGTTTGCACTGTGTCTGGAGTGTGGGTTTTGTGATTTCAGTTTTATTTGGCCAATGTACCCAGCACCCCTTGCTGTTTGGCCAAGTTAGCAATCTATCTGTGTTTTAGTAGCCAGGAGGCTGCTACACTCTGATTGAAGTGCATGGCTTAAGTGAACCTGCTCTCTAGGAGACCACTAGCAAACCCAGTTGGGTTTGTTGGGCAACCTTTTGAGGGCATGGGAAACTGCATTGCCTCTGTTTAATTCCTAAATCACCACTAAATTTAAGTCTGCTCAGGGCTAATGTGTGTCAATTGATGAGTTACATTGACTTCCTGCCTCCAGCAGCTACGAATCCTGTGTCATCTTTCCACCTCGCACTCAATCTGCCACTGCCAGAAGAATGAAGATGAGACCTCCCATGATTATGTGATCCAGGATGCTATGTACCCCACCACAATGGGGTGTACAGAAAGAGACTATTCAGCCCATTGTGCTCAAGCTGGTTCTTATCAAACAGCAAGCATGGTTTATCCCAAAACTCCACTTTTTATCTGTAACCTAATAAATCTCGCATTCTCAAGCAGCCATGCAAAACCCACTTAAAGTTATTTACGACTGGCAGTGTTCAATTGCTGATAGAGTTGGGAAGGGTTGAGAGCATGGATGAAAAACTGCCTTCTCTGGATGGTGCCTATAATGGCTCCCTTCAAAGCAAGTGTGAGATGGCAAGAGTGGAGCATCGAATTTGCCTTCAGTTTGGTGCCCTTTAAACTCCTTGAGAAACTTTGTTAATGGACTAGAAAGGGTGAGAATGCAATTTTCAAGGATGAAATGAATGAACCTAAACCCCATTGGTGCCAAGCTGTCAGATTTAAAGGTGGTAGAATTAAAGGCTTTTTTTAAATCATGGTGGGGGCATCTCGCACCTGATCCATGTGTTTTGCTGCACAATTGGCCACTGGGTCAGTTTTGTGCTCAGTGAATTTGTTGGGCCTCCGAGGTGTGGTCTACTTTCCTCTGCAAGGCAGCATCATGGCTGCCATCGGCATTTGCAGGTTGCTTTCAGCAGATAACTCTTGCAGATACTCAATGGGATTCATTGATCACCGAAACTCCCTGCCAGACAATTAGGGCATTCACATGAGTTGCAGTGTGGGTAAGAATCTGAGTTTACTCAGGCATCAGATTCCTGACACTGAATGTTAAACGTAGGCCACAAAATCCTCTTCCACTGCCTCTTCAAATAGGGCACAGCAAATTCCAAAATGCCATGTACACCTGTTGTCAGTGATTTAAAATCCATGAATTCCATCTATTGACCCATTCAGAAGAGGAAGCAAAGTTTCCCATCTAATCTATTGAATATCTAAGTCGCACCTAAAACCCATTTGTTCCACAGAAAACAGCCTTAACTTTTTCAAATCCCTCTCATACTTAGAGTCATAGATGTCTACAGCACAGAAAAAAGACCTTTGGCTCGTTAAGTCTGTGCTGGTCAAAAACAATCACCTAACAATTCAGTAATCCCAGTTTTCAGCATTTGGCCTATTATGTGCCTTGGCATTTCAAGTGGACATCTAAATACTTCTTTGATGTTATGAGGATTTCTGTCTTTACCAGCCTTACAGGTTGTGAATTCCAGATTACAACAACCTTTAAGGTGAAAAAAATAGTCTTCCTCACATCCCCTCTAGACCTCCTGCCCATTAGCTTAAATCTATACCTCTTGGCCATTGATCTCTCCACCAAAGGAAAAATGCCTTTCTGTCAACCCCATATATGCCGCTCATAAGATTTTACTTCTCACTCACGTCCCCCTCAGTCTCATCTCTTCTAATGAAAACAACCCCAGTCTATCCAATCTGTATTCATAACTAAAACCCTTCAGCCCAGGCAACGTCCTGGTAAATCTCCTCTGCATTCTCTCCAGTGCAATCACATTCCTCCTAGAATGTGGATTCCAGAACTGCGTACATTACTCTAGCCATGGCATAACCAACATTTTATTCCAGCAGCTCTAGCATAAGCCTGCAGAGTTTCTCTAGCATACTTTGTGTATGTTTCTGATTTCCAGCATTCATAGTATTTTGTTTTTATTTGGGAACATAGCTGGCATTCCCTAGGTGCAAGATGGCACCAACTGTACACTTGGGGCAATGAAGGGTCTATATTAGAACACTGCAGGATTCTCATCAGGAAGGTGTCACATTTGATTGATGTGCAGGTGATCTCTGATCACCACTATCACTTCCGGGAGGTGTGTGGCCACTGCCCTAACAGCTGCCATGTCTCTTACATTCTGGAGCACTCCTGTATGTCTGTTGTGTTTGACAGTCCTTGTGCTTTACAAGGCTGGTTACTGGGGGACAAAGGCTACCCACAATGACCATGGCTCATGACACTGTCACAGAACTGCCTGACTGAAGTGCTATCCATGCCTCACCCAGAGCCATGGTGAAGCAGATAGTGAAGCTGCTGATGACCAGTGTGCAGGGTGTCCGCCCACATAGTTCGGACAGAGTGTGATCCTGGAGTGCTGAGCTGTGCACAATTTGAGCAAGCAAAGAAACGATTTACCCTCCCTAATATTCTTTCTGGGGACTTAACATATTCCTTGCACTGTGGTTTCCAGAATTACCTGTAATACACAGTTGCGGCCTAACATTTATGAAGCTCTAGTATGATTTCTTTGCCTTTTTAAACATTTTCTGTCCGTTATTATAAGCCCAAGTGACCTACATGTTCTTTAACGACTTGCTTTGGCATTATTAAGGAAATGTTGCAGTGCAGCTGATGTACAGTGGGACTATGGACATCACAGACAAGAAGGTCCTAACTTTCTGCCCAATGATTTAGGTGGAGAGAAAATCAGACTGGAAGTTTTCCAATGAGCATTTCTTATGAATACCTTATGTCAATGAGAGCCATCAGATAATCAGTCCTATTGCCAGATTTTCTTGTTAAATGAAGGATTCGGTGAAAGGACCACACTGGGAAATGTTAGTAATAAATATGACAATGAGTGGGAGAGACTTTACTTCAGGCTCCAATAGGCTGTTTTGATAATATACTTATTACAAGGTTCCCTGATGAAGATCACTGGACCATTGCTGTGAACTTTTTCATGGTACTTAAATATAATACAGTGTTGTGAGACATACAATGCAGCACACATTGCATTACTCCTCTCAAAATACTTGGGATCTATTGCAATGAATGTTTAATATACATGCTGATAGATACAGGGTGTAATTCAGACTTGGTGGGTAAACACACACACTGGGGTCTTCTCTATCAATGCAAAATTTGATTGCTCCATCTTATTTTACAGCCATTAATAATTTGGGAATAGATTTTGCTGTGGCCAGACATTATTGTGCCAATATATCATCATTTGCAAGTCATGTTATATTTTATCCATGTCTTTGCAATCCAGGTGAAATATTCATTGGAATTTGCTGCTTTAAAACTAAAGTGAAAAAATATACTTAAAGAGCATTGTATCAAAAATCTTTGAAACATCTCAACTCTTCAAAACATCAAAACTCTTCGAAGCATCTCAACTCTTTGCAATATCAAAACTCTTCGAAATACCTCACTGCATTTTGAAGCACAGAAATTAATGTTGTGTAAGGGAATGCAACAATCGTTTTGAACAAATCATGAATCCACAGGCTTCAATGAGATTACTAACCATCTATCATTTCAAATTTGCAACCAGTGAGGTGAAACCCTATTTCCTCCAATGACTGAAGAATTCAATTGAAAGTATTGTGTGGACCATAAGGTGTATGTGTATGTAGGCTGCTTCTAGATGACATATTATTCCCTTGAGTGGGGTAAGGTTGGAAGACAATGTTGTTTCAAAGGTGTGAAATTTGAGTGCATGGGTGTTCAGAGAGACATGAATGTGTATCTACAAGGACCACAGAAAATTAGCATGCAGGTACAGTAAGAGAAGAAAAATTGCATGTTGGCTTCATTAGGTCCAGATTCCAAATTAGGTTGCCACATTCTTACAGTTCCAGATGGGATATCTCATGTTGCCAAACTTTCATGTGTGAGGAGATGAAATGGCTCCCCCTCTTTATTCATCCAATCCTTCTGCTGGTCTTAACAATTTTACTTTACAAAACATTCCCTCTGTTCTGAATACTTTCTCACAGATCAAATAGATTTATGTTTTAAAGGGAGCCAATGTAACCATGCTTTCCTGAGTTAACAAAGACTAAGTTCATTAGTTACTAAGTAGGAGAAGAAATAATAATGCAACTCATATACACAGAAATTAGATTAGAAATGAGAAGGCAGTCCAAAAAAAATTAACATTAAAAGATATGCATGTCAGTCTCTAGATTGCTCATGAAGAGCAGATAGTCGAAGTTGATGGTCAAGCAGTTGATTTTGGAATTCTTGCCTTTGCAGTTTAGCTTGTCCGATTTTCTTTTGACAGTGGCTGGCTCAGAGGTGAGAGGCTTATTTTTTCTCCTGTTTTGTTAGGACTAGCTTGCTAGCTAGCTGGCTTCTTGCAATCAGGATGAGAGAGTAATTTACCTGCAGTGCAATGGTGGCTCTTTGATGATGACCTTCATGGCACACTGCCACTCAAACCCAGGCTTCTAATCATGAGTACCATAACCCACAGGAACACACAAGCACCTCAGTTGACCTGCATGTCTTCTTCTACTATTGCAAACAGACCAGGGTTCAATTGGCTTTTAACTCCTATGCTTATGTATCTTGAAACACAAAGATAAAAATCACCTTCTTGCCTAGACTTCTGTCTTTTCTGCCATCATGCTCAAATATTGAGGTGACTCTCAGAAAATTATAGTTCACTTTGTGTGTCCATGCCTTTGAAACTTCTTTGCCACCTCTTCACGTGCAACATTCCAGGATCTCTTTCTCCAGACTGAGTTTTCATATACAGTCATATTTTGGCTGAATGTCCTTTTTCAAAATAAAATTCATGTTGCAATTCAAAAGTGGATAGGTCCATTTGCACTTTGATGTTCCTACTTCATCATGACAGTTTTCATTGCAAGTGGATTAAAAATGAAGAAGTCTTGCTACAATACAGTATTTTGGTGATGCCACATCTGAACTACTGTGGGATGTATGGTATTCCATATTTAAGGGCGTATATATTTACATTGGAGGTAAGATTCACTGCAAACATTCACTAACTTGGTCCTTGAGGTGAACTGTCCTATGATGAGAAGCTGAGTAAATTGGGCACAAGGTTAGCATGGTCTGCTATTTTTCCTACATTGTGTGTTCTTATGGTCTTAGGTTGATATTATAACATCAAGAAAGTCTTTAAAAGTTGTCATTTTGTTACATGTTGTCATGTTCCAATTTGATTCTGCATGGTATAATTGTGCCTTTTATTTTATAGATGAATTAGTCAAGTCCCGCTTGATAAGAGCACCATACTGCTTGGAGAATAGTTTAATTGCCCATTCCAGTTAGTGTTTCTCCCTGAATAGACTGAACTAACAATCCACATCATCCCACTGAGCAGTCTCTATATACACCAAGTACAAATGTGCCTGCTCCTCCCACTGAATTTGTATCAAATTTCTTAACAATAAGTACAAATGAGAAAAACAAACATCTGAAAACAACATACTCAATGCGATTTTGAAACAGGAGAAGCATAAGACTTTGTCAGGCTGTACTCTACACTGCATGCAGTGATTTCTGCTGGAAAAGCTACTATTCACCAAAGTAAAAAAATCCCTTCTGTGATATGGTTTTGTCATACACATTTTGTTGAACAAGTCACTGGGGCAAGGTGACATTTCTGCTGTTTCAAGATTGATGCCGTATTAATTCTCTGAGACATACTTTATAACCTGATACCTCAGCCATGTTGGTCCACAAACTTCAGGGATGGTTGACCAACTAGTTGAGCACTGTAAAGGGCTAGAAATGTCCTTATGAATGAGGATTATGAATCCTGATTTTGCAGTGGACTATGCTGGCAACCAATCACCTGAAGTAATTCAAGCAAACAAGTTTACCAAAAACTTCTCAAGGGTAATTAGGGATGTAAAACAAATGCTAACCCTACCAGAGAATGCTCACAACACATGATAGAATAAAAACAAGACTCCATTCTGAAATCCATTAGCATAAAATCAGTCATGAGCTAGGAATACTCCATCTCCCTTCTTGGGTTCATGTGCAGCCTAATCACAGTTCCTGGATGGGACTACTCAACAAAGTGCCAAGTTTTTCCTTTCATTTGATTCCGGTTAGGAGGAGCAGGAGTGTTCCCGTTTCAGTTCTAGTGATGGGTCACTCCTCAATTCATTAAACTCTCCTTTCTTCTGTCAGATGCTGATGGACTTATAATATATTTCCAACAGCCCATCAAATTTCTAGCGGTTTCACTTGCTTTCTTAGTGTTATAAAAAAAGAGTGTTTCTAAATGACCTTCCTCTCTCCACCAACATCCTTCAATCTGTTACTAAAACAAGAACTTGGTTTTCTAAACTATAATTGTGCACACTTGTTCATGTGCTAGTCCATATTGTATTATTTCAGAAAATAATAAATGCAGCAATTCCCACTGGTGGCAATAAGTGACTGGAACTTTCAGAAATGCAAAAGACCCAGAACTCAGGAGCTCATGGGCATACATGCACAGTGATGGCTTTTTGTGTGTGCAATTGACAGAATATCCAGATCTAAGAATCCCTTTTAAGATATTCTGGTATTTCTCAGGAGTAAAGGATCCTTCATACCACATGTTTATCAGATGGAGATTAATAGGTATGTGGCAATGATTATGAGCCAGTAATTCAACAAGATGGTCATAGACTTGAATAGCTTCTGAAGATTAAGACCATCACCTGACATTGTGTGCTTTATACAACGTAATGAATTTTAAAAAGGCTTTTCTGCATTTTTTTACAATAAAAGAGACAAGAATCTTCCAGTCAATAATCGAAGTGAAAAAATGGTGTGTGTACAAATCAAAAGTAATGACCCGTAGAAAGCACACTCCTAAATTTCACAGTGAGAGAAAAAGAGGAAGGGGGAGAGAGAGAAATAGGGTGGCAGAAAGTAAGAGATGAAAGTGTTGTATTTATGTCACGGCTTTCACAACCTCAGGACATCTTAAACATCCAATTAATTACTTTTAAAACACTCCCAATGAGTTTTGAAGGCAGGTGATAAAAAGAGGAGACACAGGAAAGAAATTTTTTAAAAGGGATGAGAGAAGAGGACAAGGCATAATGGAAAGAGTGGAACAAAGAGAACAGTGAGCAAAAGGAAGAAAAAAAACTGACTGTTGTTGCCTTGACTCTTACTGCATATTCAACAGAACACCTGCTAGGCTTAAAATATTATCGCTAACCATCACTACCACAATGACAGTGGTTTTATCTTTTGTGCTACAGTAAAGCTTGATTTTCTCAGATGGACTGTCCAACCTTGACAATTCAACCTTGAATTATTTCAAGGAGGAACCCAATCAGGTTTGAGTGTGCTTGGAGAATGTTTCTCTGAACTTCTTTCAGCTGCACTGATTAGTTTTGTGGTATTCAAAACATCTTTTCAGTTCTGTTTCAGGCTTCAGAGCCACGTACACTTCATTGGATCTCACTGACATCCTCTTTGCCGCACAGGGTAACCAGACAGAGGCAGAAGAATGCAATCGTCTACATCCAAAACCTGCATGAAATTTGAAACCAGAGATAAGTTAAAGAGTCCAATTGCTTTATCTGATGGGCAACTGACTGAGTTGTACTAATGTTTTACAAGTTGATATAATATTTGCTTATGGTGATATTTAACTTACTTTCTCAAATCTTAGAGGCTACATAGAAACTTGGCTGATTATTTCTTACAAGAATTATCCAGAAACACATAAGCAGTGCTCTTGTAGGTGAGGCAGATGGTGTAACATTGAATTGTGAACTAGAGCCTTGATAAGTACTAAATGATTCTGAAGTGGGTGTTGGAAGGCTGCATTTTTACATTAAGCTTTGAATCAGGGAGCATCTTATCATTTTAGCCTCCTTAGTGCAGACCAGATATGCTCTAATACATACTGTAATGTGTACTCAGTGAAGGATAATTTCACTGGCAATGAGCACAAATGGAATGAACTCATAAGTTCATTGTCTCCCAGCGAGAGCTGGCAAATGTGAAGGTTTTTCTTTCAACGTCTCCCAGATACCAAGGCAGGTGTGCTGCAGTGGCCTATGAGGGGAGGAGTAAACAGCAGCAACAAGACATGTTCAATTTCAGGTTCTAATTCTCTCCCCTGACCCCACCATGAAATAACGAGAATCATGTGGGGCTGCCACAATCCAGCTCTCCCCCAATAATAATTTTCTCATGTTTGCTGTTTCCATAGGCAGACCCAGGCTTAATATTCAACCTCATATTTTCAATAGATCGTTATAGATTCACAGAGTCATAAAGCTTGGATACAGGCCCTTCAGTCCAACTTGTCCATGCCGACCAGACATCTCAATCTGACCTAGCCCCAACTGCTAGCATTTGGCCCATTTCCGTCTGAACCCTTCCTATTCATATACCCATCCAGGTGCCTTTTAAATGTTGCAATTGTACCAGCTTCCACCACCTCCTCTGGCAGTTCATTCCACACATGCACCACCCTCTGCATGAAACAGTTACTCCTTAGATACTTTTTAAATCTTTCCCCTCTCACCTTAAACCTATGCCCTCGGGTTTTGGACTCACTTACCCTGGGAAAAAGACCTTGGCTATTTACCCTATTCATGACCCTCATGGTTTTATAAACCTCTAGAAGATCACCTCTCAGTCTCTGATGCTGTAGGCAAAAAAGCCCCAACCTTTTCAGCCTTTCCCTATAGCTCAAGCCCTCCAGTCCTGGCAACATCCTCATAAATCTGTACCCTCTCAAGCTTAACAACGTCCTTCCTAAAAAAAGGACAACCAGGATTGTAAGCCGAATTCTAAAAGTGGCCTTACCAGTGTCCTGTACTGCCACAATATGACATTCCAACTCCTTTAGTGAAAAGACAGGTCCTTAAAATACCTGAGGATTGAAGACTTTCTATCATACGACCAGTTGCCGCCTAACATCCAGAAAAAGTCCCATTTCTTCCCATCCTCTGTTTCTGGTCAGTCAACCAGTCCTCAATTATTAAAAGCTTTCTTCAAATCCAAAACATCATAGAATCCTTAAAGTGCAAAAGCAGGCCATTCAGCCCATTTTGTCCACACTGTCCCTCTGAAGGGCATCCCTCTCAGACCCATCCCTCTCCCAATAAACCTACATTACCCATGACTAATCCACCTAATCTGTACATCCTTGGACATGATTGGCAATTTAGTCTGGCCAATCCACCTGACCTGTAGAGCTTTGGACTGTGGGAGGTTACTGGAGCAAACCCATGCAGACACTGGGAGAATGTGCAAACTCCACACAGAGAATCACTTGAGGGTGGAATCGAACCCAGGTCCCCAGTGCTGTGAGGTAGCAATGCTAATCACTGAACCACTATGCTGACCCTCACAGCCACTGGTTCTCCGTTGTCTGTTCTATGAGTTATATTCTCTAAAACACCAGTATGTTAAGTGGTTAAGTGAGTGAGCAAGAAGTTTGCAAATGGAGTTTACTGTGGAAAAATATGAAGTTATTCATTTTGGAAGGAAGAGTATTATTTAAAAGGAGACAAACTGCAGAAAGCTGCAACACAAAGGGACTTAGGGGTAAACAAAGTGAGGAGCTGGAGGAACACAGCAGGCCAGGCAGCATCAGAGAAACAGGAAAGCTGTTCCTCCAGCTCCTCACTTTGTTATCTCTGACTCCAGCATCTGCAGTTCTTGCTTCTCAGGGAATTAGGAGTCATTATGTCTGAACACAAAGCTCGCCCACAGGTGCAGCATATAATCAGCAACACTAATGGAATGTTGGCCCTTATTTCAAGGGGTTGGAGTATAAGAGTAGGGAAGTCATACTGCGACTGTGTTAGTGAGACCACATTTGGAGTACTGTGAACAGTTTTGGTCTCCTTATTTAAGGAAAGATATTATTTCATTGGAAGCAGTTCAGAGAATGTTTACTAGGATGGTCCTTGGTATGGAAGGATTGTCTTATGAATGAAGACTAAACAGTTTGGGACTCTACTCACTGGAATTTAGAAGAATCAGAGATGATCTCATCAAAAATTTGGATTCCTAAGGGGCTTGATGGTTAAATGTTGAGAGGATGTTTCCCTTCATAGGAGAGTCTAGGACCAGAGGCCATTGTCTCAGAATAAAGGGGTGCTAATTGAAGACTGAAATGAGGAGGAATTTCTTCTCTCAGATGGTTGTGAGTCTTTGGAGCTCTTTGCTACAGCGAGCTCTCAGCATAGAGTCCTTATTGCATTTAAGGCTGAGATAGATAGATTCTTGATCAGTAGGGTAATCAAGAGTTACAGTGAAAACCCAGGAAAGTGAATGTGAGGAATGTTGAATCAGCCATGGTCCTACTGAATGGCAGAGCAGGCTTGAGGGGCTGAATGGTCTACTCTTATTTCTGATGGTTTTATTAATTAAGCATGATTTTTCTTTCATAAACATATGCTGACTTTGTCTAAGCCTGTTAATGCTTTCTAAGTGTTCTGTTATCACATCCTTTATAATAAACTTTAGCATTTTCCTCACTACTGATGTTAAGCTAACTAGTCTATAATTCTCCGTTTTTATCTCTCCCTCCTTTGTTAAATAATAGGGTTACATTCACCACCTCCAATCTGTAGGAAATCCTCCAGTATCTATAGAATTATAGAAGATGACCACCAATGAATCTAATATTTCCAGGCCACTTGCTTTGGTAGGGTATAGATTATCAGGTCTTGGGGATTTGTCAAGCTTTTAACCCTATTAATTTCTTTAGCACATTTTTTTTAAACAAAGACTGATTTTCTTCAATTCCTCCCTCTCACTACTCCCCTTGCTGCAAAATTATTTGTGTCTTTTTTATGAAGACAGAATCAAAATATGTATTCAATGCTTCAATTCAATGCTAATTCCCTTAGGTCTGATTGTGAGAGACCTATTTAGTTTTTGCTAATCTTTCTTCTTTACATACTCATAGAAGATTTTACAGTCAGTTTTCAAGCTCCCTGAAAGTTTACTCTCATAATCTATTTTTCTCCTCTTGATCAATCTTTTTGTCCTCTCTTGCTAAATTCTAAACTGCTCGTCCTCAGGTATGCTGCTTTTTCTGGCAATTTTATGTCCTTTCAATCTAATGCTATCCAAAATTTATTTTCTAAGCCATGGTTCAGTCACCTTTTCTGTTTCATTTTTGTGCCAGACAGAAGTTAATAATTGTAATTCATTCATATATTCTTTAAATATTAGTCATTGCCTATACACTGCCATACCTTTTATTAAACTTCCCCAATTGAACATTACCAACTTCATAGAATCATAGAACCCCTATAGTGTGGAAGCAGGCCATTTGGCCCATTGAGTTCACCAACCCTCTGAAGAGCATCCCACCTAGACTTATCCCTGTATCCTGTAACCCTGCATTTCCCATGGCTAATCCACCTGGCCTGTGCATTCCTGAACACTGTGGGCAATCTAGCATGGCCAATCCGCATAACCTGCACGTCTTTGGACTGTGGGAGGAAACTAGAGCACCCGGAGGAAACGCACACAGACACGGGGAGAACATGCAAACTCCACAACAGACAGTCATCCAAGGCTGGAATCAAACCCTTGGGTGACTGTGAGGCAGCAATGCTAACCGATAAGCCACCATGCTGCCCACTTACACCTCAAACCTTAGTAGTTCCCTTTGTTTGCATTCAGGATCCTAGTAACGGAATCAATTTCTTCATGCTCCAACTTAATGAGCAGGTTTATCATTTTACAGTCAATCTTTGCAATGCACCCTGTACAACAAGATTGTAAATTTTGTAACATTGTAAAAATATACTTGGCACTGAAATCAATGATAATCTGGTCAGTTGCCAGTTAACGAATTATATTAATTCATTGCTGAACTGACCGCTCACTGGCATTCTTATGCATGAGCTATTTGCTTACAGCCCCTTGAGTTTAAATAAAAGGGATAACATTGCATGCCCATGTGCAATCTGTGCTTACTGTATGAAAGTACGATTACATACTTGTGGTTTTTACTGATTATTAAGTAAAAGAAATTTAATGCAGAAATTATTGTCCAAATTATGACTTCCTTGTATAAAAAAATCGGTAAGCTGTTTTATAAAGAGAATGTCTTATAGCAATAGGATGCACAGCAAGAGGTCCATGTTCATATTATCTACAGCTTGCACTTCAGTTTAAGATAGCTGAACGGAGGTGATGTGGGGTTTGCAAAGGTGCAGAAGGCAAGAGCGTCGCAGCATGTTGAATATCCACAGAAATGTTGGCTACAATGGTGCAGAGCACCTTCTACTCCAGAATGCAGGTACACCTCTCCCATACAGTGCTGATCTGCTGTCTTCTATTGTCTGCCACCCTATCCTGCAAGAGACAGGGAAGAGTGACAGCATCCAGCACTGTGATTGTGTCTGCCAGAACTCATGAGTTTGAGTTATATGGAAGTGTATGGTGGAGGAGAGCATGTGTGTGTGTGTGTGGGAGTGTGTGTGTGTGTGTGTGTGTCTATGTATGTATGTGATGGTATCATTGAATGTCCTGTGTGAATCCTACTTGCTAGAGATTGCATTTGGCTGAATGATAGGTACATAGTGCAGAAAGAGAAGTCTTGTTGCAGTGAGGCAGAGATAGCTTGTAACATTGCATTTTTGAAATTGACCTTCCACCTGAGTTCACTTCAGCACTGCTGCTACGTACTTGGCATCAAGCTTCAGGAATTAACCTTCCTCATTTTTTAATATTAACCTGGAATGTCTTTTTACATCATCCCACTGGAAACATTGCACCTCTCCACTGTACCACCTCCCATGCAAATATTCCAGTACTACATAAAATTGCCTTAAAGCCAGAAAGAAATGAGAGAGCAGAGGTGCAGGATAGCTAATAAAATGGGAGAACATTGGTCTTGAAAGTAAAATGACAAGAAGTATGTAAACAAAAAACAAGAGCTTCTCTATGTACCTAAAAAGTGAGTAGCTAAAATAAGTGTGCCACACTTGAAGAAACAACTATGGAACTGATAATATGAAACAAGGAAATGGCAGATAACTTAAGATTAATATTTTGCATTGGTCTTCATGGTAGAGAACACTATAAACATCACAAGGTTATTAGTGGCTCAGTGGTTAGCACTGCTACTTCACAGCACCAGGGACCCAGGTTTGAATCCACCCTTGGGCGCCTGTCTGTGTGGAGTTTGCGCATTCTCCCGGTGTCTGCGTGGGTTTCCTTCAGGTGCTCCAGTTTCCTCCCACAGTCCAAAGATGTGCAGGTTAGGTTAATTGGCCATGGTAAATTGCCGGTAGTGTTGAGGGATGTGTAGATTAGGTGGGTTATAGGGGATGGGTCTGGGGGGATGCTCTGATGGTCAGTGTGGGCTTGTTGGGCACACACAGTAGGGGTTCTATGATAAACAAGGTGCTAATGACAAGAAGGATCTCATAACAATCCCTTTCAAGAGACGCAAATTATTTGATAAATTAATGGGACCAAAGGCAGACAAGTTGCTCAGATAGCCTGCATCTAAGGGTTTTAAGGAAGTGGCTACAGAGATACTGGAGGCATTGATACAAATATTCCAGAACAAATGGAATTACAGGGTTCCAGGGAATTGGAAAACCGTTTGTGTGATGCCCCTATTCAAGAAAGGAGGCAGATAGAAAGCAAGGAAGTACAGACTAGTTAGCCCAACATATGCAGTTAGGAAAATGCCAGAGTACATTATTTAGCAAGAAATAGAAAGATTTAATGCAATCAAACAGAGTCAACAGGGTTTTGTGAAAGGGAGACCATGCTTGACAAATTTATTAGAGATCTTAAAGGACAATTAAGGAAGAATAGCAAACAAAAGGAATTACTAGCAAAGCCCATATCTCATTAAGGAGTTCAAAACAAAGCTGTGGATACTCTGATTCCCGTAAGTCATGGTGTCTATCATTTTCTTTCTTGATCCATTTTATGTGTAATATGCATTGGTCTTCATCTCTTTTGCCTGAATATTAATGCACTTCTTGAATAGATTACTTCATATTCATCCTATTTACTTCTACCACCTCGGCTCATTCCTATTGTTGTGTGGGATAGCTAGAATGTGTTTGGTCAGAGTGCATCTTGCACTCATTACAGGTCGATTGGTAACATATTCCTTCTGATCTTTCAAATACTCCATTTAATCAGATTTTCCTTTTAATTTTGTGTGTTTTGGAATCTGTGAGTCAATCAGCAGTGTTAGTCCTTGTCACCACAATTACAGGGTTCAAATGAGTTGGTGGGTCTGATGCACAATTCTCCCCCAGGCTAATGATAGTTATAAAGTTTTCTTTACTCTGTCAGAAGTCTGCTGAACCCATTATCAACTGGCATTGGTCACCCGTACAACCTTCTATTTTTACTTTTTGGTCTCCTTTCATTTACCTAGATTAAGATCAGGGCAATTCCCCTGTTAACTTAACAGTACAATTCAGTCTGCAATTAAAATGTATGGCTAAGGTGATCCCCCACACACCCCCTCCACCCACTCAGTTATATCCCTGTCATTTACTGGCTTAGACCTCAGCGATCCTCAGAAATGAAGGAAAAAAGAATGAACTGCATGTACAGACACCACTGCTCACAGCTGGAATAGTAAAGCCTGGTGTCTTCTCTTATCAATCAGGAGGCTAAGGAAATTAGGCCTGTCCGTAAAGACTTTCACCAATTTTTATAAATGCGCCAGTGAAATCATTCTATCTGGATGCATCAGACTTGGTACAGCAACTGTACCAAGGGAGGAGGTGATGGTCAAGTGGTATTATCGCTGGACTGTTAATCCAGAAACCTGGATAACATTCTGGGGACCCGGGTTCGAATCCCACCATGGCAGATTGTCGGTTGTTGGAAAAACCAATCTGGTTCACTAATGTCCTTTAAGGAAGGAAACTGCCATCCTTACCTGGTCTGGCCTACATGTGACTCCAGACCCACA